>NC_091993.1:35554533-35854533 GCF_044704955.1 Pristiophorus japonicus | reverse complement strand
TTCTACAGGATTTTTTAAGCATTTATTTAGTATCTTTACACAAAAAATGTCTGTTCTACTGCTGTTCAGAAATGACTGTCTAGTAGAATAAAATTTATGGAATGCATGGATGTCGGTGTTACTTATTTTATAGCTGACTGGAAGGCTAGACACCTTGGGACAGATCTTGGCATGAAAGAATGAATGAGTTCTTCTCGGTCGCAAATCCAACTGACCATTGCTCCAATGGCGGTAAACATAAACAGCATGTATTTATATAGCGCCTTTAACGTAGTAAAATGTCCCAAGGCGCTTCACAGCAGTGTTACAAGATAAAACAGATAAATTTGACATCGAGCCACTAAAGAAGAAATTACGGCAGATGACCAAAAGCTTGGTCAAAGAGGTAGGTTTTCAGTGGCGTCTTAAAGGAAGAAAGAGAGGTAGAGAGGCGGAGAGGTTTAGGGAGGGCGTTCCAGAGCTTAGGACCCAAGCAGCCGAAGGCATGGTCACTGAAGGTTGAGCAGTTATAATGAGGGATGTTCAAGAGGGCAGAATTAGAGGAGCACAGATATCTAGGGGGGTTGTGGGGCTGAAAAAGATTACAGAAATAGGGAGAGGCGAGGCCATGAAATGATTTGTAAACCAGGATGAGAATTTTGAAATCGAGATGTAGCTTAACCGGGAACCAATGTAGGTCAGCGAGCACAGGGGGTGATGGGTGAGCGGGACTTGGTGCGAGTTAGGACACGTGCAGCCGAGTTTTGGATGACCTCAAGTTTACGTAGGGTAGAATGTGGGAGGCCAGGCAGGAGTGTGTTGGAGTAGTCAAGTCTAGAGGTAACAAAGGCATGAAAATGCTCAAGTGAGCATGCAGGCAGAATCGGTCGCTGCCAGCAAAGCGGGTGGTAAAGCCCATGCAGCAAGGGTGCAGCCAGAGTATTGTCCAGCCGATTTCAAAACCGCAGCCCTGTCTGAAATGAGCTTGGCTTCGCGATAGTGCAGACTGATACTGAAGCCAGTGCAGAGCCATCACTGTGGATATCAAGAGCATCAATTATATTCACCGCCCACTAACTATCCTTTATCTCTGTCACCACTTTACCCGGAAATTCCAATCGTGGTTGGATTAAAAATGTACAGTCATCAATGACCCCTTTACGCCACGCAGCGCTCCCAGTAACCTACACAGCCAGCTTGGTGGCTTTTCAGTATGAAAAAACAGCATGTACAGTATTTTGAATGGCCTTAAAGGGCCGCACGAAACCCCAAAAAGTGACAGGGGTCATTGATGGTCACCCATGACTGTCTATGAGTCACAATTTTACACATGAAAAGCGGTCAGTGCTAATCCATTCAGCTTTTACTTAAATTACACAGTACATTCAAACTAATTTTATGTGGGACACTTACAACCAGCAATTAACACTTTTATCCCATCAATCTATGTTAGGAACTAACTTCGCTTCCGGAGGAGAGAGGTCAGTTTCGAACCCATTGCACTGTCCCATCCCCATCCTTTTTTTTCTTCATTTTTTAAACAAAACCTAAAATACTTGTCTTCCGTTCTTTGTCTCCCAGATCGCGTTGTCCAACATTCGAAAACATTACCTCTAATTGGCTGAAGAAAATGTTTGCAGCTAATTAGGGCCCAAAACAATGGATATTAACCTGGTTTCCTCTTGTCAGGTCCACTCTCACCAAACAAGAACTGGCATTCATATATCGCCCTTAACATAGTAAAACATCCCAAGGCATGTCACAGAGTAATCAGATAAAAATCAGATAAAAATCGACACTAAGCCAAAGAAGGAGACATTAGGAGAGGGCTTGGTCCAAGACATAGGTTTTAAGGGGCGTCTTAAAGGAGGATGGAGAGTCGGAGAGGTTTAGGGAGTGAATTCCAGAGCCCAAGTTTCTGATCTCCCTCCGCCCCCCCCACACCTGGCCCAAGTGCCTGATCTCGTCCACGCCCCCCACCCCCCGCCACGGATTCATGACCTCGCCCCAAACAGGTTCCTGACCTTTCCCCCCACCACCATAGATGGGGCATTGTGTGTGGGTCACAGATTGTGTCATGTATTCAACTGTCATTGTAATTCATGTATAAACTGACCTAAGTTGTACACCGTGAGAACACTGACCACTAGGTGGTGAACTTGTGGGAGACACTCCTAACCTGGACTTTCAGGTATAAAAGGGGAAGCTCCACCCACCTTCATCACTTCAGTACTGGCTAATAAAGGTTACTGGTCACAGAGTGACCTTCTCTCAAGTATGGGCCTCGTGTGCATTTGTACTGTATAGTAAGGACATATTATTGGTGACGAGAAACTGTGGTTTAAACCATGCGAGCATAGCCACTAGCAGCACAGATGAGAGGTACTGTGTTGGTGATGATTGGGACGATTTTATTGAGAGACTACAGCAAAGTTTCGTCACTAAGGAATGCTGGGACAGGATTCGGCCGACAAACGCAGGGCTCATCTCCTGACGGTTTGTGGATCCAGAACGTACTCCCTGATGAAGGACCTTCTAGCGCCAGAGAAGCCGGCGGACAAGTCTTTTGAAGAGCTCAGTAAGTTGATCGGGGAACACTTTAAACCGGCGAGCAGCATGCACATGGCGAGACTGGTTTTACACGCACCGGCAGCGAGAAGGGCAAAGCGTTCCAGACTTCGTGGCAGACCTCCGACGATTGGCGAGCCAATGTAAGTTCCCAGATGCATGCAGAGCGGAGATACTGCGAGACTTTTTTATTGAGGGCATCGAGCACACTGGGGTTTTTAGGAAACTGATTGAGACCAAAGACTTGACTCTGGAAACGGCGGCTTTGATGGCCCAGACCTTTATCTCAGGGGAGGAAGAGACCAGAATGATGGTTGACAAAATCTTGGTTTAAATGCAGCAAATGGACAGGGAGTCAACATTGTTAACGTAGCACACAGTTCTCCAGGCAGACAGGGGCAATCAGACATGCCCAAGCATGTAGTCGAACCCAAAGGGGTAATTCAACAGAGACAATGGCTAGCTGAACGGCGATTCATGTCATCGCAAGGGACAATGTGGCCAGTAATGGGGCCAGCAACACCTGTCAATGGTGCGCTTAAGGACAGTTACAGAGACAGTCAGAGACGATCAACTGGTAATGGACCTTTTGTTTCCAACAACGGCTCATGTTGGAGGTGTGGCGGCAAACACCCAGCCAGAGCTTGCAGGTATCAGCAATATACCTGCAGAAATTGCAACATCAGCGGTCACTTGGCGCGTATGTGCAGGAAGCCTGCAGCCAGGTTGATGTACGAGGAGGACGGGCCCGATGTAAGCCCTACGAGGCCAAATGGACACTGGGATAAATCGCTGGAAGCTGAAATTCAGCGAGTTCATATGGAGCACATATACAGTTCATACACCGGATTCCACCGATAATGATGAAAGTGCTCCTCAATGGCATCCCAGTATCAATGGAGCTGGATACGGGGGCCAGCCAAACCCTGATGTGTATCAAACAGTTCGACAAGTTGTGCGCGTCCAAGGCCAGGAGGCCAAAATTATTTCCAATTGACGCACAGCTACGGACATATACAAAGGAGATCATTCCGGTGCTCTGCAGCGCCACAGTAGTCGTGACCCACAAAGATTCGGAGAACAGGTTGCCACTCTGGATTGTCCCGGGGGACGGTCCCGCACTACTGGGGAGGAGTTGGCTTGCTGTCATGAACTGGAAATGGGGCGATGTCAATGCAATTTCTGCGGAGCGAATATCATGCTCACAGGTCCTGGACAAATTTGACTCATGATTTCAACCCGGCATTGGCACTTTCATGGGGACCAAGGTAGTGATTCACATAAACCCGGACACCAGACCAGTACACCACAAGGCCAGAGCGGTGCCGTAAGTGATGCGGGAAAAGATAGAAGGTGAATTGGATCGCCTGCTGAGGGAAGGCATCATCTCGCCAGTCGAATTTAGTGACTGGGCGAGCCCGATTGTGCCGGTGCTCAAGGCAGATGGGTTGGTCAGGATATGTGACGATTACAAGGCCACCATCAATCGGGTGTCACTCCAAGACCAGTACCCGCTACCGAGAGCAGAGGACCTCTTTGCGACGCTATCCGGTGGCAAACATTTTTCAAAATTGGACCTGACCTCAGCTTACATGACCCAGGAGCTGGCGAGTGAGTCGAAGAAGCTGACCACCATCACGACACACAAGAGGTTGTTTGAGCACAACAGATGTCCATTTGGGATTCGCTCGGCAGCCGCGATCTTTCAATGAAATATGGAATGCCTTCTCAAATCGATTCCAAGGACAGTGGTCTTTCAAGACAACATCCTCATCACGGGTTGTGATACTGAAGAACACCTCTGCAACCTGGAGGAGGTGCTACGCAGACCGGACCGGGTAGGTCTGCGACTAAAAAAGGTGAAGTGTGTCTTCCTAGCTCCGGTGGTAAAATTCCTGCGTCCAAAATAGAAGCGATCCAGAGAGCACCCAGACCCCGTAACACGACGGAGCTGCGTTCGTTCCTGGGGCTCCTGAACTATTTTGGTAACTTTCTTCCCAAATTGAGCACGCTGTTAGAGCCACTACACGTGCTCCTACACAAAGGTCGCGAATGGGTCTGTGGGGGTGACAGCCAGGAAAGGGCTTTTGATAGAGCACGCAATTTGTTATGCTCCAACAATCTGTTTACATTATATGACCCATGTAAGAAACTTGTTTTAATGTGCGATGCGTCGTCGTATGAGGTCGGATGTGTGTTGCAGCATGTTAATGCCAAGGGTCAGTTACAGCTGGTAACTTAAGCCTCCAGAAGTCTGTCACAGGCAGAACGGGGCTACGGGATGGTAGAAAAGGAAGCGCTTGCATGTATATATGCTGTAAAAAAAAATGCACCAGTACCTGTTTGGCAGGAAATTTCAGCTGGAGACAGATCACAAACCCCTGACGTCCCTTTTGGCCGACAACAAGGCCATAAATGCAAATGCATCGGCCCGCATAAAGAGGTGGGCACTCACGTTAGCCGCCTATGACTACACAATTCAGCACAGACCGGTCACTGAAAACTACGCCGATGCACTCAACAGGCTCCCACTAGCCACCACCTAGGGGGCAACCGAGCATGCTGCTGAGATGGTCATAGCTGTTGAAGCTTTCGAAAGTGAAGGCTCACTCGTGACACCCCATCAGATCAAAGTCTGGACAAATAGAGACCCGCTACTGTCTTTAGTCAAGAAATGTGTCCTGAATGGGGACTGGGCAGCCACGTACAGGGCATGCCCTGAGGAATTCAAATCATTTCACAGGCGCAAGGATGCACTCTCGATGCAGGTCGATTGCCTACTATGGGGAAACCGAGTAGTCATGCCCCAGATGGACAGAGAGATGTTCATCAGAAAACTCCACAATGAGCACCCGGGCATTGTCATGATGAAGGCAATTGCCAGGTCACACGTTTGGTGGCCAGGGATAGATGCAGACCTGGAACTTTGTGTTCATAGGTGAAACACATGTGTCCAGCTGGGCAATGCGCCCAGGGAAGCCCCCCTTAGTCCCTGGTCCTGGCCCGCCAAGCCATGGTCACGCATCCATGTGGACTATGCAGGTCCGTTCATGGGAAAAATGTTTTTGGTTGTAGTCAATGCCTACTCCAAATGGATCGAGTGTGACATTTTAAATTCAAGCACATCCTCTGCCATGGTAGAAAGTCTACAGGCAATGTTCGCTGCCCATGGTCTACCAGACGTCTTGGTCAGTGACAATGGCCCGTGCTTTACAAGCATTGAATTCCAGGACTTCATGGCAGGAAATGGTATCAACCATGTCAGAATGGCACCGTTCAAGCCGGCCTCAAACAGCCAGGCAGAACGAGCAGTGCAGATAATTAAACAGGGGATGCTCAGAATCCAAGGGGTTTCCCTACAAAGCCGCTTATCACGCCACCTGTTGGCCAATAGATCCCGACCACACTCGCTCACAGGGGTTCCACCCGCAGAACTGCTAATGAAAAGGATGCTCAAAACCAGGTTATCCCTTATACACCCCATCATGAAAGAAATTGTTGTGAGCAGGCACCGGTCACAATGTGACTACCATGACGGGAATGCGAGGGCGCGATTTATTGATGTCAATGACCCTGTCTTTGTCCTCAACTACGCTGCAGGGCCCAAATGGCTCGCAGGCACTGTGGTTGCCAAAGAGGGGAATAGGATTCTGGTAGTTAAACTTACCAATGGACAAATCTGCCGCAAACACGTGGATCAAACAAAAAGGAGGTTCAGCAACCCCATAGAAGAAGCAGAGGAAGAACATGATGTGGAGTTCACTCCACCACAGGTGACCAAACACCAGAACCAAGTGGAGGAGAGCCTGGTCACTGTGGGCTGTCTGGACAGGCCTGAGGCACCGCAAACAGCAGACACTCAGGCCAGCGCCCAACAACCGGAGCCCCAACTCAGGTGCTCAACAAGGGAGCGTAAACCACCAGTGAGACTTAACCTGTGATCCCAATAAGACTTTCGGGGGGAGGTGATGTCATGTATTCAACTGTCATTGTAATCCATGTATAAACTGACCTAAGTTGTACACCGTGAGAACACTGACCACTAGGTGATGAACTTGTGGGAGACACTCCTAACCTGGACTTTCAGGTATAAAAGGGGAAGCTCCACCCACCTTCATCACTTCAGTGCTGTCTCAGTGTCCCAGTGTCCTCGTGTCCTAGTGTCTCTGTGTCCAAGTGTCTCCATGTCCGAGTGTCTCCGTGTACTAGTGTCTCCGTGTTGCAGCGTCCCAGTGCCCTAGTGTCTCCGTGTCCCAGTGCCCCAGTGTCTCCGTGCCCCAGTGTCCCAGTGTCCTCATGTTGCAGTGTCCCAGTGTCTGAGTGTCCCAGTGCCCTAGTGTCTCTGTGTCTCCGTGTCCCAGTGTCCGAGTGTCCCAGTGCCCTAGTGTCTCCATATCTCCGTGTCCCAGTGTCCGAGTGTCCCAGTGCTCTAGTGTCTCCGTGTCTCCGTGTCTCAGTGTCCGAGTGTCCCAGTGTCTCCGTGTCTCCATGTCCCAGTGTCCTAGTGTCTCTATGTCCGAGTGTCCCACTGTCCTAGTGTATCTTGTCCTAGTGTATCTGTGCCTCTGTATCTCCATGACCCAGTGTCACAGTGTCCCAGTGTCTCCGTGCATCCGTGTCCCAGTGTCCTAGTGTCTGAGTGTCCCAGTGTCCTAGTGTCTCCGTATCTCTGTGTCCCAGTGTCCCAGTGTCCGAGTGTATCTGTGTGCTAGTGTCTCTGTGTCTCAGTGTCCGAGTGTCACAGTGTCTCTGTGTCTCTGCGTCTCAGTGTCCCAGTGTCTCAGTGTCTGAGTGACCCAGTGCCCGAGTGTTTCCGTGTCCCAGTCCGAGTGTCCCAGTGTCCTCGTGTATCTGTGTCCTAGTGTCTCTGTGTCTCAGTGTCCCAGTGCCCTAGTGTCTCCGTGTCCCAGTGTCCCAGTGTCTCCGTGTCTCCATGTCCAATGTCCCAGTGTCCTAGTGCCTCTGTGTCTCCGTGTCTCCGTGTCTCAGTGTCCCAGTGTCTGAGAGTCTCTGTGTCCACGTGTCTCCGTGTCTCCGTATCCCAGTGTCCCAGTGTCTGAGTGTCTCCGTGTCTCCTTGTCCCAGTGGCCTCGTGTCGCAGTGTCCCAGTGTCCTAGTGTCTCTATGTCCCAGTGTCCTGGTGTAACTGTGTCCTAGTGCCTCTGTGTCTCCATTTCACTATGTCCCAGTGTCTCCATGTCTCAGTGTCCAAGTGTCCGAGTGTCCCAGTGTACTAGTGCCTCTGTGTCTCCGTGACACAGTGTCCCAGTGCCCTAGTGTTCAAGTATCTCTGTGTCTCCGTGTCTCAGTGTCCCAGTTTCACAGTGTCCCAGTGTCTTCGTATCTCCGTGTCCCAGTGTCCCAGTGTCCTAGTGTCTCAGTGTGCAAGTGTCCTAGTGTGTCTATGTCCCAGTGTCCCAATGTCCTAGTGTCTCTGTGCCTCCGTATCTCAGTGTCTCAGTATCCTAGTGTCTCTGTGTCTCCATGTCCCAGTATCCTAGTGTCTCTGTGTCTCAATGTGCCAGGGTCCCAGTGTCCCAGTGTCTCTGCCTCTCCGTGTCTCAGTGTTCCAGTGTCCCAGTGATAGTGTCCTAGTGTCTCTGTGTCTCAGTGCCCCTGTGTACCAGTGTCCCAGTGTCTCTGTGTACCAGTGTCACAATGTCTCAGTGTCCTCGTGTCTCTGTGTCTCAGTGTCCCAGTGTCCTAGTGTCTCTGTGCCGCAGTGTCCCAGTGTCCTAGTGTCACTGTGTCTCTATGTCTCAGTGTCACAGTGACCCAGTGACCCAGCGTTCTAGTGTCTCTGTGTCTCTGTGTCCCAGTGTCCTAGTCTCTCTGTGCCGCAGTGTCCCAATGTCCTAGTGTCTCTGTGCCTCCGTATCTCAGTGTCTCAGTATCCTAGTGTCTCTGTGTCTCATTGTCATAGTGACCCAGTGACCCAGCGTTCTAGTGTCTCTGTGTCTCAGTGTCCCAGTGTCCTAGTGTCTCTGTGCCGCAGTGTCCCAATGTCCTAGTGTTTCTGTGCCTCCGTATCTCAGTGTCTCAGGATCCGAGTGTCCTAGTGTCTCTGTGCCACAGTATCCCAGTGTCCTAGTCTCACTGTGTCTCTATGTCTCAGTGTCACAGTGACCCAGTGACCCAGCGTTCTAGTGTCTCTGTGTCTCTGTGTCCCAGTGCCCCATTGTTGTAGTGTTCTAGTGTGTCTGTCTCCGTGTCACAGTGTCCCAGTGTCCCAGTTTCCTAGTGTCACTGTGTCTCCGTTGCTCAGTGTCCCAGTGTCCCAGTGTCCTAGTGTCTCTGTGTCTCTGTATCTCAGTGTCTCGGTGTCCCAGTGTGCCAGTGTCCTAGTGTATCTGTGTCTCCGTGTCCCAGTGTCCTAGTGCCTCTGTGTCTCCGTGCCCCAGTGTCCATGTGTCCTAGTGTCTCTGTGTCTCAGTGTGCCAGTGTCCCAGTGCCCCAGTGCCTCTGTCTCTCCATGTCTCAGTTACCCAGTGTCTCAGTATCCTAGTGTCTCTGTGTCTCAGTGTCACACTGACCCAGTGACCCAGCGTTCTAGTGTCTCTGTGTCTCAGTGTCCCAGTGTCCTAGTGTCTCTGTGCCGCAGTGTCCCAATGTCCTAGTGTCTCTGTGCCTCCGTATCTCAGTGTCTCAGTATCCTAGTGTCCTAGTGTCTCTGTGCCACAGTATCCCAGTGTCCTAGTCTCACTGTGTCTCTATGTCTCAGTGTCACAGTGACCCAATGACCCAGCGTTCTAGTGTCTCTGTGTCTCTGTGTCCCAGTGCCCCATTGTTGTTGTGTTCTAGTGTGTCTGTCTCCGTGTCACAGTGTCCCAGTGTCCCAGTTTCCTAGTGTCACTGTGTCTCCGTTGCTCAGTGTCCCAGTGTCCCAGTGTCCTCGGGTCTCTGTGCCTTAGTGTCCCAGTGTCCTAGTGTCTCTGTGTCTCTGTATCTCAGTGTCTCGGTGTCCCAGTGTGCCAGTGTCCTAGTGTATCTGTGTCTCCGTGTCCCAGTGTCCTAGAGCCTCTGTGTCTCCGTGCCCCAGTGTCCATATGTCCTAGTGTCTCTGTGTCTCAGTGTGCCAGTGTCCCAGTGTCCCAGTGCCTCTGTCTCTCCATGTCTCAGTTACCCAGTGTCCCAGTGATAGTGTCTCTGTGTCCCTGTGTCTTAGTATCTCAGTGTCCCTGTGTCCTAGTGTCTCTCTGTCACAGTGTCACAGTGTCTCAGTGTCCTAGTGTCTCTGTGTCTCAGCGCCCCAGTGTCCTAGTGTCTGTGACGCAGTGTTCCAGTGTCCTAGTGTCGCTGTGTCACCATGTCTCAGTGTCCCAATGACCCAGTGACCCAGCGTTCTAGTGTCTCTGTGTCACTGTGTACCAGAGTCCCATTTTTGTAGTGTCCTAGTGTCTCTGTGTCTCCGTGTCACAGTGTCCCAGTGAACCAGTGTCTCAGTGTCACAGTGTCCAAGTGTCACTGTGTCTCTGTTGCTCCATGTCACAGTGTCCCAGTGTCCTAGTGTCACTGTGTCTCCGTTGCTCCGTGTCCCAGTGTCCTAGTGTCTCTGTGTCTCAATGCCCCAGTGCCCCAGTGTCCTAGTGTCAGTGTGTCTCCGTTGCTCAGTGTCCCAGTATCCCAGTGTCCTCGTGTCTCTGCGCCTCAGTGACCCAGTGACCCAGCGTTCTAGTGTCTCTGTGTCTCAGTGTCCCAGTGTCCTAGTGTCTCTGTGCCGCAGTGTCCCAGTGTCCTAGTGTCACTGTGTCTCTATGTCTCAGTGTCACAGTGACCCAGTGACCCAGTGTTCTAGTGTCTCTGTGTCTCTGTGTCCCAGAGCCCCATTGTTGTAGTGTTCTAGTGTGTCTGTGTCTCCGTGTCACAGTGTCCCAGTGTCCCAGTGTCCTAGTGTCACTGTGTCTCCGTTGCTCAGTGTCCCAGTGTCCCAGTGTCCTCGGGTCTCAGTGCCTTAGTGTCCCAGTGTCCTAGTGTCTCTGTGTCTCTGTGTCTCTGTATCTCAGTGTCACGGTGTCCCAGTGTGCCAGTGTCCTAGTGTCTCTGTGCCTCAGTGTCTCAGTGTCCCAGTGTCCAAGTGTCACTGTGTCTCCGTTGCTCTGTGTCACAGTGTCCCAGTGTCCTAGTGTCACTGTGTCTCCGTTGCACCGTGTCCCAGTGCCCCAGTGTCATAGTGTCTCTGTGTCTCAATGCCCCAGTGCCCCTGTGTCCTAGTGTCCTAGTGTCTCCGTGTCTCAAAGTCCCAGTGTCCCAGTGTCCTCGTGTCTCCGTGTCTCACTGCCCCAGTGTCTCTGTGTATCTGTCTCTGCGTGTCCCAGTGTCCAATTATCTCCGTGTCTCCGTGTCCCACTGTCCTAATGTCTCTGTGTCTCCGTGTCTCCGTGTCCCAGTGTCTCTGTGTCTCAGTGTCTGAGTGTCCCAGTGCCCTAGTGCCACTTTGTCTCCGCTTCACTGTGTCTCCGTGTCCCAGTGTCCCCGTGTCCGAGTGTCTCCGTGTCTCAGTGTCCCAGTGTCCTAGTGATCCAGTGGCCAAGTGTCCAAGTGTGTCCTTGTCTCCGTGTCCTAGTGTGCCAGTGTACTAGTGCCTCTGTGTCTCCGTGTCACAGTGTCCCAGTGCCCTAGTGTCCTAGTGTCTCCGTGTCTCCGTGTCCCAGTGTCCTAGTGTCTCAGTGTCCCAGTGCCCTAGTGTGTCTATGTCCCAGTGTCCCAGTGTCCCATGGTCCTAGTGTCTCTGTGCCGCCGTCTCTTAGTGTCCCAGTGTCCTAGTTCCTCAGTGTCCCAGTGTCCTAGTGTCTCAGTGCCCCAGTGTCCCAGTATCCTAGGGTCTCTATCTCCCAGTGTCCCGGTGTCCTAGTGCCTCTATGTCCCAGTGTCCTAGTGTATCTGCGTCCTAGTGCCTCTGTGTCTCTCTGTCTCCGTGTCCCAGTGTCTGCATGACTCCGTGTCTCAGTGTCCCAGTGTCCTAATGTCTCAGTGTCCCAGTGTCCTAATGTCTCCGTGTCCGAGTGTCCAAGTGTACTAGTGCCGCTGTGTCTCCGTATCACAGTGTCCCAGTGCCCAAGTGTCCTAGTGTTTCTGTGTCTCCGTGTCTCAGTGTCCCAGTGTCCTAGTGTCTCAGTGTGCAAGTGTCCAAGTGTGCCTATGTCCCAGTGTCCCAATGTCCTACTGTCCCTGTGCCTCCGTGTCTCAGTGTCTTAGTATCCTAGTGTCTCTGTGTCTCAGTGTTCCAGTGCCCCAGTGTCCCAGTGTCTCTGCCTCTCCGTGTCTCAGTGTCCCAGTGTCCCAGTGATAGTGTCCTCGTGTCTCTGTGTCTCAGTGTCTGTGTGTACCAGTGTTCTAGTGTCTCTGTGTACCAGTCACACAATGTCTCGGTGTCTTAGTGTCTCTGTGTCTCAGTGTCCCAGTGTCCCAGTGTCCTAGTGCCTCTGTGCCGCAGTGTCCTAGTGTCACTGTGTCTCAATGTCTCAGTGTCACAGTGTCACAATGACCCAGTGACCCAGCGTTCTCGTGTCCCTGTGTCTCTGTGTCCAGTGCCCCATTGTGGTAGTGTTCTAGTGTGTCCTTGTCTCCGCGTCCTAGTGTCCCAGTGTACTAGTGCCTCTGTGTCTCCGTGTCACAGTGTCCCAGTGTCCCAGTGTCTCTGTGTCTCAGTGCCCCAGTGTCCTAGTGTCACTGTGTCTCCGTTACTCAGTGTCCCAGTGTTCCAGTGTCCTCGGGTCTCTGTGCCTTAGTGCCCCAGTGTCCTAGTGTCTCTGTGTCTCCGTTGCTCAGTGTCCCAGTGTCCCAGTGTCCTCGGGTCTCCGTGCCTTAGTGTCCCAGTGTCCTAGTGTCTCTGTGTCTCTGTATCTCAGTGTCTCGGTGTCCCAGTGTGCCAGTGTCCTAGTGTATCTGTGTCTCCGTGCCACAGTGTCCCAGTGTCCTAGTGCCTCTGTGCCTCAGTGTCTCAGTGTCCCAGTGTCCAAGTGTCACTGTGTCTCCGTTGCTCCATTGCTCAGTGTCCCAGTGTCCCAGTGTCCTCGGGTTTCCGTGCCTTAGTGTCCCAGTGTCCCAGTGTCTCTGTGTCTCTGTATCTCAGTGTCTCGGTGTCCCAGTGTGCCAGTGTCCTAGTGTATCTGTGTCTCCGTGCCACAGTGTCCCAGTGACCTAGTGCCTCTGTGCCTCAGTTTCTCAGTGTCCCAGTGTCCAAGTGTCACTGTGTCACCGTTGCTCCGTGTCACAGTGTCCCAGTGTCCTAGTGTCTCCGTAGCTCCGTGTCCCAGTGCCCCAGTGTCCTAGTGTCTCTGTGTCTCAATGCCCCAGTGCCCCAGTGTCCTAGTGTCCGAGTGTCTCCGTGTCTCAAAGTTCCAGTGTCCCAGTGTCCTCGTGTCTCCGTGTCTCAGTGCCCCAGTATCTCTGTGTCTCTGTCTCTCCGTGTCCCAGTGTCCCAGTGTCTCCGTGTCTCCGTGTCCCACTGTCCTAATGTCTCTGTGTCTCCGTGTCTCCGTGTCCCAGTGTCGCTGTGTCTCAGTGTCCGAGTGTCCCAGTGCCCTAGTGCCACTTTGTCTCCGTTTCACTGTGTCTCCGTGTCCCAGTGTCCCAGTGTCCGAGTGTCTCCATCTCTCAGTGTCCCAGTGTCCTAGTAATCCAGTGTCCAAGTGTCCAAGTGTGTCCTTGTCTCCGTGTCCTAGTGTCCCAGTGTACTAGTGCCTCTGTGTCTCCGTGTCACAGTGTCCCAGTGTCCTCATGTTGCAGTGTCCCAGTGTCTGAGTGTCCCAGTGCCCTAGTGTCTCTGTGTCTCCGTGTCCCAGTGTCCGAGTGTCCCAGTGCCCTAGTGTCTCCATATCTCCGTGTCCCAGTGTCCGAGTGTCCCAGTGCCGTAGTGTCTCCCTGTCTCTGTGTCTCCGTGTCCGAGTGTCCCAGTGTCTCCGTGTCTCCATGTCCCAGTGTCCGAGTGTCTCTATGTCACAGTGTCCCAGTGTCCGAGTGTCTCCGTGTCTCCATGTCCCAGTGTCCTAGTGTCTCTATGTCCCAGTGTCCCACTGTCCTAGTGTATCTTGTCCTAGTGTATCTGTGTCCCTGTATCTCCGTGACCCAGTGTCACAGTGTCCCAGTGCCTCCGTGCATCCGTGTCCCAGTGTCCTAGTGTCTGAGTGTCCCAGTGCCCTAGTGTCTCCGTATCTCTGTGTCCCAGTGTCCCAGTGTCCGAGTGTATCTGTGTGCTAGTGTCTCTGTGTCTCAGTGTCCGAGTGTCACAGTGTCTCCGTGTCTCCGTGTCCCAGTGTCCTAGTGTCTCCGTGTCTCCGTGTCCCTGTACCTCGTGTCGCAGTGCCCCAGTGCCCTAGTGTCTCTGTGTCTCTGCGTCTCAGTGTCCCAGTGTCTCAGTGTCTGAGTGACCCAGTGCCCGAGTGTTTCCGTGTCCCAGTCTGAGTGTCCCAGTGTCCTAGTGTATCTGTGTCCTAGTGTCTCTGTGTCTCAGTGTCCCAGTGCCCTAGAGTCTCCGTGTCCCAGTGTCCCAGTGTCTCCGTGTCTCCATGTCCAATGTCCCAGTGTCCTAGTGCCTCTGTGTCTCCGTGTCTCCGTGTCTCAGTGTCCCAGTGTCTGAGAGTCTCTGTGTCCGCATGTCTCCGTATCCCAGTGTCCCAGTGTCTGAGTGTCTCCGTGTCTCCGTGTCCCAGTGGCCCATTTTTGTAGTGTCCTAGTGTCTCTGTGTCTCCATGTCACAGTGTCCCAATGTCCTAGTGTCTCTGTGCCTCCGTATCTCAGTGTCTCAGTATCCTAGTGTCTCTGTGTCTCAGTGTCATAGTGACCCAGTGACCCAGCGTTCTAGTGTCTCTGTGTCTCAGTGTCCCAGTGTCCTAGTGTCTCTGTGCCGCAGTGTCCCAATGTCCTAGTGTCTCTGTGCCTCCGTATCTCAGTGTCTCAGTATCCTAGTGTCCTAGTGTCTCTGTGCCACAGTATCCCAGTGTCCTAGTCTCACTGTGTCTCTATGTCTCAGTGTCACAGTGACCCAGTGACCCAGCGTTCTAGTGTCTCTGTGTCTCTGTGTCCCAGTGCCCCATTGTTGTAGTGTTCTAGTGTGTCTGTCTCCGTGTCACAGTGTCCCAGTGTCCCAGTTTCCTAGTGTCACTATATCTCCGTTGCTCAGTGTCCCAGTGTCCCAGTGTCCTCGGGTCTCTGTGCCTTAGTGTCCCAGTGTCCTAGTGTCTCTGTGTCTCTGTATCTCAGTGTCTCGGTGTCCCAGTGTGCCAGTGTCCTAGTGTATCTGTGTATCCGTGTCCCAGTGTCCTAGTGCCTCTGTGTCTCCGTGCCCCAGTGTCCATGTGTCCTAGTGTCTCTGTGTCTCAGTGTGCCAGTGTCCCAGTGTCCCAGTGCCTCTGTCTCTCCATGTCTCAGTTACCCAGTGTCCCAGTGATAGTGTCTCTGTGTCCCTGTGTCTTAGTATCTCAGTGTCCCTGTGTCCTAGTGTCTCTCTGTCACAGTGTCACGGTGTCTCAGTGTCCTAGTGTCTCTGTGTCTCAGTGCCCCAGTGTCCTAGTGTCTGTGTCGCAGTGTTCCAGTGTCCTAGTGTCGCTGTGTCACCATGTCTCAGTGTCCCAGTGACCCAGTGACCCAGCGTTCTAGTGTCTCTGTGTCACTGTGTACCAGAGTCCCATTTTTGTAGTGTCCTAGTGTCTCTGTGTCTCCGTGTCACAGTGTCCCAGTGAACCAGTGTCTCAGTGTCACAGTGTCCAAGTGTCACTGTGTCTCTGTTGCTCCATGTCCCAGTGTCCCAGTGTCCTAGTGTCACTGTGTCTCCGTTGCTCCGTGTCCCAGTGTCCTAGTGTCTCTGTGTCTCAATGCCCCAGTGCCCCAGTGTCCTAGTGTCAGTGTGTCTCCGTTGCTCAGTGTCCCAGTATCCCAGTGTCCTCGTGTCTCTGCGCCTCAGTGTCAGTGCTCTAGTGTCCTAGTGTCTCCGTGTCTCAAAGTCCCAGTGTCCTAGTGCCTCCGTGTCTCAGTGCCCCAGTGTCCCTGTGTCTGTGTCTCTCTGTGTCAGTGTCCCAGTGTCTCCATGTCTTCGTGTCCCACTGTCCTGATGTCTCTGTGTCTCCGTGCCTCCGTGCCCCAGTGTCTCTGTGTCTCAGTGTCCGAGTGTTCCAGTGCCCTAGTGCCTCTGTGTCTCCGTTTCACTGTGTCCCAGTGTCTCCATGTCTCCGTGTCTCAGTGCCCCAGTGTCCTAGTGTCTCAGTGTCCCAGTGTCTTAGTGTCTCCGTGTCCGAGTGTCCCAGTGTACTAGTGTCCTAGTGTCTCTGTGTCTCTGTGTCTCCGCGTCTCAGTGTCCCAGTTTCACAGTGTCCTAGTGTCTTCGTATCTCCGTGTCCCAGTGTCCCAGTGTCCTCGGGTCTCTGTGTCTTAGTGTCCCAGTGTCCTAGTGTCTCTGTATCTCAGTGTCCCAGTGTCCTAGCGCCTCTGTGTCTCCGTGTCCCAATGTCCCTGTGTCCTAGTGTCTCTGTGTCTCTGTGTCTCTGTGTCCCAGTGTCCCAGTGTCTCTGTGTCTCCGTGCCTCAGTGTCCCAGTGTCCCAGTGATAGTGTCTCTGTGTCCCTCTGTATTAGTATCTCAGTGTTCTTGTGTCCTAGTGTCTATCTGTCACAGTGCTCCTGTGTACCAGTGTTCTAGTGTCTCTGTGTACCAGTGTCACAGTGTCCCAGTGTCCTAGTGTCTCTGTGCCTCAGTGTCTCAGTGTCTCAGTGTCCCAGTGTCCAAGTATCACTGTGTCTCCGTTGCTCCGTGTCACAGTGTCCCAGTGTCCTAGTGTCACTGTGTCTCCGTTGCTCCGTGTCCCAGTGCCCCAGTGTCCTAGTGTCTCTGTGTCTCAATGCCCCAGTGCTCCAGTGTCCAAGTGTCACTGTATCTCCGTTGCTCCGTGTCACAGTGTCCCAGTGTCCTAGTGTCACTGTGTCTCCGTTGCTCCATGTCCCAGTGCCCCAGAGTCCTAGTGTCTCTGTGTCTCAATGCCCCAGTGCCCCAGTGTCCTAGTGTCTTAGTGTCTCCGTGTCTCAAAGTCCCAATGTCCCAGTGTACTAGTGCCTCTGTGTCTCCGTGACACAGTGCCCCAGTGTCCTAGTGTCCTTGTGTCCTAGTGTCTCTGTGTCTCCGTGTCTCTGTGTCTCAGTGTCCCAGTTTCACAGTGTCCTAGTGTCTTCGTATCTCTGTGTCCCAGTGCCCCATTGTTGTAGTGTTCTAGTGTGTCTGTCTCCGTGTCACAGTGTCCCAGTGTCCCAGTGATAGTGTCTCTGTGTCCCTGTGTCTTAGTATCTCAGTGTCCCTGTGTCCTAGTGTCTCTCTGTCACAGTGTCACAGTGTCTCAGTGTCCTAGTGTCTCTGTGTCTCAGTGCCCCAGTGTCCTAGTGTCTGTGTCGCAGTGTTCCAGTGTCCTAGTGTCGCTGTGTCACCATGTCTCAGTGTCCCAGTGACCCAGTGACACAGCGTTCTAGTGTCTCTGTGTCACTGTGTACCCGAGTCCCATTTTTGTAGTGTCCTAGTGTCTCTGTGTCTCCGTGTCACAGTGTCCCAGTGAACCAGTGTCTCAGTGTCACAGTGTCCAAGTGTCACTGTGTCTCTGTTGCTCCATGTCACAGTGTCCCAGTGTCCTAGTGTCACTGTGTCTCCGTTGCTCCGTGTCCCAGTGTCCTAGTGTCTCTGTGTCTCAATGCCCCAGTGCCCCAGTGTCCTAGTGTCAGTGTGTCTCCGTTGCTCAGTGTCCCAGTATCCCAGTGTCCTCGTGTCTCTGCGCCTCAGTGTCACAGTGCTCTAGTGTCCTAGTGTCTCCGTGTCTCAAAGTCCCAGTGTCCTAGTGCCTCCGTGTCTCAGTGCCCCAGTGTCCCTGTGTCTGTGTCTCTCTGTGTCAGTGTCCCAGTGTCTCCATGTCTCCGTGTCCCACTGTCCTGATGTCTCTGTGTCTCCGTGCCTCCGTGTCCCAGTGTCTCTGTGTCTCAGTGTCCGAGTGTCCCAGTGCCCTAGTGCCTCTGTGTCTCCGTTTCACTGTGTCCCAGTGTCTCCATGTCTCCGTGTCTCAGTGTCCCAGTGTCCTAGTGTCTCAGTGTCCCAGTGTCCTAGTGTCTCCGTGTCCGAGTGTCCCAGTGTACTAGTGTCCTAGTGTCTCTGTGTCTCTGTGTCTCCGCGTCTCAGTGTCCCAGTTTCACAGTGTCCTAGTGTCTTCGTATCTCCGTGTCCCAGTGTCCCAGTGTCCTCGGGTCTCTGTGTCTTAGTGTCCCAGTGTCCTAGTGTCTCTGTATCTCAGTGTCCCAGTGTCCTAGCGCCTCTGTGTCTCCGTGTCCCAATGTCCCTGTGTCCTAGTGTCTCTGTGTCTCTGTGTCTCTGTGTCCCAGTGTCCCAGTGTCTCTGTGTCTCTGTGTCTCCGTGCCTCAGTGTCCCAGTGTCCCAGTGATAGTGTCTCTGTGTCCCTCTGTATTAGTATCTCAGTGTTCTTGTGTCCTAGTGTCTATCTGTCACAGTGCTCCTGTGTATCAGTGTCCTCGTGTCTCTGTGTACCAGTGTCACAGTGTCTCAGTGTCATAGTGTCTCTGTGTCTCAGTGTCCCAGTGTCCTCGTGTCTCTGTGTCGCAGAGTTCCAGTGTCCTAGTGTCACTGTGTCACCAAGTCTCAGTGACCCAGCGTTCTAGTGTCTCTGTGTCACTGTGTCCCAGTGTCCCATTTTTGTAGTGTCCTAGTGTCTCTGTGTCTCCATGTCACAGTGTCCCAGTGTCCTAGTGTCTCTGTGCCTCAGTGTCTCCGTGCCCCAGTGTCCCAGTGTCCTCATGTTGCAGTGTCCCAGTGTCTGAGTGTCCCAGTGCCCTAGTGTCTCTGTGTCTCCGTGTCCCAGTGTCCGAGTGTCCCAGTGCCCTAGTGTCTCCATATCTCCGTGTCCCAGTGTCCGAGTGTCCCAGTGCTCTAGTGTCTCCGTGTCTCCGTGTCTCAGTGTCCGAGTGTCCCAGTGTCTCCGTGTCTCCATGTCCCAGTGTCCTAGTGTCTCTATGTCCGAGTGTCCCACTGTCCTAGTGTATCTTGTCCTAGTGTATCTGTGCCTCTGTATCTCCATGACCCAGTGTCACAGTGTCCCAGTGTCTCCGTGCATCCGTGTCCCAGTGTCCTAGTGTCTGAGTGTCCCAGTGTCCTAGTGTCTCCGTATCTCTGTGTCCCAGTGTCCCAGTGTCCGAGTGTATCTGTGTGCTAGTGTCTCTGTGTCTCCGTGTCCGAGTGTCCCAGTGTCTCCGTGTCTCCATGTCCCAGTGTCCTAGTGTCTCTATGTCACAGTGTCCCAGTGTCCGAGTGTCTCCGTGTCTCCATGTCCCAGTGTCCTAGTGTCTCTATGTCCCAGTGTCCCACTGTCCTAGTGTATCTTGTCCTAGTGTATCTGTGTCCCTGTATCTCCGTGACCCAGTGTCACAGTGTCCCCGTGCCTCCGTGCATCCGTGTCCCAGTGTCCTAGTGTCTGAGTGTCCCAGTGCCCTAGTGTCTCCGTATCTCTGTGTCCCAGTGTCCCAGTGTCCGAGTGTATCTGTGTGCTAGTGTCTCTGTGTCTCAGTGTCCGAGTGTCACAGTGTCTCCGTGTCTCCGTGTCCCAGTGTCCTAGTGTCTCCGTGTCTCCGTGTCCCTGTACCTCGTGTCGCAGTGCCCCAGTGCCCTAGTGTCTCTGTGTCTCTGCGTCTCAGTGTCCCAGTGTCTCAGTGTCTGAGTGACCCAGTGCCCGAGTGTTTCCGTGTCCCAGTCTGAGTGTCCCAGTGTCCTAGTGTATCTGTGTCCTAGTGTCTCTGTGTCTCAGTGTCCAATGTCCCAGTGTCCTAGTGCCTCTGTGTCTCCGTGTCTCCGTGTCTCAGTGTCCCAGTGTCTGAGAGTCTCTGTGTCCGCATGTCTCCGTGTCTCCGTATCCCAGTGTCCCAGTGTCTGAGTGTCTCCGTGTCTCCGTGTCCCAGTGGCCCATTTTTGTAGTGTCCTAGTGTCTCTGTGTCTCCATGTCACAGTGTCCCAATGTCCTAGTGTCTCTGTGCCTCCGTATCTCAGTGTCTCAGTATCCTAGTGTCTCTGTGTCTCAGTGTCATAGTGACCCAGTGACCCAGCGTTCTAGTGTCTCTGTGTCTCAGTGTCCCAGTGTCCTAGTGTCTCTGTGCCGCAGTGTCCCAATGTCCTAGTGTCTCTGTGCCTCCGTATCTCAGTGTCTCAGTATCCTAGTGTCCTAGTGTCTCTGTGCCACAGTATCCCAGTGTCCTAGTCTCACTGTGTCTCTATGTCTCAGTGTCACAGTGACCCAGTGACCCAGCGTTCTAGTGTCTCTGTGTCTCTGTGTCCCAGTGCTCCATTGTTGTAGTGTTCTAGTGTGTCTGTCTCCGTGTCACAGTGTCCCAGTGTCCCAGCTTCCTAGTGTCACTATATCTCCGTTGCTCAGTGTCCCAGTGTCCCAGTGTCCTCGGGTCTCTGTGCCTTAGTGTCCCAGTGTCCTAGTGTCTCTGTGTCTCTGTATCTCAGTGTCTCGGTGTCCCAGTGTGCCAGTGTCCTAGTGTATCTGTGTATCCGTGTCCCAGTGTCCTAGTGCCTCTGTGTCTCCGTGCCCCAGTGTCCATGTGTCCTAGTGTCTCTGTGTCTCAGTGTGCCAGTGTCCCAGTGTCCCAGTGCCTCTGTCTCTCCATGTCTCAGTTACCCAGTGTCCCAGTGATAGTGTCTCTGTGTCCCTGTGTCTTAGTATCTCAGTGTCCCTGTGTCCTAGTGTCTCTCTGTCACAGTGTCACGGTGTCTCAGTGTCCTAGTGTCTCTGTGTCTCAGTGCCCCAGTGTCCTAGTGTCTGTGTCGCAGTGTTCCAGTGTCCTAGTGTCGCTGTGTCACCATGTCTCAGTGTCCCAGTGACCCAGTGACCCAGCGTTCTAGTGTATCTGTGTCACTGTGTACCAGAGTCCCATTTTTGTAGTGTCCTAGTGTCTCTGTGTCTCCGTGTCACAGTGTCCCAGTGAACCAGTGTCTCAGTGTCACAGTGTCCAAGTGTCACTGTGTCTCTGTTGCTCCATGTCCCAGTGTCCCAGTGTCCTAGTGTCACTGTGTCTCCGTTGCTCCGTGTCCCAGTGTCCTAGTGTCTCTGTGTCTCAATGCCCCAGTGCCCCAGTGTCCTAGTGTCAGTGTGTCTCCGTTGCTCAGTGTCCCAGTATCCCAGTGTCCTCGTGTCTCTGCGCCTCAGTGTCAGTGCTCTAGTGTCCTAGTGTCTCCGTGTCTCAAAGTCCCAGTGTCCTAGTGCCTCCGTGTCTCAGTGCCCCAGTGTCCCTGTGTCTGTGTCTCTCTGTGTCAGTGTCCCAGTGTCTCCATGTCTTCGTGTCCCACTGTCCTGATGTCTCTGTGTCTCCGTGCCTCCGTGTCCCAGTGTCTCTGTGTCTCAGTGTCCGAGTGTTCCAGTGCCCTAGTGCCTCTGTGTCTCCGTTTCACTGTGTCCCAGTGTCTCCATGTCTCCGTGTCTCAGTGCCCCAGTGTCCTAGTGTCTCAGTGTCCCAGTGTCTTAGTGTCTCAGTGTCCGAGTGTCCCAGTGTACTAGTGTCCTAGTGTCTCTGTGTCTCTGTGTCTCCGCGTCTCAGTGTCCCAGTTTCACAGTGTCCTAGTGTCTTCGTATCTCCGTGTCCCAGTGTCCCAGTGTCCTCGGGTCTCTGTGTCTTAGTGTCCCAGTGTCCTAGTGTCTCTGTATCTCAGTGTCCCAGTGTCCTAGCGCCTCTGTGTCTCCGTGTCCCAATGTCCCTGTGTCCTAGTGTCTCTGTGTCTCTGTGTCTCTGTGTCCCAGTGTCCCAGTGTCTCTGTGTCTCCGTGCCTCAGTGTCCCAGTGTCCCAGTGATAGTGTCTCTGTGTCCCTCTGTATTAGTATCTCAGTGTTCTTGTGTCCTAGTGTCTATCTGTCACAGTGCTCCTGTGTACCAGTGTTCTAGTGTCTCTGTGTACCAGTGTCACAGTGTCCCAGTGTCCTAGTGTCTCTGTGCCTCAGTGTCTCAGTGTCTCAGTGTCCCAGTGTCCAAGTATCACTGTGTCTCCGTTGCTCCGTGTCACAGTGTCCCAGTGTCCTAGTGTCACTGTGTCTCCGTTGCTCCGTGTCCCAGTGCCCCAGTGTCCTAGTGTCTCTGTGTCTCAATGCCCCAGTGCTCCAGTGTCCAAGTGTCACTGTATCTCCGTTGCTCCGTGTCACAGTGTCCCAGTGTCCTAGTGTCACTGTGTCTCCGTTGCTCCATGTCCCAGTGCCCCAGAGTCCTAGTGTCTCTGTGTCTCAATGCCCCAGTGCCCCAGTGTCCTAGTGTCTTAGTGTCTCCGTGTCTCAAAGTCCCAATGTCCCAGTGTACTAGTGCCTCTGTGTCTCCGTGACACAGTGCCCCAGTGTCCTAGTGTCCTTGTGTCCTAGTGTCTCTGTGTCTCCGTGTCTCTGTGTCTCAGTGTCCCAGTTTCACAGTGTCCTAGTGTCTTCGTATCTCTGTGTCCCAGTGCCCCATTGTTGTAGTGTTCTAGTGTGTCTGTCTCCGTGTCACAGTGTCCCAGTGTCCCAGTGATAGTGTCTCTGTGTCCCTGTGTCTTAGTATCTCAGTGTCCCTGTGTCCTAGTGTCTCTCTGTCACAGTGTCACAGTGTCTCAGTGTCCTAGTGTCTCTGTGTCTCAGTGCCCCAGTGTCCTAGTGTCTGTGTCGCAGTGTTCCAGTGTCCTAGTGTCGCTGTGTCACCATGTCTCAGTGTCCCAGTGACCCAGTGACACAGCGTTCTAGTGTCTCTGTGTCACTGTGTACCCGAGTCCCATTTTTGTAGTGTCCTAGTGTCTCTGTGTCTCCGTGTCACAGTGTCCCAGTGAACCAGTGTCTCAGTGTCACAGTGTCCAAGTGTCACTGTGTCTCTGTTGCTCCATGTCACAGTGTCCCAGTGTCCTAGTGTCACTGTGTCTCCGTTGCTCCGTGTCCCAGTGTCCTAGTGTCTCTGTGTCTCAATGCCCCAGTGCCCCAGTGTCCTAGTGTCAGTGTGTCTCCGTTGCTCAGTGTCCCAGTATCCCAGTGTCCTCGTGTCTCTGCGCCTCAGTGTCACAGTGCTCTAGTGTCCTAGTGTCTCCGTGTCTCAAAGTCCCAGTGTCCTAGTGCCTCCGTGTCTCAGTGCCCCAGTGTCCCTGTGTCTGTGTCTCTCTGTGTCAGTGTCCCAGTGTCTCCATGTCTCCGTGTCCCACTGTCCTGATGTCTCTGTGTCTCCGTGCCTCCGTGTCCCAGTGTCTCTGTGTCTCAGTGTCCGAGTGTCCCAGTGCCCTAGTGCCTCTGTGTCTCCGTTTCACTGTGTCCCAGTGTCTCCATGTCTCCGTGTCTCAGTGTCCCAGTGTCCTAGTGTCTCAGTGTCCCAGTGTCCTAGTGTCTCCGTGTCCGAGTGTCCCAGTGTACTAGTGTCCTAGTGTCTCTGTGTCTCTGTGTCTCCGCGTCTCAGTGTCCCAGTTTCACAGTGTCCTAGTGTCTTCGTATCTCCGTGTCCCAGTGTCCCAGTGTCCTCGGGTCTCTGTGTCTTAGTGTCCCAGTGTCCTAGTGTCTCTGTATCTCAGTGTCCCAGTGTCCTAGCGCCTCTGTGTCTCCGTGTCCCAATGTCCCTGTGTCCTAGTGTCTCTGTGTCTCTGTGTCCCAGTGTCCCAGTGTCTCTGTGTCTCTGTGTCTCCGTGCCTCAGTGTCCCAGTGTCCCAGTGATAGTGTCTCTGTGTCCCTCTGTATTAGTATCTCAGTGTTCTTGTGTCCTAGTGTCTATCTGTCACAGTGCTCCTGTGTATCAGTGTCCTCGTGTCTCTGTGTACCAGTGTCACAGTGTCTCAGTGTCATAGTGTCTCTGTGTCTCAGTGTCCCAGTGTCCTAGTGTCTCTGTGTCGCAGAGTTCCAGTGTCCTAGTGTCACTGTGTCACCAAGTCTCAGTGACCCAGCGTTCTAGTGTCTCTGTGTCACTGTGTCCCAGTGTCCCATTTTTGTAGTGTCCTAGTGTCTCTGTGTCTCCATGTCACAGTGTCCCAGTGTCCTAGTGTCTCTGTGCCTCAGTGTCTCCGTGCCCCAGTGTCCCAGTGTCCTCATGTTGCAGTGTCCCAGTGTCTGAGTGTCCCAGTGCCCTAGTGTCTCTGTGTCTCCGTGTCCCAGTGTCCGAGTGTCCCAGTGCCCTAGTGTCTCCATATCTCCGTGTCCCAGTGTCCGAGTGTCCCAGTGCTCTAGTGTCTCCGTGTCTCCGTGTCTCAGTGTCCGAGTGTCCCAGTGTCTCCGTGTCTCCATGTCCCAGTGTCCTAGTGTCTCTATGTCCGAGTGTCCCACTGTCCTAGTGTATCTTGTCCTAGTGTATCTGTGCCTCTGTATCTCCATGACCCAGTGTCACAGTGTCCCAGTGTCTCCGTGCATCCGTGTCCCAGTGTCCTAGTGTCTGAGTGTCCCAGTGTCCTAGTGTCTCCGTATCTCTGTGTCCCAGTGTCCCAGTGTCCGAGTGTATCTGTGTGCTAGTGTCTCTGTGTCTCAGTGTCCGAGTGTCACAGTGTCTCTGTGTCTCTGCGTCTCAGTGTCCCAGTGTCTCAGTGTCTGAGTGACCCAGTGCCCGAGTGTTTCCGTGTCCCAGTCCGAGTGTCCCAGTGTCCTCGTGTATCTGTGTCCTAGTGTCTCTGTGTCTCAGTGTCCCAGTGCCCTAGTGTCTCCGTGTCCCAGTGTCCCAGTGTCTCCGTGTCTCCATGTCCAATGTCCCAGTGTCCTAGTGCCTCTGTGTCTCCGTGTCTCCGTGTCTCAGTGTCCCAGTGTCTGAGAGTCTCTGTGTCCACGTGTCTCCGTGTCTCCGTATCCCAGTGTCCCAGTGTCTGAGTGTCTCCGTGTCTCCTTGTCCCAGTGGCCTCGTGTCGCAGTGTCCCAGTGTCCTAGTGTCTCTATGTCCCAGTGTCCTGGTGTAACTGTGTCCTAGTGCCTCTGTGTCTCCATTTCACTATGTCCCAGTGTCTCCATGTCTCAGTGTCCAAGTGTCCGAGTGTCCCAGTGTACTAGTGCCTCTGTGTCTCCGTGACACAGTGTCCCAGTGCCCTAGTGTTCAAGTATCTCTGTGTCTCCGTGTCTCAGTGTCCCAGTTTCACAGTGTCCCAGTGTCTTCGTATCTCCGTGTCCCAGTGTCCCAGTGTCCTAGTGTCTCAGTGTGCAAGTGTCCTAGTGTGTCTATGTCCCAGTGTCCCAATGTCCTAGTGTCTCTGTGCCTCCGTATCTCAGTGTCTCAGTATCCTAGTGTCTCTGTGTCTCCATGTCCCAGTATCCTAGTGTCTCTGTGTCTCAATGTGCCAGGGTCCCAGTGTCCCAGTGTCTCTGCCTCTCCGTGTCTCAGTGTTCCAGTGTCCCAGTGATAGTGTCCTAGTGTCTCTGTGTCTCAGTGCCCCTGTGTACCAGTGTCCCAGTGTCTCTGTGTACCAGTGTCACAATGTCTCAGTGTCCTCGTGTCTCTGTGTCTCAGTGTCCCAGTGTCCTAGTGTCTCTGTGCCGCAGTGTCCCAGTGTCCTAGTGTCACTGTGTCTCTATGTCTCAGTGTCACAGTGACCCAGTGACCCAGCGTTCTAGTGTCTCTGTGTCTCTGTGTCCCAGTGTCCTAGTCTCTCTGTGCCGCAGTGTCCCAATGTCCTAGTGTCTCTGTGCCTCCGTATCTCAGTGTCTCAGTATCCTAGTGTCTCTGTGTCTCATTGTCATAGTGACCCAGTGACCCAGCGTTCTAGTGTCTCTGTGTCTCAGTGTCCCAGTGTCCTAGTGTCTCTGTGCCGCAGTGTCCCAATGTCCTAGTGTTTCTGTGCCTCCGTATCTCAGTGTCTCAGGATCCGAGTGTCCTAGTGTCTCTGTGCCACAGTATCCCAGTGTCCTAGTCTCACTGTGTCTCTATGTCTCAGTGTCACAGTGACCCAGTGACCCAGCGTTCTAGTGTCTCTGTGTCTCTGTGTCCCAGTGCCCCATTGTTGTAGTGTTCTAGTGTGTCTGTCTCCGTGTCACAGTGTCCCAGTGTCCCAGTTTCCTAGTGTCACTGTGTCTCCGTTGCTCAGTGTCCCAGTGTCCCAGTGTCCTAGTGTCTCTGTGTCTCTGTATCTCAGTGTCTCGGTGTCCCAGTGTGCCAGTGTCCTAGTGTATCTGTGTCTCCGTGTCCCAGTGTCCTAGTGCCTCTGTGTCTCCGTGCCCCAGTGTCCATGTGTCCTAGTGTCTCTGTGTCTCAGTGTGCCAGTGTCCCAGTGCCCCAGTGCCTCTGTCTCTCCATGTCTCAGTTACCCAGTGTCTCAGTATCCTAGTGTCTCTGTGTCTCAGTGTCACACTGACCCAGTGACCCAGCGTTCTAGTGTCTCTGTGTCTCAGTGTCCCAGTGTCCTAGTGTCTCTGTGCCGCAGTGTCCCAATGTCCTAGTGTCTCTGTGCCTCTGTATCTCAGTGTCTCAGTATCCTAGTGTCCTAGTGTCTCTGTGCCACAGTATCCCAGTGTCCTAGTCTCACTGTGTCTCTATGTCTCAGTGTCACAGTGACCCAATGACCCAGCGTTCTAGTGTCTCTGTGTCTCTGTGTCCCAGTGCCCCATTGTTGTTGTGTTCTAGTGTGTCTGTCTCCGTGTCACAGTGTCCCAGTGTCCCAGTTTCCTAGTGTCACTGTGTCTCCGTTGCTCAGTGTCCCAGTGTCCCAGTGTCCTCGGGTCTCTGTGCCTTAGTGTCCCAGTGTCCTAGTGTCTCTGTGTCTCTGTATCTCAGTGTCTCGGTGTCCCAGTGTGCCAGTGTCCTAGTGTATCTGTGTCTCCGTGTCCCAGTGTCCTAGTGCCTCTGTGTCTCCGTGCCCCAGTGTCCATATGTCCTAGTGTCTCTGTGTCTCAGTGTGCCAGTGTCCCAGTGTCCCAGTGCCTCTGTCTCTCCATGTCTCAGTTACCCAGTGTCCCAGTGATAGTGTCTCTGTGTCCCTGTGTCTTAGTATCTCAGTGTCCCTGTGTCCTAGTGTCTCTCTGTCACAGTGTCACAGTGTCTCAGTGTCCTAGTGTCTCTGTGTCTCAGCGCCCCAGTGTCCTAGTGTCTGTGACGCAGTGTTCCAGTGTCCTAGTGTCGCTGTGTCACCATGTCTCAGTGTCCCAGTGACCCAGTGACCCAGCGTTCTAGTGTCTCTGTGTCACTGTGTACCAGAGTCCCATTTTTGTAGTGTCCTAGTGTCTCTGTGTCTCCGTGTCACAGTGTCCCAGTGAACCAGTGTCTCAGTGTCACAGTGTCCAAGTGTCACTGTGTCTCTGTTGCTCCATGTCACAGTGTCCCAGTGTCCTAGTGTCACTGTGTCTCCGTTGCTCCGTGTCCCAGTGTCCTAGTGTCTCTGTGTCTCAATGCCCCAGTGCCCCAGTGTCCTAGTGTCAGTGTGTCTCCGTTGCTCAGTGTCCCAGTATCCCAGTGTCCTCGTGTCTCTGCGCCTCAGTGACCCAGTGACCCAGCGTTCTAGTGTCTCTGTGTCTCAGTGTCCCAGTGTCCTAGTGTCTCTGTGCCGCAGTGTCCCAGTGTCCTAGTGTCACTGTGTCTCTATGTCTCAGTGTCACAGTGACCCAGTGACCCAGTGTTCTAGTGTCTCTGTGTCTCTGTGTCCCAGAGCCCCATTGTTGTAGTGTTCTAGTGTGTCTGTGTCTCCGTGTCACAGTGTCCCAGTGTCCCAGTGTCCTAGTGTCACTGTGTCTCCGTTGCTCAGTGTCCCAGTGTCCCAGTGTCCTCGGGTCTCAGTGCCTTAGTGTCCCAGTGTCCTAGTGTCTCTGTGTCTCTGTGTCTCTGTATCTCAGTGTCACGGTGTCCCAGTGTGCCAGTGTCCTAGTGTCTCTGTGCCTCAGTGTCTCAGTGTCCCAGTGTCCAAGTGTCACTGTGTCTCCGTTGCTCTGTGTCACAGTGTCCCAGTGTCCTAGTGTCACTGTGTCTCCGTTGCACCGTGTCCCAGTGCCCCAGTGTCATAGTGTCTCTGTGTCTCAATGCCCCAGTGCCCCTGTGTCCTAGTGTCCTAGTGTCTCCGTGTCTCAAAGTCCCAGTGTCCCAGTGTCCTCGTGTCTCCGTGTCTCACTGCCCCAGTGTCTCTGTGTATCTGTCTCTGCGTGTCCCAGTGTCCCATTATCTCCGTGTCTCCGTGTCCCACTGTTCTAATGTCTCTGTGTCTCCGTGTCTCCGTGTCCCAGTGTCTCTGTGTCTCAGTGTCTGAGTGTCCCAGTGCCCTAGTGCCACTTTGTCTCCGCTTCACTGTGTCTCCGTGTCCCAGTGTCCCCGTGTCCGAGTGTCTCCGTGTCTCAGTGTCCCAGTGTCCTAGTGATCCAGTGGCCAAGTGTCCAAGTGTGTCCTTGTCTCCGTGTCCTAGTGTGCCAGTGTACTAGTGCCTCTGTGTCTCCGTGTCACAGTGTCCCAGTGCCCTAGTGTCCTAGTGTCTCCGTGTCTCCGTGTCCCAGTGTCCTAGTGTCTCAGTGTCCCAGTGCCCTAGTGTGTCTATGTCCCAGTGTCCCAGTGTCCCATGGTCCTAGTGTCTCTGTGCCGCCGTCTCTTAGTGTCCCAGTGTCCTAGTTCCTCAGTGTCCCAGTGTCCTAGTGTCTCAGTGCCCCAGTGTCCCAGTATCCTAGGGTCTCTATCTCCCAGTGTCCCGGTGTCCTAGTGCCTCTATGTCCCAGTGTCCTAGTGTATCTGCGTCCTAGTGCCTCTGTGTCTCTCTGTCTCCGTGTCCCAGTGTCTGCATGACTCCGTGTCTCAGTGTCCCAGTGTCCTAATGTCTCAGTGTCCCAGTGTCCTAATGTCTCCGTGTCCGAGTGTCCAAGTGTACTAGTGCCGCTGTGTCTCCGTATCACAGTGTCCCAGTGCCCAAGTGTCCTAGTGTTTCTGTGTCTCCGTGTCTCAGTGTCCCAGTGTCCTAGTGTCTCAGTGTGCAAGTGTCCAAGTGTGCCTATGTCCCAGTGTCCCAATGTCCTACTGTCCCTGTGCCTCCGTGTCTCAGTGTCTTAGTATCCTAGTGTCTCTGTGTCTCAGTGTTCCAGTGCCCCAGTGTCCCAGTGTCTCTGCCTCTCCGTGTCTCAGTGTCCCAGTGTCCCAGTGATAGTGTCCTCGTGTCTCTGTGTCTCAGTGTCTGTGTGTATCAGTGTTCTAGTGTCTCTGTGTACCAGTCACACAATGTCTCGGTGTCTTAGTGTCTCTGTGTCTCAGTGTCCCAGTGTCCCAGTGTCCTAGTGCCTCTGTGCCGCAGTGTCCTAGTGTCACTGTGTCTCAATGTCTCAGTGTCACAGTGTCACAATGACCCAGTGACCCAGCGTTCTCGTGTCCCTGTGTCTCTGTGTCCAGTGCCCCATTGTTGTAGTGTTCTAGTGTGTCCTTGTCTCCGCGTCCTAGTGTCCCAGTGTACTAGTGCCTCTGTGTCTCCGTGTCACAGTGTCCCAGTGTCCCAGTGTCCTAGTGTCTCTGTGTCTCAGTGCCCCAGTGTCCTAGTGTCACTGTGTCTCCGTTACTCAGTGTCCCAGTGTTCCAGTGTCCTCGGGTCTCTGTGCCTTAGTGCCCCAGTGTCCTAGTGTCTCTGTGTCTCCGTTGCTCAGTGTCCCAGTGTCCCAGTGTCCTCGGGTCTCCGTGCCTTAGTGTCCCAGTGTCCTAGTGTCTCTGTGTCTCTGTATCTCAGTGTCTCGGTGTCCCAGTGTGCCAGTGTCCTAGTGTATCTGTGTCTCCGTGCCACAGTGTCCCAGTGTCCTAGTGCCTCTGTGCCTCAGTGTCTCAGTGTCCCAGTGTCCAAGTGTCACTGTGTCTCCGTTGCTCCATTGCTCAGTGTCCCAGTGTCCCAGTGTCCTCGGGTTTCCGTGCCTTAGTGTCCCAGTGTCCCAGTGTCTCTGTGTCTCTGTATCTCAGTGTCTCGGTGTCCCAGTGTGCCAGTGTCCTAGTGTATCTGTGTCTCCGTGCCACAGTGTCCCAGTGACCTAGTGCCTCTGTGCCTCAGTTTCTCAGTGTCCCAGTGTCCAAGTGTCACTGTGTCACCGTTGCTCCGTGTCACAGTGTCCCAGTGTCCTAGTGTCTCCGTAGCTCCGTGTCCCAGTGCCCCAGTGTCCTAGTGTCTCTGTGTCTCAATGCCCCAGTGCCCCAGTGTCCTAGTGTCCGAGTGTCTCCGTGTCTCAAAGTTCCAGTGTCCCAGTGTCCTCGTGTCTCCGTGTCTCAGTGCCCCAGTATCTCTGTGTCTCTGTCTCTCCGTGTCCCAGTGTCCCAGTGTCTCCGTGTCTCCGTGTCCCACTGTCCTAATGTCTCTGTGTCTCCGTGTCTCCGTGTCCCAGTGTCGCTGTGTCTCAGTGTCCGAGTGTCCCAGTGCCCTAGTGCCACTTTGTCTCCGTTTCACTGTGTCTCCGTGTCCCAGTGTCCCAGTGTCCGAGTGTCTCCATCTCTCAGTGTCCCAGTGTCCTAGTAATCCAGTGTCCAAGTGTCCAAGTGTGTCCTTGTCTCCGTGTCCTAGTGTCCCAGTGTACTAGTGCCTCTGTGTCTCCGTGTCACAGTGTCCCAGTGTCCCAGTGTCCTCATGTTGCAGTGTCCCAGTGTCTGAGTGTCCCAGTGCCCTAGTGTCTCTGTGTCTCCGTGTCCCAGTGTCCGAGTGTCCCAGTGCCCTAGTGTCTCCATATCTCCGTGTCCCAGTGTCCGAGTGTCCCAGTGCCGTAGTGTCTCCCTCTCTCTGTGTCTCCGTGTCCGAGTGTCCCAGTGTCTCCGTGTCTCCATGTCCCAGTGTCCTAGTGTCTCTATGTCACAGTGTCCCAGTGTCCGAGTGTCTCCGTGTCTCCATGTCCCAGTGTCCTAGTGTCTCTATGTCCCAGTGTCCCACTGTCCTAGTGTATCTTGTCCTAGTGTATCTGTGTCCCTGTATCTCCGTGACCCAGTGTCACAGTGTCCCAGTGCCTCCGTGCATCCGTGTCCCAGTGTCCTAGTGTCTGAGTGTCCCAGTGCCCTAGTGTCTCCGTATCTCTGTGTCCCAGTGTCCCAGTGTCCGAGTGTATCTGTGTGCTAGTGTCTCTGTGTCTCAGTGTCCGAGTGTCACAGTGTCTCCGTGTCTCCGTGTCCCAGTGTCCTAGTGTCTCCATGTCTCCGTGTCCCTGTACCTCGTGTCGCAGTGCCCCAGTGCCCTAGTGTCTCTGTGTCTCTGCGTCTCAGTGTCCCAGTGTCTCAGTGTCTGAGTGACCCAGTGCCCGAGTGTTTCCGTGTCCCAGTCTGAGTGTCCCAGTGTCCTAGTGTATCTGTGTCCTAGTGTCTCTGTGTCTCAGTGTCCCAGTGCCCTAGAGTCTCCGTGTCCCAGTGTCCCAGTGTCTCCGTGTCTCCATGTCCAATGTCCCAGTGTCCTAGTGCCTCTGTGTCTCCGTGTCTCAGTGTCCCAGTGTCTGAGAGTCTCTGTGTCCGCATGTCTCCGTATCCCAGTGTCCCAGTGTCTGAGTGTCTCCGTGTCTCCGTGTCCCAGTGGCCCATTTTTGTAGTGTCCTAGTGTCTCTGTGTCTCCATGTCACAGTGTCCCAATGTCCTAGTGTCTCTGTGCCTCCGTATCTCAGTGTCTCAGTATCCTAGTGTCTCTGTGTCTCAGTGTCATAGTGACCCAGTGACCCAGCGTTCTAGTGTCTCTGTGTCTCAGTGTCCCAGTGTCCTAGTGTCTCTGTGCCGCAGTGTCCCAATGTCCTAGTGTCTCTGTGCCTCCGTATCTCAGTGTCTCAGTATCCTAGTGTCCTAGTGTCTCTGTGCCACAGTATCCCAGTGTCCTAGTCTCACTGTGTCTCTATGTCTCAGTGTCACAGTGACCCAGTGACCCAGCGTTCTAGTGTCTCTGTGTCTCTGTGTCCCAGTGCCCCATTGTTGTAGTGTTCTAGTGTGTCTGTCTCCGTGTCACAGTGTCCCAGTGTCCCAGTTTCCTAGTGTCACTATATCTCCGTTGCTCAGTGTCCCAGTGTCCCAGTGTCCTCGGGTCTCTGTGCCTTAGTGTCCCAGTGTCCTAGTGTCTCTGTGTCTCTGTATCTCAGTGTCTCGGTGTCCCAGTGTACCAGTGTCCTAGTGTATCTGTGTATCCGTGTCCCAGTGTCCTAGTGCCTCTGTGTCTCCGTGCCCCAGTGTCCATGTGTCCTAGTGTCTCTGTGTCTCAGTGTGCCAGTGTCCCAGTGTCCCAGTGCCTCTGTCTCTCCATGTCTCAGTTACCCAGTGTCCCAGTGATAGTGTCTCTGTGTCCCTGTGTCTTAGTATCTCAGTGTCCCTGTGTCCTAGTGTCTCTCTGTCACAGTGTCACGGTGTCTCAGTGTCCTAGTGTCTCTGTGTCTCAGTGCCCCAGTGTCCTAGTGTCTGTGTCGCAGTGTTCCAGTGTCATAGTGTCGCTGTGTCACCATGTCTCAGTGTCCCAGTGACCCAGTGACCCAGCGTTCTAGTGTATCTGTGTCACTGTGTACCCGAGTCCCATTTTTGTAGTGTCCTAGTGTCTCTGTGTCTCCGTGTCACAGTGTCCCAGTGAACCAGTGTCTCAGTGTCACAGTGTCCAAGTGTCACTGTGTCTCTGTTGCTCCATGTCCCAGTGTCCCAGTGTCCTAGTGTCACTGTGTCTCCGTTGCTCCGTGTCCCAGTGTCCTAGTGTCTCTGTGTCTCAATGCCCCAGTGCCCCAGTGTCCTAGTGTCAGTGTGTCTCCGTTGCTCAGTGTCCCAGTATCCCAGTGTCCTCGTGTCTCTGCGCCTCAGTGTCAGTGCTCTAGTGTCCTAGTGTCTCCGTGTCTCAAAGTCCCAGTGTCCTAGTGCCTCCGTGTCTCAGTGCCCCAGTGTCCCTGTGTCTGTGTCTCTCTGTGTCAGTGTCCCAGTGTCTCCATGTCTTCGTGTCCCACTGTCCTGATGTCTCTGTGTCTCCGTGCCTCCGTGTCCCAGTGTCTCTGTGTCTCAGTGTCCGAGTGTTCCAGTGCCCTAGTGCCTCTGTGTCTCCGTTTCACTGTGTCCCAGTGTCTCCATGTCTCCGTGTCTCAGTGCCCCAGTGTCCTAGTGTCTCAGTGTCCCAGTGTCTTAGTGTCTCCGTGTCCGAGTGTCCCAGTGTACTAGTGTCCTAGTGTCTCTGTGTCTCTGTGTCTCCGCGTCTCAGTGTCCCAGTTTCACAGTGTCCTAGTGTCTTCGTATCTCCGTGTCCCAGTGTCCCAGTGTCCTCGGGTCTCTGTATCTCAGTGTCCCAGTGTCCTAGCGCCTCTGTGTCTCCGTGTCCCAATGTCCCTGTGTCCTAGTGTCTCTGTGTCTCTGTGTCTCTGTGTCCCAGTGTCCCAGTGTCTCTGTGTCTCCGTGCCTCAGTGTCCCAGTGTCCCAGTGATAGTGTCTCTGTGTCCCTCTGTATTAGTATCTCAGTGTTCTTGTGTCCTAGTGTCTATCTGTCACAGTGCTCCTGTGTACCAGTGTTCTAGTGTCTCTGTGTACCAGTGTCACAGTGTCCCAGTGTCCTAGTGTCTCTGTGCCTCAGTGTCTCAGTGTCTCAGTGTCCCAGTGTCCAAGTATCACTGTGTCTCCGTTGCTCCGTGTCACAGTGTCCCAGTGTCCTAGTGTCACTGTGTCTCCGTTGCTCCGTGTCCCAGTGCCCCAGTGTCCTAGTGTCTCTGTGTCTCAATGCCCCAGTGCTCCAGTGTCCAAGTGTCACTGTATCTCCGTTGCTCCGTGTCACAGTGTCCCAGTGTCCTAGTGTCACTGTGTCTCCGTTGCTCCATGTCCCAGTGCCCCAGAGTCCTAGTGTCTCTGTGTCTCAATGCCCCAGTGCCCCAGTGTCCTAGTGTCTTAGTGTCTCCGTGTCTCAAAGTCCCAATGTCCCAGTGTACTAGTGCCTCTGTGTCTCCGTGACACAGTGCCCCAGTGTCCTAGTGTCCTTGTGTCCTAGTGTCTCTGTGTCTCCGTGTCTCTGTGTCTCAGTGTCCCAGTTTCACAGTGTCCTAGTGTCTTCGTATCTCTGTGTCCCAGTGCCCCATTGTTGTAGTGTTCTAGTGTGTCTGTCTCCGTGTCACAGTGTCCCAGTGTCCCAGTGATAGTGTCTCTGTGTCCCTGTGTCTTAGTATCTCAGTGTCCCTGTGTCCTAGTGTCTCTCTGTCACAGTGTCACAGTGTCTCAGTGTCCTAGTGTCTCTGTGTCTCAGTGCCCCAGTGTCCTAGTGTCTGTGTCGCAGTGTTCCAGTGTCCTAGTGTCGCTGTGTCACCATGTCTCAGTGTCCCAGTGACCCAGTGACACAGCGTTCTAGTGTCTCTGTGTCACTGTGTACCCGAGTCCCATTTTTGTAGTGTCCTAGTGTCTCTGTGTCTCCGTGTCACAGTGTCCCAGTGAACCAGTGTCTCAGTGTCACAGTGTCCAAGTGTCACTGTGTCTCTGTTGCTCCATGTCACAGTGTCCCAGTGTCCTAGTGTCACTGTGTCTCCGTTGCTCCGTGTCCCAGTGTCCTAGTGTCTCTGTGTCTCAATGCCCCAGTGCCCCAGTGTCCTAGTGTCAGTGTGTCTCCGTTGCTCAGTGTCCCAGTATCCCAGTGTCCTCGTGTCTCTGCGCCTCAGTGTCACAGTGTTCTAGTGTCCTAGTGTCTCCGTGTCTCAAAGTCCCAGTGTCCTAGTGCCTCCGTGTCTCAGTGCCCCAGTGTCCCTGTGTCTGTGTCTCTCTGTGTCAGTGTCCCAGTGTCTCCATGTCTCCGTGTCCCACTGTCCTGATGTCTCTGTGTCTCCGTGCCTCCGTGTCCCAGTGTCTCTGTGTCTCAGTGTCCGAGTGTCCCAGTGCCCTAGTGCCTCTGTGTCTCCGTTTCACTGTGTCCCAGTGTCTCCATGTCTCCGTGTCTCAGTGTCCCAGTGTCCTAGTGTCTCAGTGTCCCAGTGTCCTAGTGTCTCCGTGTCCGAGTGTCCCAGTGTACTAGTGTCCTAGTGTCTCTGTGTCTCTGTGTCTCCGCGTCTCAGTGTCCCAGTTTCACAGTGTCCTAGTGTCTTCGTATCTCCGTGTCCCAGTGTCCCAGTGTCCTCGGGTCTCTGTGTCTTAGTGTCCCAGTGTCCTAGTGTCTCTGTATCTCAGTGTCCCAGTGTCCTAGCGCCTCTGTGTCTCCGTGTCCCAATGTCCCTGTGTCCTAGTGTCTCTGTGTCTCTGTGTCTCTGTGTCCCAGTGTCCCAGTGTCTCTGTGTCTCTGTGTCTCCGTGCCTCAGTGTCCCAGTGTCCCAGTGATAGTGTCTCTGTGTCCCTCTGTATTAGTATCTCAGTGTTCTTGTGTCCTAGTGTCTATCTGTCACAGTGCTCCTGTGTATCAGTGTCCTCGTGTCTCTGTGTACCAGTGTCACAGTGTCTCAGTGTCATAGTGTCTCTGTGTCTCAGTGTCCCAGTGTCCTAGTGTCTCTGTGTCGCAGAGTTCCAGTGTCCTAGTGTCACTGTGTCACCAAGTCTCAGTGACCCAGCGTTCTAGTGTCTCTGTGTCACTGTGTCCCAGTGTCCCATTTTTGTAGTGTCCTAGTGTCTCTGTGTCTCCATGTCACAGTGTCCCAGTGTCCTAGTGTCTCTGTGCCTCAGTGTCTCAGTGTCCCAGTGTCCAAGTGGCACTGTGTCTCCGTTGCTCCGTGTCACAGTGTCCCAGTGTTCTAGTGTCACTGTGTCTCCGTTGCTCCGTGTCCCAGTGCCCCAGTGTCCTAGTGTCTCTGTGTCTCAATGCCCCAGTGCTCCAGTGTCCAAGTGTCACTGTATCTCCGTAGCTTCGTGTCACAGTGTCCCAGTGCCCTAGTGTCACTGTGTCTCCGTTGCTCCATGTCCCAGTGCCCCAGAGTCCTAGTGTCTCTGTGTCTCAATGCCCCAGTGCCCCAGTGCCCTAGTGTCTTAGTGTCTCCGTGTCTCAAAGTCCCAGTGTCCCAGTGTACTAGTGCCTCTGTGTCTCCGTGACACAGTGCCCCAGTGTCCTAGTGTCCTAGTGTCCTAGTGTCTCTGTGTCTCTATGTCTCCGTGTCTCCGTGTCTCAGTGTCCCAGTTTCACAGTGTCCTAGTGTCTTCGTATCTCCGTGTCCCAGTGTCCCAGTGCCCTAGTGTCTCAGTGTGCAAGTGTCCTAGTGTGTCTGTGTCTCCGTGTCCCCGTGTCCTAGTGTCACTGTGTCTCCGTTGCTCAGTGTCCCAGTATCCCAGTGTCCTCGTTTCTCTGTGCCTCAGTGTCACAGTGCACTAGTGTCCTAGTGTCTCCGTGTCTCAAAGTCCCAGTGTCCTAGTGCCTCCGTGCCTCAGTGCCCCAGTGTCCCTGTGTCTGTGTCTCTCTGTGCCAGTGTCCCAGTGTCTCCATGTCTCCGTGTCCCACTGTCCTGATGTTTCTGGGTCTCTGTGCCTCCGTGTCCCAGTGTCTCTGTGTCTCAGTGTCCGAGTGTCCCAGTGCCCTAGTGCCTCTGTGTCTCCGTTTCACTGTGTCCCAGTGTATCCATGTCTCCGTGTCTCAGTGTCCCAGTGTCCCAGTGCCTGAGTGTTCCAGTGTCACAGTGTCCTAGTGTCTCCGTGTCCGAGTGTCCCAGTGTACTAGTGCCTCTGTGTCTCCGTGACACAGTGCCCCAGTGTCCTAGTGTCCGAGTGTCTCTGTGTCTCTGTGTCTCCGTGTCTCCGTGTCTCAGTGTCCCAGTTTCACAGTGTCCTAGTGTCTTCATATCTCCGTGTCCCAGTGTCCCAGTGCCCTAGTGTCTCAGTGTGCAAGTGTCCTAGTGTGTCTATGTCCCAGTGTCCCAATGTCCTAGTGTCTCTGTGCCTCCGTAACTCAGTGTCTCAGTATCCTAGTTACTCTGTGTCTCCGTGTCCCAGTATACTAGTGTCTCTGTGTCACAGTGTGCCAGGGTTCCAGAGTCCCAGTGTCTCTGCCTCTCCGTGTCTCAGTGTTCCAGTGTCCCAGTGATAGTGTCCTAGTTCTCTGTGTCTCAGTGTCCCTGTGTACCAGTGTCCTAGTGTCTGTGTACCAGTGTCACAATGTCTTAGTGTCCTAGTGTCTCTGTGCCGCAGTGTCCCAGTGTCCTAGTGTCACTGTGTCTCTATGTCTCAGTGTCACAGTGACCCAGTGACCCAGCGTTCTAGTGTCTCTGTGTCCCAGTGCCCCATTGTTGTAGTATCCTAGTGTGTCTGTGTCCCCGTGTCACAGTGTCCCAGTGTCCCAGTGTCCTAGTGTCACTGTTTCTCCGTTGCTCAGTGTCCCAGTGTCCCAGTGTCCTCGGGTCTCTGTGTCTTAGTGTCCCAGTATCCTAGTGTCTCTGTATCTCAGTGTCCCAGTGTCCTAGTGCCTCTGTGTCTCCGTGTCCCAATGTCCCTGTGTCCTAGTGTCTCTGTGTCTCCGTGCCTCAGTGTCCCAGTGTCCCAGTGATAGTGTCTCTGTGTCCGTGTGTATTAGTATCTCAGTGTTCTTGTGTCCTAGTGTCTATCTGTCACAGTGTTCCTGTGTACCAGTGTCCTAGTGTCTCTGTGTACCAGTGTCACAGTGTCTCAGTGTCATAGTGTCTCTGTGTCTCAGTGTCCCAGTGTCCTAGTGTCTCTGTGTCGCAGAGTTCCAGTGTCCTAGTGTCACTGTGTCACCATGTCTCAGTGACCCAGCGTTCTAGTGTCTCTGTGTCACTGTGTCCCAGTGTCCCATTTTTGTAGTGTCCTAGTGTCTCTGTGTCTCCATGTCACAGTGTCCCAGTGCCCTAGTGTCTCTGTGCCTCAGTGTCTCAGTGTCCCAGTGTCCAAGTGTCACTGTGTCTCCGTTGCTCCGTGTCGCAGTGTCCCAGTGTCCTAGTGTCTCTATGTCCCAGTGTCCTGGTGTAACTGTGCCCTAGTGCCTCTGTGTCTCCATTTCACTATGTCCCAGTGTCTCCATGTCTCAGTGTCCAAGTGTCCGAGTGTCCCAGTGTACTAGTGCCTCTGTGTCTCCGTGACACAGTGTCCCAGTGCCCTAGTGTCCAAGTGTCTCTGTGTCTCCGTGTCTCAGTGTCCCAGTTTCACAGTGTCCCAGTGTCTTCGTATCTCCGTGTTCCAGTGTCCTAGTGTCTCAGTGTGCAAGTGTCCTAGTGTGTCTATGTCCCAGTGTCCCAATGTCCTAGTGTCTCTGTGCCTCCGTATCTCAGTGTCTCAGTATCCTAGTGTCTCTGTGTCTCCGTGTCCCAGTATCCTAGTGTCTCTGTGTCTCAATGTGCCAGGGTCCCAGTGTCCCAGTGTCTCTGCCTCTCCGTGTCTCAGTATTCCAGTGTCCCAGTGATAGTGTCCTAGTGTCTCTGTGTCTCAGTGCCCCTGTGTACCAGTGTCCCAGTGTCTCTGTGTACCAGTGTCACGATGTCTCAGTGTCCTCGTGTCTCTGTGTCTCAGTGTCCCAGTGTCCTCGTGTCTCTGTGCCGCAGTGTCCCAGTGTCCTAGTGTCACTGTGTCTCTATGTCTCAGTGTCACAGTGACCCAGTGACCCAGCGTTCTAGTGTCTCTGTGTCTCTGTGTCCCAGTGTCCTAGTCTCTCTGTGCCGCAGTGTCCCAATGTCCTAGTGTCTCTGTGCCTCCGTATCTCAGTGTCTCAGTATCCTAGTGTCTCTGTGTCTCAGTGTCATAGTGAACCAGTGACCCAGCGTTCTAGTGTCTCTGTGTCTCAGTGTCCCAGTGTCCTAGTGTCTCTGTGCCGCAGTGTCCCAATGTCCTACTGTCTCTGTGCCTCCGTATCTCAGTGTCTCAGTAACATAGTGTCCTAGTGTCTCTGTGCCACAGTATCCCAGTGTCCTAGTCTCACTGTGTCTCTATGTCTCAGTGTCACAGTGACCCAGTGACCCAGCGTTCTAGTGTCTCTGTGTCTCTGTGTCCCAGTGCCCCATTGTTGTAGTGTTCTAGTGTGTCTGTCTCCGTGTCACAGTGTCCCAGTGTCCCAGTTTCCTAGTGTCAATATATCTCCGTTGCTCAGTGTCCCAGTGTCCCAGTGTCCTCGGGTCTCTGTGCCTTAGTGTCCCAGTGTCCTAGTGTCTCTGTGTCTCTGTATCTCAGTGTCTCGGTGTGCCAGTGTCCTAGTGTATCTGTGTCTCCGTGTCCCAGTGTCCTAGTGCCTCTGTGTCTCCGTGCCCCAGTGTCCATGTGTCCTAGTGTCTCTGTGTCTCAGTGTGCCAGTGTCCCAGTGTCCCAGTGCCTCTGTCTCTCCATGTCTCAGTTACCCAGTGTCCCAGTGATAGTGTCTCTGTGTCCCTGTGTCTTAGTATCTCAGTGTCCCTGTGTCCTAGTGTCTCTCTGTCACAGTGTCACAGTGTCTCAGTGTCCTAGTGTCTCTGTGTCTCAGTGCCCCAGTGTCCTAGTGTCTGTGTCGCAGTGTTCCAGTGTCCTAGTGTCGCTGTGTCACCATGTCTCAGTGTCCCAGTGACCCAGTGACCCAGTGTTCTAGTGTCTCTGTGTCACTGTGTACCAGAGTCCCATTTTTGTAGTGTCCTAGTGTCTCTGTGTCTCCGTGTCACAGTGTCCCAGTGAACCAGTGTCTCAGTGTCACAGTGTCCAAGTGTCACTGTGTCTCTGTTGATCCATGTCCCAGTGTCCCAGTGTCCTAGTATCACTGTGTCTCCGTTGCTCCGTGTCCCAGTGTCCTAGTGTCACTGTTTCTCCGTTGCTCAGTGTCCCAGTGTCCCAGTGTCCTCGGGTCTCTGTGTCTTAGTGTCCCAGTATCCTAGTGTCTCTGTATCTCAGTGTCCCAGTGTCCTAGTGCCTCTGTGTCTCCGTGTCCCAATGTCCCTGTGTCCTAGTGTCTCTGTGTCTCCGTGCCTCAGTGTCCCAGTGTCCCAGTGATAGTGTCTCTGTGTCCGTGTGTATTAGTATCTCAGTGTTCTTGTGTCCTAGTGTCTATCTGTCACAGTGTTCCTGTGTACCAGTGTCCTAGTGTCTCTGTGTACCAGTGTCACAGTGTCTCAGTGTCATAGTGTCTCTGTGTCTCAGTGTCCCAGTGTCCTAGTGTCTCTGTGTCGCAGAGTTCCAGTGTCCTAGTGTCACTGTGTCACCATGTCTCAGTGACCCAGCGTTCTAGTGTCTCTGTGTCACTGTGTCCCAGTGTCCCATTTTTGTAGTGTCCTAGTGTCTCTGTGTCTCCATGTCACAGTGTCCCAGTGCCCTAGTGTCTCTGTGCCTCAGTGTCTCAGTGTCCCAGTGTCCAAGTGTCACTGTGTCTCCGTTGCTCCGTGTCGCAGTGTCCCAGTGTCCTAGTGTCTCTATGTCCCAGTGTCCTGGTGTAACTGTGCCCTAGTGCCTCTGTGTCTCCATTTCACTATGTCCCAGTGTCTCCATGTCTCAGTGTCCAAGTGTCCGAGTGTCCCAGTGTACTAGTGCCTCTGTGTCTCCGTGACACAGTGTCCCAGTGCCCTAGTGTCCAAGTGTCTCTGTGTCTCCGTGTCTCAGTGTCCCAGTTTCACAGTGTCCCAGTGTCTTCGTATCTCCGTGTTCCAGTGTCCTAGTGTCTCAGTGTGCAAGTGTCCTAGTGTGTCTATGTCCCAGTGTCCCAATGTCCTAGTGTCTCTGTGCCTCCGTATCTCAGTGTCTCAGTATCCTAGTGTCTCTGTGTCTCCGTGTCCCAGTATCCTAGTGTCTCTGTGTCTCAATGTGCCAGGGTCCCAGTGTCCCAGTGTCTCTGCCTCTCCGTGTCTCAGTATTCCAGTGTCCCAGTGATAGTGTCCTAGTGTCTCTGTGTCTCAGTGCCCCTGTGTACCAGTGTCCCAGTGTCTCTGTGTACCAGTGTCACGATGTCTCAGTGTCCTCGTGTCTCTGTGTCTCAGTGTCCCAGTGTCCTCGTGTCTCTGTGCCGCAGTGTCCCAGTGTCCTAGTGTCACTGTGTCTCTATGTCTCAGTGTCACAGTGACCCAGTGACCCAGCGTTCTAGTGTCTCTGTGTCTCTGTGTCCCAGTGTCCTAGTCTCTCTGTGCCGCAGTGTCCCAATGTCCTAGTGTCTCTGTGCCTCCGTATCTCAGTGTCTCAGTATCCTAGTGTCTCTGTGTCTCAGTGTCATAGTGAACCAGTGACCCAGCGTTCTAGTGTCTCTGTGTCTCAGTGTCCCAGTGTCCTAGTGTCTCTGTGCCGCAGTGTCCCAATGTCCTACTGTCTCTGTGCCTCCGTATCTCAGTGTCTCAGTAACATAGTGTCCTAGTGTCTCTGTGCCACAGTATCCCAGTGTCCTAGTCTCACTGTGTCTCTATGTCTCAGTGTCACAGTGACCCAGTGACCCAGCGTTCTAGTGTCTCTGTGTCTCTGTGTCCCAGTGCCCCATTGTTGTAGTGTTCTAGTGTGTCTGTCTCCGTGTCACAGTGTCCCAGTGTCCCAGTTTCCTAGTGTCAATATATCTCCGTTGCTCAGTGTCCCAGTGTCCCAGTGTCCTCGGGTCTCTGTGCCTTAGTGTCCCAGTGTCCTAGTGTCTCTGTGTCTCTGTATCTCAGTGTCTCGGTGTGCCAGTGTCCTAGTGTATCTGTGTCTCCGTGTCCCAGTGTCCTAGTGCCTCTGTGTCTCCGTGCCCCAGTGTCCATGTGTCCTAGTGTCTCTGTGTCTCAGTGTGCCAGTGTCCCAGTGTCCCAGTGCCTCTGTCTCTCCATGTCTCAGTTACCCAGTGTCCCAGTGATAGTGTCTCTGTGTCCCTGTGTCTTAGTATCTCAGTGTCCCTGTGTCCTAGTGTCTCTCTGTCACAGTGTCACAGTGTCTCAGTGTCCTAGTGTCTCTGTGTCTCAGTGCCCCAGTGTCCTAGTGTCTGTGTCGCAGTGTTCCAGTGTCCTAGTGTCGCTGTGTCACCATGTCTCAGTGTCCCAGTGACCCAGTGACCCAGTGTTCTAGTGTCTCTGTGTCACTGTGTACCAGAGTCCCATTTTTGTAGTGTCCTAGTGTCTCTGTGTCTCCGTGTCACAGTGTCCCAGTGAACCAGTGTCTCAGTGTCACAGTGTCCAAGTGTCACTGTGTCTCTGTTGATCCATGTCCCAGTGTCCCAGTGTCCTAGTATCACTGTGTCTCCGTTGCTCCGTGTCCCAGTGTCCTAGTGTCTCTGTGTCTCAATGCCCCAGTGCCCCAGTGTCCTAGTGTCAGTGTGTATCCGTTGCTCAGTGTCCCAGTATCCCAGTGTCCTCGTGTCTCTGCGCCTCAGTGTCACAGTGCTCTAGTGTCCTAGTGTCTCCGTGTCTCAAAGTCCCAGTGTCCTAGTGCCTCCGTGTCTCAGTGCCCCAGTGTCCCTGTGTCTGTGTCTCTCTGTGTCAGTGTCCCAGTGTCTCCATGTCTCCGTGTCCCACTGTCCTGATGTCTCTGTGTCTCCGTGCCTCCGTGTCCCAGTGTCTCTGTGTCTCAGTGTCCGAGTGTCCCAGTGCCCTAGTGCCTCTGTGTCTCCATTTCACTGTGTCCCAGTGTCTCCATGTCTCCGTGTCTCAGTGCCCCAGTGTCCTAGTGTCTCAGTGTCCCAGTGTCCTAGTGTCTCCGTGTCCGAGTGTCCCAGTGTACTAGTGTCCTAGTGTCTCTGTGTCTCTGTGTCTCCGCGTCTCAGTGTCCCAGTTTCACAGTGTCCTAGTGTCTTCGTATCTCCGTGTCCCAGTGTCCCAGTGTCCTCGGGTCTCCGTGTCTTAGTGTCCCAGTGTCCTAGTGTCTCTGTATCTCAGTGTCCCAGTGTCCTAGCGCCTCTGTGTCTCCGTGTCCCAATGTCCCTGTGTCCTAGTGTCTCTGTGTCTCTGTGTCTCTGTGTCCCAGTGTCCCAGTGTCTCTGTGTCTCCGTGCCTCAGTGTCCCAGTGTCCCAGTGATAGTGTCTCTGTGTCCCTCTGTATTAGTATCGCAGTGTTCTTGTGTCCTAGTGTCTATCTGTCACAGTGCTCCTGTGTACCAGTGTCCTAGTGTCTCTGTGTACCAGTGTCACAGTGTCTCAGTGTCATAGTGTCTCTGTGTCTCAGTGCCCCAGTGTCCTAGTGTCTCTGTGTCGCAGAGTTCCAGTGTCCTAGTGTCACTGTGTCACCATGTCTCAGTGACCCAGCGTTCTAGTGTCTCTGTGTCACTGTGTCCCAGTGTCCCATTTTTGTAGTGTCCTAGTGTCCCTGTGTCTCCATGTCACAGTGTCCTACTGTCTCTGTGCCTCAGTGTTACAGTGTCTCAGTGTCCCAGTGTCCAAGTGTCACTGTGTCTCCGTTGCTCCGTGTCACAGTGTCCCAGTGTCCTAGTGTCACTGTGTCTCCGTTGCTCCGTGTCCCAGTGCCCCAGAGTCCTAGTGTCTCTGTGTCTCAATGCCCCAGTGCCCCAGTGTCCTAGTGTCTTAGTGTCTCCGTGTCTCAAAGTCCCAGTGTCCCAGTGTACTAGTGCCTCTGTGTCTCCGTGACACAGTGCCCCAGTGTCCTAGTGTCCTAGTGTCTCTGTGTCTCTATGTCTCTATGTCTCCGTGTCTCAGTGTCCCAGTTTCACAGTGTCCTAGTGTCTTCGTATCTCCGTGTCCCAGTGTCCCAGTGCCCTAGTGTCTCAGTGTGCAAGTGTCCTAGTGTGTTTGTGTCTCCGTGTCCCCGTGTCCTAGTGTCACTGTGTCTCCGTTGCTCAGTGTCCCAGTATCCCAGTGTCCTCGTGTCTCTGTGCCTCAGTGTCACAGTGCACTAGTGTCCTAGTGTCTCCGTGTCTCAAAGTCCCAGTGTCCTAGTGCCTCCGTGTCTCAGTGCCCCAGTGTCCCTGTGTCTGTGTCTTTCTGTGCCAGTGTCCCAGTGTCTCCATGTCTCCGTGTCCCACTGTCCTGATGTCTCTGGGTCTCTGTGCCTCCGTGTCCCAGTGTCTCTGTGTCTCAGTGTCCGAGTGTCCCAGTGCCCTAGTGCCTCTGTGTCTCCGTTTCACTGTGTCCCAGTGTCTCCATGTCTCCGTGTCTCAGTGTCCCAGTGTCCTAGTGCCTGAGTGTCCTAGTGTCACAGTGTCCTAGTGTCTCCGTGTCCGAGTGTCCCAGTGTACTAGTGCCTCTGTGTCTCCGTGACACAGTGCCCCAGTGTCCTAGTGTCCGAGTGTCTCTGTGTCTCTGTGTCTCCGTGTCTCCGTGTCTCAGTGTCCCAGTTTCACAGTGTCCTAGTGTCTTCATATCTCCGTGTCCCAGTGTCCCAGTGCCCTAGTGTCTCAGTGTGCAAGTGTCCTAGTGTGTCTATGTCCCAGTGTCCCAATGTCCTAGTGTCTCTGTGCCTCCGTAACTCAGTGTCTCAGTATCCTAGTTACTCTGTGTCTCCGTGTCCCAGTATACTAGTGTCTCTGTGTCACAGTGTGCCAGGGTTCCAGAGTCCCAGTGTCTCTGCCTCTCCGTGTCTCAGTGTTCCAGTGTCCCAGTGATAGTGTCCTAGTTCTCTGTGTCTCAGTGTCCCTGTGTACCAGTGTCCTAGTGTCTGTGTACCAGTGTCACAATGTCTTAGTGTCCTAGTGTCTCTGTGCCGCAGTGTCCCAGCGTCCTAGTGTCACTGTGTCTCTATGTCTCAGTGTCACAGTGACCCAGTGACCCAGCGTTCTAGTGTCTCTGTGTCCCAGTGCCCCATTGTTGTAGTATCCTAGTGTGTCTGTGTCCCCGTGTCACAGTGTCCCAGTGTCCCAGTGTCCTAGTGTGTCTGTGTCCCCGTGTCACAGTGTCCCAGTGTCCTAGTGTCACTGTTTCTCCGTTGCTCAGTGTCCCAGTGTCCCAGTGTCCTCGGGTCTCTGTGTCTTAGTGTCCCAGTGTCCTAGTGTCTCTGTATCTCAGTGTCCCAGTGTCCTAGTGCCTCTGTGTCTCCGTGTCCCAATGTCCCTGTGTCCTAGTGTCTCTGTGTCTCCGTGCCTCAGTGTCCCAGTGTCCCAGTGATAGTGTCTCCATGTCCGTGTGTATTAGTATCTCTGTGTTCTTGTGTCCTATTGTCTATCTGTCACAGTGTTCCTATGTACCAGTGTCCTAGTGTCTCTGTGTACCAGTGTCACAGTGTCTCAGTGTCATAGTGTCTCTGTGTCTCAGTGTCCCAGTGTCCTAGTGTCTCTGTGTCGCAGAGTTCCAGTGTCCTAGTGTCACTGTGTCACCATGTCTCAGTGACCCAGCGTTCTAGTGTCTCTGTGTCACTGTGTCCCAGTGTCCCATTTTTGTAGTGTCCTAGTGTCTCTGTGTCTCCATGTCACAGTGTCCCAGTGTCCTAGTGTCTCTGTGCCTCAGTGTCTCAGTGTCCCAGTGTCCAAGTGTCACTGTGTCTCCGTTGCTCCGTGTCACAGTGTCCCAGTGTCCTAGTGTCACTGTGTCTCCGTTGCTCCGTGTCCCAGTGCCCCAGTGTCCTAGTGTCTCTGTGTCTCAATGCCCCAGTGCTCCAGTGTCCAAGTGTCACTGTATCTCCGTTGCTCCATGTCCCAGTGCCCCAGAGTCCTAGTGTCTCTGTGTCTCTGTGTCTCAATGCTCCAGTGCCCCAGTGTCTTAGTGTCTCAGTGTCTCAAAGTCCCAGTGTCCCAGTGTCCTAGTGTCTCTGTGTCTCAATGCCCCAGTGCCCCAGTGTCCTAGTGTCCTAGTGTCTCCGTGTCTCAAAGTCCCAGTGACCCAGTGTCCTAGTGTCTCCGTGTCTCAGTGCCCCAGTGTCTCTGTGTCTCTGTCTCTCCGTGTCCCAGTGTCCCAGTGTCTCCGTGTCTCCGTGTCCCACTGTCCTAATGTCTCTGTGTCTCCGTGTCTCCGTGTCCCAGTGTCTCTGTGTCTCAGTGTCCGAGTGTCCCAGTGCCCTAGTGCCACTTTGTCCCGTTTCACTGTGTCTCCATGTCCCAGTGTCCCAGTGTCCTAGTGTCTCCGTGTCTCAGTGTCCCAGTGTCCTAGTGATCCAGTGTCCAAGTGTCTAAATGTGCCCTTGTCTCCGTGTCCTAATGTCCCAGTGTACTAGTGCCTCTGTGTCTCCGTGTCACAGTGTCCCAGTGCCCTAGTGTCCTAATGTCTCCGTGTCTCCATGTCCCAGTGTCCTAGTGTCTCAGTGTCCCAGTGCCCTAGTGTGTCTATGTCCCAGTGCCCCAGTGTCCCATGGTCCTAGTGTCTCTATGCCGCCGTCTCTTAGTGTCCCAGTGTCCTAGTTCCTCAGTGTCCCAGTGTCTTAGTGTCTCCGTGTCCCAGTGTCCCAGTGTCCGAGTGTCTCCGTGTCTCAGTGTCCCAGTGTCCTAGTGATCCAGTGTCCAAGTGTCCAAGTGTGTCCGTGTCTCCGTGTCCTAGTGTCCCAGTGTACTAGTGCCTCTGTGTCTCCGTGTCACAGTGTCCCAGTGCCCTATTGTCCGAGAGTCTCCGTGTCTCCATGTTCCAGTGTCCTAGTGTCTCAGTGTCCCAGTGTCCTAGTGTGTCTATGTCCCAGTGTCCCAGTGTCCCATGCCTAGTGTCTCTGTGCCGCCGTGTCTCAGTGGCTTAGTATCGTAGTGTCTCTGTGCCTCAGTGTTCCAGTGCCCCAGTGTCCCAGTGTCTCTGCCTCACCGTGTCTCAGTGTCCCAGTGTCCCAGTGATAGTGTCCTCGTGTCTCTGTGTCTCAGTGTCTCTGTGTACCAGTGTCCTAGTGTCTCTGTGTACCAGTGTCACAATGTCTCGGTGTCTTAGTGTCTCTGTGTCTCAGCGTCCCAGTGTCCCAGTGTCCTAGTGCCTCTCTGCCGCAGTGTACCAGTGTCCTAGTGTCACTGTGTCTCTATGTCTCAGTGTCACAGTGACCCAGTGACCCAGCGTTCTAGTGTCTCTGTGTCTCTGTGTCCCAGTGCCCCATTGTTGTAGTGTTCTAGTGTGTCTGTGTCTCCGTGTCACAGTGTCCCAGTGTCCCAGTGTCCTAGTGTCCTAGTGTATCTATGTCTCCGTGTCACAGTGTCCCAGTGTCCTAGTGTCTCTGTGCCTCAGTGTCTCAGTGTCCCAGTGTCCAAGAGTCACTGTGTCTCCGTTGCTCCGTGTCCCAGTGCCCCAGTGTCCTAGCGTCTCTGTGTCTCAATGCCCCAGTGCCCCAGTGTCCTAGTGTCCTAGTGTCTCCGTGTCTCAAAATCCCAGTGTCCCAGTGTCTCCGTGTCTCCGTGTCCCACTGTCCTAATGTCTCTGTGTCTCCGTGTCTCCATGTCCCAGTTTCTCTGTGTCTCAGTGTCCGAGTGTCCCAGTGCCCTAGTGCCACTTTGTCTCCGTTTCACTGTCTCCGTGTCCAGTGTCCCAGTGTCCGAGTGTCTCCGTGTCTCAGTGTCCCAGTGTCCTAGTGATCCAGTGTCCAAGTGTCCAAGTGTGTCCTTGTCTCCGTGTCCTAGTGTCCCAGTGTACTAGTGCCTCTGTGTCTCCGTGTCACAGTATCCCAGTGCCCTAGTGTCTCCATGTCTCCGTGTCCCAGTGCCCTAGTGTCTCAGTGTCCCAGTGCCCTAGTGTGTCTATGTCCCATTGTCCCAGTGTCCCATGGTCCTAGTGTCTCTGTGCCGCCGTCTCTTAGTGTCCCAGTGTCCTAGTTCCTCAGTGTCCCAGTGTCCTAGTGTCTCAGTGTCCCAGTGTCCCAGTGTCCTAATGTCTCCGTGTCCGAGTGTCCAAGTGCACTAGTGCCTCTGTGTCTCCGTATCACAGTGTCCCAGTGCCTTAGTGTCCTAGTGTCTCTGTGTCTCCGTGTCTCAGTGTCCCAGTGTCCTAGTGTCTCAGTGTGCAAGTGTCCAAGTGTGCCTATGTCCCAGTGTCCCAATGTCCTACTGTCTCTGTGCCTCCGTGTCTCAGTGTCTCAGTATCCTAGTGTCTCTGTGTCTCCGTGTTCCAGTACCGTAGTGTCTCTGTGTCTCAGTGTGCCAGTGCCCCAGTGTCCCAGTGTCTCTGCCTCTCCATGTCTCAGTGTCCCAGTGTCCCAGTGAAAGTGTCCTCGTGTCTCTGTGTCTCAGTGTATCTGTGTACCAGTGTCCTGGTGTCCCTGTGTACCAGTGTCACAATGTCTCGGTGTCTTAGTGTTTCTGTGTCTCAGTGTCCCAGTGCCACAGTGTCCTAGTGCCTTTGTGCCGCAGTGTCCCAGTGTCTCGGTGTCCCAGTGTGCCCGTGACCTAGTGTATCTGTGTCTCCGTGTCACAGTGTCCCAGTGTCCTAGTGTTTCTGTGCCTCAGTGTCTCAGTGTCCAAGTGTCACTGTGTCTCCGTTGCTCAGTGTCCCAGTGTCCCAGTGTCCTCGGTTTTCTGTGCCTTAGTGTCCCAGTGTCCTAGTGTCTCTGTGTCTCTGTATCTCAGTGTCTCGGTGTCCCAGTGTGCCAGTGTCCTAGTGTATCTGTGTCTCCGTGTCACAGTGTCCCAGTGTCCTAGTGCCTCTGTGCCTCAGTGTCTCAGTGTCCCAGTGTCCAAGTGTCACTGTGTCTCCGTTGCTCCGTGTCACAGTGTCCCAGTGTCCTAGTGTCACTGTGTCTCCGTTGCTCCGTGTCCCAGTGCCCCAGTGTCCTAGTGTCTCTTTGTCTCAATGCCCCAGTGCCCCAGTGTCCTAGTGTCCTAGTGTCTCCGTGTCTTAAAGTCCCAGTGTCCCAGTGTCCTAGTGTCTCCGTGTCTCGGTGCCCCAGTGTCTCTGTGTCTCTGTCTCTCCGTGTCCCAGTGTCCCAGTGTCTCCGTGTCTCCGTGTCCCACTGTCCTAATGTCTCTGTGTCTCCGTGTCTCCGTGTCCCAGTGTCTCTGTGTCTCAGTGTCCGAGTGTCCCAGTGCCCTAGTGCCACTTTGTCTCCGTTTCACTGTGTCTCCGTGTCCCAGTGTCCCAGTGTCCGAGTGTCTCCGTGTCTCAGTGTCCCAGTGATCCAGTGTCCAAGTGTCCAAGTGTGTCCGTGTCTCCGTGTCCTAGTGTCCCAGTGTACTAGTGCCTCTGTGTCTCCGTGTCACAGTGTCCCAGTGCCCTAGTGTCCTAGTGTCTCCGTGTCTCCGTGTCCCAGTGTCCTAGTGTCTCAGTGTCCCAGTGTCCTAGTGTGTCTATGTCCCAGTGTCCCAGTGTCCCATGGTCCTAGTGTCTCTGTGCCGCCGTCTCTTAGTGTCCCAGTGTCCTAGTTCCTCAGTGTCCCAGTGTCCTAGTGTCTCAGTGTCCCAGTGTCCCAGTGTCCTAATGTCTCCGTGTCCGAGTGTCCAAGTGTACTAGTGCCTCTGTGTCTCCGTATCACAGTGTCCCAGTGCCCTAGTGTCCTAGTATCTCTGTGTCTCCGTGTGCCAGTGTCCCAGTGTCCTAGTGTCTCAGTGTGCAAGTGTCCAAGTGTGCCTATGTCCCAGTGTCCCAATGTCCTACTGTCTCTGTGCCTCCGTGTCTCAGTGTCTCAGTATCCTAGTATCTCTGTGTCTCCGTATTCCAGTATCCTAGTGTCTTGGTGTCTCAGTGTGCCAGTGCCCCAGTGTCCCAGTGTCTCTGCCTCTCCGTGTCTCAGTGTCCCAGTGTCCCAGTGATAGAGTCCTCGTGTCTCTGTGTCTCAGTGTCTCTGTGTACCAGTGTCCTGGTGTCTCTGTGTACCAGTGTCACACTGTCTCGGTGTCTTAGTGTCTCTGTGTCTCAGTGTCCCAGTGTCCCAGTGTCCTAGTGCCTTTGTGCCGCAGTGTCCCAGTATCCTAGTGTCACTGTGTCTCTATGTCTCAGTGTCACAGTGACCCAGTGACCCAGTGTTCTAGTGTCTCTGTGAATCTGTGTCCCAGTGCCCCATTGTTGTAGTGTTCTAGTGTGTCTGTGTCTCCGTGTCACAGTGTCCCAGTGTTCTAGTGTCTCTGTGTCTCAATGCCCCAATGCCCTAGTGTCCTAGTGTCCTAGTGTCTCCGTGTCTCAAACTCCCAGTGTCCCAGTGTCCCCGTGTCCTAGTGTCTCTGTGTCTCTGTATCTCAGTGTCTCGGTGTCCCAGTGTGCCAGTGTCCTAGTGTATCTGTGTCTCCGTGTCACAGTGTCCCAGTGTCCTACTGTCTCTGTGCCTCAGTGCCTCAGTGTCACAATGTCCAAGTGTCACTGTGTCTCCGTTGCTCCGTGTCACAGTGTCCCAGTGTCCTAGTGTCTCCGTGTCTCAAACTCCCAGTGTCCCAGTGTCCTAGTGTCTCCGTGTCTCAGTGCCCCAGTGTCTCTGTGTCTCTGTCTCTCCGTGTCCCAGTGTCCCAGTGTCTCCGTGTCTCCGTGTCCCACTGTCCTAATGTCTCTGTGTCTCCGTGCCTCCGTGTCCCAGTGTCTCTGTGTTACAGTGTCCGAGTGTCCCAGTGCCCTCGTGCCACTTTGTCTTCGTTTCACTGTGTCTCCGTGTCCCAGTGTCCCAGTGTCCGAGTGTCTCCATGTGTCAGTGTCCCAGTGTCCTAGTGATCCAGTGTCCAAGTGTCCAAGTGTGTCCGTGTCTCCGTGTCCTAGTGTCCCAGTGTACTAGTGCCTCTGTGTCTCCGTGTCACAATGTCCCAGTGCCCTAGTGTCCTAGTGTCTCCGTGTCTCCGTGTCCCAGTGTCCTCGTGTCTCAGTGTCCCAGTGTCCTAGTGTGTCTATGTCCCAGTGCCCCGGGGTCCCATGGTCCTAGTGTCTCTGTGCCGCCGTCTCTTAGTGTCCCAGTGTCCTAGTTCCTCAGTGTCCCAGTGTCCTAGTGTCTCAGTGTCCCAGTGTCCCAGTGTCCTAATGTCTCCGTGTCCGAGTGTCCAAGTGTACTAGTGCCTCTGTGTCTCCGTATCACAGTCTCCCAGTGCCCTAGTGTCCTAGTGTCTCTGTGTCTCCGTGTCTCAGTGTCCCAGTGTCCTAGTGTCTCAGTGTGCAAGTGTCCAAGTGTGCCTATGTCCGAGTGTCCCAATGTCCTACTGTCTCTGTGCCTCCGTGTCTCAGTGTCTCAGTATCCTAGTGTCGCTGTGTCTCCGTGTCCCAGTGTCCTAGTGTCTCAGTTTCCCATTGTCCTAATGTGTCTATGTCCCAGTGTCCCAGTGTCCCATGGTCCTAGTGTCTCTGTGCCGCCGTCTCTTAGTGTTCCAGTGTCCTAGTTCCTCAGTGTCCCAGTGTCCTAGTGTCTCAGTGCCCCAGTGTCCCAGTATCCCAGGGTCTCTATGTCCCAGTGTCCCGGTGTCCTAGTGTCTCTATGTCCCAGTGTCCTAGTGTATCTGTGTCCTAGTGCCTCTGTGTCTCTTTGTCTCTGTGTCCCAGTGTCTGCATGACTCCGTGTCTCAGTGTCCCAGTGTCCTAGTGTCTCAGTGTCCCAGTGCCCTAGTGTGTCTATGTCCCAGTGTCCCAGTGTCCCATGGTCCTAGTGTCTCTGTGCCGCCGTCTCTTAGTGTTCCAGTGTCCTAGTTCCTCAGTGTCCCAGTGTCCTAGTGTCTCAGTGCCCCAGTGTCCCAGTATCCTAGGGTCTCTATGTCCCAGTGTCCTAGTGTCTCTATGTCCCAGTGTTCTAGTGTATCTGTGTCCTAGTGCCTCTGTGGCTCTCTGTCTCCGTGTCCCAGTGTCTGCATGACTCCGTGTCTCAGTGTCCCAGTGTCCTAGTGTCTCAGTGTCCCAGTGTCCCAGTGTCCTAATGTCTCCGTGTCCGAGTGTCCAAGTGTACTAGTGCCTCTGTGTCTCCGTATCACAGTCTCCCAGTGCCCTAGTGTCCTAGTGTCTCTGTGTCTCCGTGTCTCAGTGTCCCAGTGTCCTAGTGTCTCAGTGTGCAAGTGTGCAAGTGTGCCTATGTCCGAGTGTCCCAATGTCCTACTGTCTCTGTGCCTCCGTGTCTCAGTGTCTCAGTATCCTAGTGTCTCTGTGTCTCCGTGTCCCAGTGTCCTAGTGTCTCACTTTCCCATTGTCCTAATGTGTCTATGTTCCAGTCTCCCAGTGTCCCATGGTCCTAGTGTCGCTGTGCCGCCGTCTCTTAGTGTTCCAGTGTCCTAGTTCCTCAGTGTCCTAGTGTCCTAGTGTCTCAGTGCCCCAGTGTCCCAGTATCCCAGGGTCTCTATGTCCCAGTGTCCCGGTGTCCTAGTGTCTCTATGTCCCAGTGTCCTAGTGTATCTGTGTCCTAGTGCCTCTGTGTCTCTTTGTCTCTGTGTCCCAGTGTCTGCATGACTCCGTGTCTCAGTGTCCCAGTGTCCTAGTGTCTCAGTGTGCAACTGTCCAAGTGTGCCTATGTCCCAGTGTCCCAATGTCCAACTGTCTCTGTGCCTCTGTGTCTCAGTGTCTCAGTAGCCTAGTGTCTCTGTGTCTCCGTGTCCCAGTGTCCTAGTGTCTCAGTTTCCCATTGTCCTAGTATGTCTATGTCCCAGTGTCCCAGTGTCCCATGGTCCTAGTGTCTCTGTGCCGCCGTCTCTTAGTGTTCCAGTGTCCTAGTTCCTCAGTGTCCCAGTGTCCTAGTGTCTCAGTGCCCCAGTGTCCCAGTATCCCAGGGTCTCTATGTCCCAGTGTCCCGGTGTCCTAGTGTCTCTATGTCCCAGTGTCCTAGTTTATCTGTGTCCTAGTGCCTCTGTGTCTCTCTGTCTCTGTGTCCCAGTGTCTGCATGACTCCGTGTCTCAGTGTCCCAGTGTCCTAGTGTCTCAGTGTCCCAGTGTCCTAATGTCTCCGTGTCCGAGTGTCCAAGTGTACTAGTGCCTCTGTGTCTCCGTATCACAGTGTCCCAGTGCCCTAGTGTCCTAGTGTCTCTGTGTCTCCGTGTCTCAGTGTCCCAGTGTCCTAATGTCTCAGTGTCCCAGTGTCCTAGTGTGTCTATGCCCCAGTGTCCCAGTGTCCCGTGGTCCTAGTGTCTCTGTGCCGCCGTCTCTTAGTGTCCCAGTGTCCTAGATCCTCAGTGTCCCATTGTCCTAGTGTCTCAGTGTCCCAGTGTCCTAATGTCTCCGTGTCCGAGTGTCCAAGTGTACTAGTGCCTCTGTGTCTCCGTATCACAGTGTCCCAGTGCCCTAGTGTCCTAGTGTCTCTGTGTCTCCGTGTCTCAGTGTCCCAGTGTCCTAATGTCTCAGTGTCCCAGTGTCCTAGTGTGTCTATGCCCCAGTGTCCCAGTGTCCCATGGTCCTAGTGTCTCTGTGCCGCCGTCTCTTAGTGTCCCAGTGTCCTAGATCCTCAGTGTCCCATTGTCCTAGTGTCTCAGTGTCCCAGTGTCCCAGTGTCCTAATGTCTCCGTGTCCGAGTGTCCAAGTGTCCTAGTGCCTCTGTGTCTCCGTATCACAGTCTCCCAGTGCCCTAGTGTCCTAATGTCTCTGTGTCTCCGTGTCTCAGTGTCCCAGTGTCCTAGTGTCTCAGTGTGCAAGTGTCCAAGTGTGCCTATGTCCCAGTGTCCCAGTGTCCCAATGTCCTACTGTCTCTGTGCCTCCGTGTCTCAGTGTCTCAGTATCCTAGTGTCTCTGTGTCTCCGTGTCCCAGTGTCCTAGTGTCTCAGTTTCCCATTGTCCTAGTGTGTCTATGTCCCAGTGTCCCAGTGTCCCATGGTCCTAGTGTCTCTGTGCCGCCATCTCTTAGTGTTCCAGTGTCCTAGTTCCTCAGTGTCCCAGTGTCCTAGTGTCTCAGTGCCCCAGTGTCCCAGTATCCCAGGGTCTCTATGTACCAGTGTCCCGGTGTCCTAGTGTCTCTATGTCCCAGTGTCCTAGTGTATCTGTGTCCTAGTGCCTCTGTGTCTCTCTGTCTCTGTGTCCCAGTGTCTGCATGACTCCGTGTCTCAGTGTCCCAGTGTCCTAGTGTCTCAGTGTCCCAGTGTCCTAATGTCTCCGTGTCCGAGTGTCCAAGTGTACTAGTGCCTCTGTGTCTCCGTATCACAGTGTCCCAGTGCCCTAGTGTCCTAGTGTATCTGTGTCTCCGTGTCTCAGTGCCCCAGTGTCCTCGTGTCTCAGTGTGCAAGTGTCCAAGTGTGCCTATGTCACAGTGTCCCAATGTCCTACTGTCTCTGTGCCTGTGTGTCTCAGTGTCTTACTATCCCAGTGTCTCTGTGTCTCAGTGTCCCAGTGCCCCAGTGTCCCAGTGTCTCTGCCTCTCCGTGTCTCAGTGCCCCAGTGTCCCAGTGATACTGCCCTCATGTATCTGTGTCTCAGTGTCTCTGTGTACCAGTGTCGTAGTGTCTCTGTGTACCAGTGTCACAATGTTTTGGTGTCTTAGTGTATCTGTCTCTCAGTGTCCCAGTGTCCCAGTGTCCTAGTGCCTCTGTGCCGCAGTGTCCCAGTGTCCTAGTGTCACTGTGTCTCTATGTCTCAGTGTCACAGTGACCCAGTGACCCCGCGTTCTAGTGTCTCTGTGTCTCTGTGTCTCTGTGTCCCAGTGCCCCATTGTTGTAGTGTTCTAGTGTGTCTGTGTCTCCGTGTCCCAGTGTCCCAGTGTCCCAGTGTCCCAGTGGCCTAGTGTCACTTTGTCTCCGTTGCTCAGTGTCCCAGTGTCCCAGTGTCCTCGGGTCTCTGTGCCTTAGTGTCGCAGTGTCCTAGTGTCTCTGTTTCTCTGTATCTCAGTGTCTCGGTGTCCCAGTGTGCCAGTGTCCTAGTGTATCTGTGTCTACGTGTCACAGTGTCCCAGTGTCCTAGTGTCTCTGTGCCTCAGTTTCTCAGTGTCCCAGTGTCCAAGTGTCACTGTGTCTCCGTTGCTCCGTGGCACAGTGTCCCAGTGTCCTAGTGTCACTGTGTCTCCGTTGCTCCGTGTCCCAGTGCCACAGTGTCCTAGTGTCTCTGTGTCTCAATGCCCCAGTGCCCCAGTGTCCTAGTGTTCTAGTGCCTCCGTGTCTCAAAGTCCCAGTGTCCCAGTGTCCTAGTGTCTCCGTGTCTCAGTGCCCCAGTGTCACTGTGTCTCTGTCTCTCCGTGTCCCAGTGTCCCAGTGTATCCATGTCTCCGTGTCCCACTGTCCTAATGTCTCTGTGTCTCCGTGTCTCCGTGTCCCAGTGTCTCTGTGTTTCAGTGTCCCACTGTCCTAATGTCTCTGTATCTCCGTGTCTCCGTGTCCCAGTGTCTCTGTGTCTCAGTGTCCGAGTGTCCCAGTGCCCTAGTGCCACTTTGTCTCCGTTTCACTGTGTCTCCGTGTCCCAGTGTCCCAGTGTCCGAGTGTCTCTGTGTCTCAGTGTCCCAGTGTCCTAGTGATGCAGTGTCCAAGTGCCCAAGTGTGTCCTTGTCTCCGTGTCCTAGTGTCCCAGTGTACTAGTGCCTCTGTGTCTCCGTGTCACAGTTTCACAGTGCCCTAGTGTCCTAGTGTCTCCGTGTCTCCGTGTCCCAGTGTCCTAGTGTCTCACTGTCCCAGTGCCCTAGTGTGTCTATGTCCCAGTGTCCCAGTGTCCCATGGTCCTAGTGTCTCTGTGCCGCCGTCTCTTAGTGTCCAGTGTCCTAGTTCCTCAGTGTCCCAGTGTCCTAGTGTCTCAGTGCCCCAGTGTCCCAGTATCCTAGGGTCTCTATGTCCCAGTGTCCTAGTGTCTCTACGTCCCAGTGTTCTAGTGTATCTGTGTCCTAGTGCCTCTGTGGCTCTCTGTCTCCGTGTCCCAGTGTCTGCATGACTCCGTGTCTCAGTGTCCCAGTATCCTAGTGTCTCAGTGTCCCAGTGTCCCAGTGTCCTAATGTCTCCGTGTCCGAGTGTCCAAGTGTACTAATGCCTCTTTGTCTCCGTGACACAGTGTCCCAGTGTCCTAGTGTCTCAGTGTGCAAGTGTCCTAATGTGTCTATGTCCCAGTGTCCCAATGTCCTACTGTCTCTGTGCCTCAGAGTCTCAGTGTCTCAGTATCCTAGTGTCTCTGTGTCTCCGTGTCCCAGTATCCTAGTGTTTCTGTGTCTCAGTGTGCCAGTGCCCCGGTGCCCCAGTTTCTCTGCCTCTCCGTGTCTCAGTGTCCCAGTGTCCCAGTGTCCCAGTGATAGTGTCCTCGTGTCTCTGTGCCTCAGTGTTTCTGTGTACCAGTGTCCTAGTGTCTCTGTGTACCAGTGTCACAATATCTCGGTCTCTTAGTGTCTCTGTGTCTCAGTGTCCCAGTGTCCTAGTGTCACTGTGTCTCTATGTCTCAGTGTCAGAGTGACCCAGTGACCCAGCGTTCTAGTGTCTCTGTGTCTCTGTGTCCCAGTGCCCCATTGTTGTAGTGTCCTAGTGTGTCTGTGTCTCCGTGTCACAGTGTCCCAGTGACCCAGTGTCCTAGTGTCTCTGTGTCTCAGTGCGCCAGTGTCCTCGTGTCACTGTGTCTCCGTTGCTCAGTGTCCCAGTGTCCCAGTGTCCTCGGGTCTCTGTGCCTTAGTGTCCCAATATCCTAGTGTCTCTGTGTCTCTGTATCTCAGTGTCTCGGTGTCCCAGTGTGCCAGTGTCCTAGTGTATCTGTGTCTACGTGTCCCAGTGTGCCAGTGTCCTAGTGTCTCTGTGCCTCAGTTTCTCAGTGTCCCAGTGTCCAAGTGTCACTGTGTCTCCGTTGCTCCGTGTCACAGTGTCCCAGTGTCCTAGTGTCACTGTGTCTCCGTTGCTCCGTGTCCCAGTGCCACAGTGTCCTAGTGTCTCTGTGTCTCAATGCCCCAGTGCTCCAGTGTCCTAGTGTCCTAGTGCCTCCGTGTCTCAAAGTCCCAGTGTCCCAGTGTATCCATGTCTCCGTGTCCCACTGTCCTAATGTCTCTGTGTCTCCGTGTCTCCGTGTCCCAGTGTCTCTGTGTTTCAGTGTCCCACTGTCCTAATGTCTCTGTGTGTCCGTGTCTCCGTGTCCCAGTGTCTCTGTGTCTCAGTGTCCGAGTGTCCCAGTGCCCTAGTGCCACTTTGTCTCCGTTTCACTGTGTCTCCGTGTCCCAGTGTCCCAGTGTCCGGGTGTCTCTGTGTCTCAGTGTCCCAGTGTCCTAGTGATGCAGTTTCCAAGTGCCCAAGTGTGTCCTTGTCTCCGTGTCCTAGTGTCCCAGTGTACTATTGCCTCTGTGTCTCCGTGTCACAGTTTCACAGTGCCCTAGTGTCCTAGTGTCTCCGTGTCTCCGTGTCCCAGTGTCCTAGTGTCTCAGTGTCCCAGTGCCCTAGTGTGTCTATGTCCCAGTGTCCCAGTGTCCCATGGTCCTAGTGTCTCTGTGCCGCCGTCTCTTAGTGTCCAGTGTCCTAGTTCCTCAGTGTCCCAGTGTCCTAGTGTCTCAGTGCCCCAGTGTCCCAGTATCCTAGGGTCTCTATGTCCCAGTGTCCTAGTGTCTCTATGTCCCAGTGTCCTAGTGTATCTGTGTCCTAGTGCCTCTGTGGCTCTCTGTCTCCGTGTCCCAGTGTCTGCATGACTCCGTGTCTCAGTGTCCCAGTGTCCTAGTGTCTCAGTGTCCCAGTGTCCCAGTGTCCTAATGTCTCCGTGTCCGAGTGTCCAAGTGTACTAATGCCTCTTTGTCTCCGTGACACAGTGTCCCAGTGCCCTAGTGTCCTAGTGTCTCTGTGTCTCCGTGTCTCAGTGTCCCAGTGTCCTAGTGTCTCAGTGTGCAAGTGTCCTAATGTGTCTATGTCCCAGTGTCCCAATGTCCTACTGTCTCTGTGCCTCCGAATCTCAGTGTCTCAGTATCCTAGTGTCTCTGTGTCTCCGTGTCCCAGTATCCTAGTGTCTCTGTGTCTCAGTGTGCCAGTGCCCCAGTGCCCCAGTTTCTCTGCCTCTCCGTGTCTCAGTGTCCCAGTGTCCCAGTGTCCCAGTGATAGTGTCCTCGTGTCTCTGTGTCTCAGTGTTTCTGTGTACCAGTGTCCTAGTGTCTCTGTGTACCAGTGTCACAATATCTCGGTCTCTTGGTGTCTCTGTGTCTCAGTGTCCAGTGTCCTAGTGTCACTGTGTCTCTATGTCTCAGTGTCACAGTGACCCAGTGACCCAGCGTTCTAGTGTCTCTGTGTCTCTGTGTCCCAGTGCCCCATTGTTGTAGTGTCCTAGTGTGTCTGTGTCTCCGTGTCACAGTGTCCCAGTGTCCCAGTGTCCTAGTGTCTCTGTGTCTCAGTGCCCCAGTGTCCTCGTGTTACTGTGTCTCCGTTGCTCAGTGTCCCAGTGTCCCAGTGTCCTCGGGTCTCTGTGCTTAGTGTACCAATATCCTACTGTCTCTGTGTCTCTGTATCTCAGTGTCTCGGTGTCCCAGTATGCCAGTGTCCTAGTGTATCCGTGTCCCCGTGTCCCAGTGTCCTAGTGCCTCTGTGTCTCGGTGTCCCAGTGTGCCAGTGTCCTAGTGTATCTGCGTCTCCGTGTCCCCGTGTCCCAGTGTCCTAGTGCCTCTGTGTCTCCGTGTCCCAGTGATAGTGTCCTAATGTTTCTATGTCTCAGTGTCCCTGTGTACCAGTGTCCTAGTGTCTCTGTGTCTCTGTATCTCAGTGTCTCGGTGTCCCAGTGTGCCAGTGTCCTACTGTATCTGTGTCTCCGTGTCCCCGTGTCCCAGTGTCCTAGTGCATCTGTGTCTCCGTGTCTCAGTGTCCCAGTGTCCCAGTGATAGTGTTTCTGTGTCTTATTATCTCAGTGTCCCTGTGTCCTAGTGTATCTGTGTCTCAGTGTCCCTGTGTACCAGTGTCCTAGTGTCTCTGTGTCTCTGTATCTCAGTGTCTCGGTGTCCCAGTGTGCCAGTGTCCTAGTGTATCTGTGTATCCGTGTCCCCGTGTCCCAGTGTCCTAGTGCCTCTGTGTCTCCGTGCCCCAGTGTCCCAGTGTCTCTGTCTCTCCGTGTCTCAGTGTCCCAGTGTCCCAGTGATAGTGCCTCTGTGTCTTAGTATCTCAGTGTCCCTGTGTCCTAGTCTCTCTCTGTCACAGTGTCCCTGTGCATCAGTGTCCTAGTGTATCTGTGTACCAGTGTCACAGTGTCTCAGTGTCCTAGTGTCTCTGTGTCTCAGTGTCCCAGTGTCCTAGTGTCTCAGTATCGCAGTGTTCCAGTGTCCTTGTTTCACTGTGTCACCATATCTCAGTGTCCCAGTGACCCAGCGTTCTAGTGTCTCTGTGTCACTGTGTCCCAGTGTCCCATTTTTGTTGTGTCCTAGTGTCTCTGTGTCTCCGTGTCACAGTGTCCCAGTGTCCAAGTGTCACTGTGTCTCCATTGCTCCGTGTCACAGTGTCCCAGTATCCTAGTGACACTGTGTCTCCGTTGCTCCATATCCCAGTGTCCTAGTGTCTCTGTGTCTCAATGCCCCAGTGCCCCAGTATCCTAGTGTCCTAGTGTCTCCGTGCCTCAAAGTCCCCGTGTCCCAGTGTCCTCGTGTCTCCCTGTCTCAGTGTCCCAGTGTCCCAGTGTTCTATGGTCTCAGTGCCCCAGTGCCCCAGTGTCTCTGAGTCTCCGTGTCTCAGTATCCCAGTGTCCCAGTGTCTCCGTGTCCCAGTGTCTCAGTATCCTAGTGTCCCAGTGCCCTAGTGCCTCAGGGTCTCAGTGTCTCAGGGTCTCATTGTCCCAGGGTCCCTGTGTCCTAGTGTCTCTGTGCCTCTGTGTCTCAGTGTCTCAGTGTCCCAGTGCCCTATTGTCTCTGTGTCTCAGAGTCCCAGTGCCCAAGTGTCCTAGTGTCACTGTGTCTCCGTTGCTCAATGTCCCAGTGTCCTAGTGGCTCAGTGTCCCAGAGTCCCAGTGTCCTGGTGTCCTAGTGTCTCTGTGTCTCTGTATCTCAGTGTCTCGGTGTCCCAGTGTCCCAGTGTCCTACTGTCTCTGTGCCTCGGTGTCCCAGTGTTCAGTGTCCTAGTGTCTCTGTGTGTCCGTGTCTCAGTGTCCCAGTGTCCTAGTGTCTCCGTGTCTCATTGTGCCAATGACCTAGTGTCTCAATGTCCCAGTGTCCCAGTGCCCGAGTGTCTCCGTGTCTCAAAGTCGCAGCGTCCCAGTGTCCTAGTGTCTCTGTGTCTCCGTGTCTCTGTGTCCCAGTGCCCTAATGTCTCTGTGTGTCCGTGCCTCAGTGTTCCAGTGTCCTACTGTCTCCGTTTCTCAGTATTCCAGTGTGCCAGTGTCCCAGTGTCCTAGTGTCTCCATGTCCCAGTGTCCCAGTGTCCCAGTGTCCTAGTGTTTCAGTGACCCAGTGTCCCAGTGTCCTAGTGTCTCTGTGTCTCCGTATCTCAGTGTCCCAGTGTCCTCGTGTCTCTGTGCCTCAGTCTCCCAGTGACCTAGTGCATCTGTCTCTGTATTTCAGTGTCTCGGTGTCCCAGTGTGCCAGTGTACTAGTGCCTCTGTGTCTCCGTGTCACAGTGTCCCAGTGCCCTAGTGTCCTAGTGTCTCCGTGTCTCCGTGTCCCAGTGTCCCAGTGTCTCAGTGTCCCAGTGCCCTAGTGTGTCTATGTCCCAGTGTCCCAGTGTCCCATGGTCCTAGTGTCTCTGTGCCGCCGTCTTTTACTGTCGGTGTGTCCTAGTTCCTCAGTGTCCCAGAGTCCTAGTGTCTCAGTGCCCCAGTGTCCCACTGTCCTAGGGTCTCTATGCCACAGTGTCCTAGTGTCTCTATGTCCCAGTGTCCTAGTGTATCTGTGTCCTAGTGCCTCTGTGTCTCTCTGTCTCCGTGTCCCAGTGTCTGCATGACTCCGTGTCTCAGTGCCCCAGTGTCCCAGTGTCCCAGTGTCCTAGTGTCTCCATGTCCCAGTGTCCCAGTGTCCCAGTGTCCTAGTGTTTCAGTGACCCAGTGTCCCAGTGTCCTAGTGTCTCTGTGTCTCCGTATCTCAGTGTCCCAGTGTCCTCGTGTCTCTGTGCCTCAGTCTCCCAGTGATCTAGTGCATCTGTCTCTGTATTTCAGTGTCTCGGTGTCCCAGTGTGCCAGTTTACTAGTGCCTCTGTGTCTCCGTGTCACAGTGTCCCAGTGCCCTAGTGTCCTAGTGTCTCCGTGTCTCCGTGTCCCAGTGTCCCAGTGTCTCAGTGTCCCAGTGCCCTAGTGTGTCTATGTCCCAGTGTCCCAGTGTCCCATGGTCCTAGTGTCTCTGTGCCGCCGTCTTTTACTGTCCCAGTGTCCTAGTTCCTCAGTGTCCCAGAGTCCTAGTGTCTCAGTGCCCCAGTGTCCCAGTGTCCTAGGGTCTCTATGCCACAGTGTCCTAGTGTCTCTATGTCCCAGTGTCCTAGTGTATCTGTGTCCTAGTGCCTCTGTGTCTCTCTGTCTCCGTGTCCCAGTGTCTGCATGACTCCGTGTCTCAGTGCCCCAGTGTCCCAGTGTCTCTGTGTCTCCGTGGCTCAGTGTCCCAGTGTCCCAGTGTCTCCGTGTCCCAGTGCCTCAGTATCCTAGTGTCCCAGTGCCCTAGTGTCTCAGGGTCTCAGTGTCTCAGGGTCTCAGTGTCCCAGGGTCCCTGTGTCCTAGTGTCTCTGTGTCTCAGTGTCTCAGTGTCCCAGTGTCCTAGTGTCTCTGTGTCTCAGAGTCCCAGTGCCCAAGTGACCTAGTGGCACCGTGGTCTCTGTTGCTCAGTGTCCCAGTGTCCTAGTGGCTCAGTGTCCCAGAGCCCCAGTGTCCTGGTGTCCTAGTGTCTCTGTGTCTCTGTATCTCAGTGTTTCGGTGTCCCAGTGTCCCAGTGTCCTACTGTCTCTGTGTCTCGGTGTCCCAGTGTTCCAGTGTGCTAGTGTCTCTGTGTGTCCGTGTTTCAGTGTCCCAGTGTCCTAGTGTCTCCGTGTCTCATTGTGCCAATGTCCTAGTGTCTCAATGTCCCAGTGTCCCAGTGCCCTAGTGTCTCCGTGTCTCAAAGTCCCAGTGTCCCAGTGTCCTAGTGTATCTGTGTCTCCGTGTCTCCGTGTCCCAGTGTCCCAGTGTCCTAATTTCTCTGTGTGTCCGTGCCTCAGTGTTCCAGTGTCCTAGTGTCTCCGTGTCTCAGTGTTCCAGTGTGCCAGTGTCCCAGTGTCCTAGTATCTCCATGTCCCAGTGACCCAGTGTCCTAGTGTCCTAGTGTCTCTGTGTCTCCGTATCTCAGTGTCCAGTGTCCTCATGTCTCTGTGTCTCAGTCTCCCAGTGTCCTAGTGTATCTATCTCTGTATTTGAGTGTCTCGGTGTCCCAATGTGCCAGTGTACTAGTGTCTCAATGTCACAGTGCCCCAGTGTCCTAGTGCCTCCGTGCCCCAAAGTCCCCGTGTCCCAGTGTCCTAGTGTCTCCCTGTCTCAGTGTCCCAGTGTCCCAATGTTCTAGTGTCTCAGTGCCCCAGTGTCCCAGTGTCTTTGCATCTCCGTGCCTCCGTGTCCCAGTGAGCTAGTATCTCAGTGCCCCAGTGTCCCAGTGTCTCCATGTCACATTGTCCTAGTGCCCAGTGTCCCAGTGTCTTTGTGTCTCTGTCTCTCCGTGTCTCAGTGTCCCAGTGATAAGTGTCTCCGTGTATCTGCGTCTCAGCGTCTCAGTGTTCCAGTGTCTCAATGTCTCTGTGTCTCTGTGTCTCCCTGTCTCAGTGTCCCAGTATCCTAATGCCTCTGTGTCTCCGTGTCCCAGTGTCCGAATGTCTCAGTGTGCTAGTGTCCCAGTGTCCAAGTGTCTCTATGTCCCATTGTCCTAGGGTCTCTGTGTCTCTGTCTCAGAGTCCGAGTGTCCCAGTGTCCTAGTGCCTCTGTGTCTCTGCATCTCAGTGTCCGAGTGTCCCAGTGTCCACGTGCCTCAGTGTCACCATGTCTCAGTGTTGCAGTGCCCTAGTGGCTCTGTGTCTCCCTGTCCCACTGTCCCAGTATCCAAGTGTCTCCGTGTCTCAGTGCCCCAGTGTCGTAGTGTCTCTGTGTCTCCGTGTCTCAGTGTCCCAGTGCCCCTGTGTCGCTGTGCCTCTGTGTCTCACTGTCCCAGTGCCCCACTGTCCTAGTGCCCCTGTGTCCTAGTGTCTCTGTGTCTCCGTGTCCCAGTGTCCCACTGTCCTAGTGTCCCACTGTCCTAGTGTATCAGTTCCCCAGTATCCCAGTGTCTCCGTGTCCCAGTGTCCTATTGTCTCTGTTTCTCACTATCCCAGTGTCCCAGCGTCTCTGTGTCTCAGTGTCTCAGGGTCTCAGTGTCCCAGGGTCCCTGTGTCCTAGTGTCTTTGTGTCTCTGTGTCTCTGTGTCCCAGTATCCCAGTGTCCCAGTGTCCTAGTGTCTCAGTGTCCCAGTGCCCCAGTGTCCTAGTATCACTGTGTCTCCATTGCTCAGTGTCCCAGTGTTCCAGTGTCCTAGTGTCTCTGTGTCTCAATGTCCCATTGTCCCAGTGTCCGAGTGTCTCCGTGCCTCAGTGTCCCAATGTCCTAGTGCCTCTGTGCCTCAGAGCCACAGTGTCCCAGTGTCTCTGTGTCTCCATGTTTCAGTGTCCCAGTGTCCTAGTGTCTCTGTGTCTCCGTGTTTCAGTGTCCCAGTGTCCTAGTGTCTCTGTGTCTCAGTGCCACAGTGTCCCAGTGTTTCTGTGTCTCCATGTCCCAGTGCCCCAGTGTCTCTGTGTCCCCGTGTCTCAATGTCTCAGTGTCCCAGTGTCACAATGTCCCAGTGTCCTAGTGTCTCAGTGTCCCATTGCGCCGTGTCTCAGTGTCCTACTGTCTCTGTCTCTCCGTTTCTCAGTGCTCCAGTGTCCCAGTGTCCTAGTGTATCTGTGTCTCCGTGCCCCAGTGTCTCCGTGTCTCAGTGTCCCAGTGTCCCAGTGTTCTAGTGCCTCAGTGCCCCAGTGTCCCAGTGTCTATGTGTCTCCGTGTCTCCGTGTCCCAGTATCCCAGTGAGCTAGTGTCTCAGTGCCCCAATGTCTCCGTGTCACATTGTCCCAGTGCCCCAGTGTCCCAGTGTCCTCGTGTCTCTGTGTCTCTGTCTACCAGTGTCCCAGTGTCTCTGTGTCTCCGTGTCTCCGTGTCTCCATGTCCCAGTGTCCCAGTGAGCTATTGTCTCAGTGTCCCAGTGTCTCCGTGTCTCATTTTCTCAGAGTCCCAGTGTCCCAGTGCCCTCGTGTCGCTGTCTCTCCATGTACCAGTGTCCTAGTGTCTCTGTGGCTCCGTATCGCAGTTGTGCCTGTGTGCCAGTGTCCCAGTCTCTCTCTCTCTATTCATGTCTCAGTGTCCCAGTGTCCTAGTGTCTCTGTGTCTCAGTGTCTCAGTGTCTCAGTGCCTTTGTGTCCTAGTGTCACTGTGTCTCCGTTGCTCCATGCCCCAGTGTCCCAGTGTCCTAGTGTCTCTGTGTCTCAGTGTCCCAGTGTCCTAGTGTATCTGTCTCTGTATCTCAGGGTTTCGGTGTCCCAGTGTGCCAGCGTACTACTGTCACAATGTCACAGTATCCTAGTGTCCTAGTGTCTCTGTGTCTAAAGGTCCGAGTGTCCCAGTGTGCTAGTGTCTCCCTTTCTCAGTGTCCCAGTGTCCCAGTGTTCTAGTGTCTCAGTGCCCCAGTGCCCCAGTGTCTCTGTGTCTCCGTGTCTCAGTGACCCAGTGTCCCAGTGACTCCGGGTCCCAGTGTCACAATATCCTAGTGTCCCAGTGCCCTAGTGCCTCTGTGTCTCAGTGTCTCAGGGTCTCAATGTCCCAGGGTCCCTGTGTCCTAGTGTCTCTGTGCCTCTGTGTCTCAGTGTCTCAGTGTCTCAGTGTCCTAGTGTCCTAGTGTCTCTGTGTCTCTATGTCTCTGTGTCTCTGTGTCTCAGTGTCTCAGGGTCTCAGTGTCCCAGTGTCCCAGTGTCCTAGTGTCCTAGTGTCTCTGTGTCTCTGTATCTCAGTGTCTCGGTGTCCCAGTGTCCCAGTGTCCTACTGCCTCTGTGTCTCGGTGTCCCAGTGCTCCAGTGTCCTAGTGACTCTGTGTGTCCGTGTCTCAGTGTCCCAGTGTCCTAGTGTCTCCGTGTCTCATTGTGCCAATGTCCTAGTGTCTCAATGTTCCAGTGTCCCAGTGTCCTAGTGTCTCTGTGTCTCCGTGTCTCCGTGTCCCAGTGTTCTAATTTCTCTGTGTGTCCGTGCCTCAGTGTTCCAGTGTCCTAGTGTCTCCGTGTCTCAGTGTGCCAGTGTGCCAGTGTCCCAGTGTCCTAGTGTCTCTGTGTCTCCGTATCTCAGTGTCCCACTGTCCTCGTGTCTCTGTGTCTCAGTCTCCCAGTGTCCTGGTGTATCTGTTTCTGTATTTCAGTGTCTCGGTGTCCCAGTGTGCCAGTGTACGAGTGTCTCAATGTCACAGTGTCCTAGTGTCCTAGTGTCTCCGTGCCTCAAAGTCCCCGTGTCCCAGTGTTCTAGTGTCTCCCTGTCTCAGTGCCCCAGTGCCCCAGTGTATCCATGTCACATTGTCCCAGTGCCCAGTGTCCCAGTGTCCTTGTGTCTCTGTCTCTCCGTGTCTCAGTGTCCCAGTGATAAGTGTCTCCGTGTCTCTGCGTCTTAGTGTCTCAGTGTTCCAGTGTCTCAATGTCTCTGTGTCTATGTGTCTCAGCATCTCAGTGTCCCTGTGTACCAGTGTCCTAGTGTCTCTGTGTCTCAGTGTCCATGTGTACCAGTGTCCTAGTGTCTCTGTGTACCAGTGTCATAGTGTCTCAGTGTCCTAGTGCCTCTGTGTCTCAGTGTCCCAGTGTCCATGTGTCTATGCGTCACAGTGTCCTAGTGTCACTGTGCCTCCATGTCTCAGTGTCCCAGTGACCCAGTGACCCAGCGTTCTAGTGTCTCTGTGCCTCTGTGTCCCAGTGTCCCATTGCTGTAGTGTTATAGTGTCTCTGTGTCTCCTTGTCCCAGTGTCCCAGTGTCCTAGTGTCTCTGTTTCGCAGTGTCTCAGTGCCCTAGTGTCACTGTGTCTCTGTTGCTCCGTGTCCCAGTGTCCCAGTGTCCTAGTGTCCCTGTGTCTCAGTGCCCCAGTGCCCCAGTGTCCTAGTGTCACTGTGTATCCGTTGCTCTATGTCTCAGTGTCCCATTGTCCTCGTGTCTCTGTGCCTCAGTGTCCCAGTGTCCTAATGTCTCTGTGTCTCTGTATCTCAGTGTCTCGGTGTCCCAGGGTCCCTGTGTCCTAGTGTCTCTGTGTCTCAGGGTCTCAGTGTCTCAGGGTCTCAGTGTCCCAGGGTCCCTGTGTCCTAGTGTCTCTGTGCCTCTGTGTCTCAATGTCTCAGTGTCCCAGTGTCCTAGTGTCTCTGTGTCTCAGAGTCCAAGTGCCCAAGTGTCCTAGTGTCACTGTGTCTCCGTTGCTCAGTGTCCTAGTGTCCTAGTGGCTCAGTGTCCCAGTGTCCCAGTGTCCTAGTGTCCTAGTGTCTCTGTGTCTCTGTATCTCAGTGTCTCGGTGTCCCAGTGTCCCAGTGTCCTACTGTCTCTGTGTCTCGGTGTCCCAGTGTTCCAGTGTCCTAGTGTCTCTGTGTGTCCGTGTCTCAGTGTCCCAGTGTCCTAGTGTCTCCGTGTCTCATTGTGCCAATGTCCTAGTGTCTCAATGTCCCAGTGTCCCAGTGTCCTAGTATCTCCGTGTCTCAAAGTCCCAGTGTCCCAGTGTCCTAGTGTCTCCGTGTCTCCGTGCCTCCGTGTCTCCGTGTCCCAGTGTCCTAATTTCTCTGTGTGTCCGTGCCTCAGTGTTCCAGTGTCCTAGTGTCTCCGTGTCAAAGTGTGCAGTGTCCTAGTGTTTCAGTGACCCAGTGTCCCAGTGTCCTAGTGTCTGTGTCTCCGTATCTCAGTGTCCCAGTGTCCTCGTGTCTCTGTGTCTCAGTCTCCCAGTGTCCTAGTGTATCTGTCTCTGTATTTCAGTGTCTCGGTGTCCCAGTGTGCCAGTGCACTAGTGTCTCACTGTCACAGTGCCCTAGTGTCCTAGTGTCTCCATGCCTCAAAGTCCCCGTGTCCCAGTGTCCTAGTGTCTCCCTGTCTCAGTGTCCCAGTGTCCCACTGTTCTAGTGTCTCAGTGCCCCAGTGACCCAGTGTCTTTGCGTCTCCGTGTCTCCATGTCCCAGTGTCCCAGTGAACTAGTATCTCAGTGCCCCAGTGTCCAAGTGTATCCATGTCACATTGTTCCAGTGCCCAGTGTCCCAGTGTCCTTGTGTCTCTGTCTCTCCGTGTCAAGTGTCCCAGTGATAAGTGTCTCCGTGTCTCTGCTTCTTAGTGTCTCAGTGTTCCAGTGTCTCAATGTCTCTGTGTCTATGTGACTCAGCGTCTCAGTGTCCCTGTGTACCAGTGTCCTAGTGTCTCTATGTACCAGTGTGATAGTGTCTCAGTGTCCGAGTGCCTCTGTGTCTCAGTGTCCCAGTGCCCATGTGTCTATGTGTCTATGTGTCACAGTGTCCTTGTTTAACTGTGCCTCCATGTCTCAGTGTACCAGTGACCCAGTGACCCAGCGTTCTAGTGTCTCTGTGCCTCTGTGTCCCAGAGTCCCATTGTTGTAGTGTCCTATTGTCTCCGTGTCTCCTTGTCCCAGTGTCCCAGTGTCCTAGTGTCTCTGTTTCTCAGTGTCTCAGTGCCCTAGTGTCACTGTGTCTCCGTTGCTCCGTGTCCCTGTGTCCCAGTGTCCTAGTGTCTCTGTGTCTCAGTGCTCCAGTGCCCCAGTGTCCTAGTGTCACTGTGTATCCGTTGCTCTGTGTCTCAGTGTCCCATTGTCCTCGTGTCTCAGTGCCCCAGTGTCCCAGTGTCTTTGCGTCTCCGTGTCTCCGTGTCTCAGTGTCCCAGTGAACTAGTATCCCAGTGCCCAAGTGTCCTAGTGCCACTGTGTCTCCGTTGCTCAGTGTCCCAGTGTCCTAGTGGCTCAGTGTCCCAGTGTCCCAGTGTCCCAGTGCCCCAGTGTCCTAGTGTCCTAGTGTCTCTGTGTCTCTGTATCTCAGTGTGTAGGTGTCCCAGTGTCGCAGTGTCCTACTGTCTCTGATTCTCAGTGTCCCAGTGTTCCAGTGTCCTAGTGTCTCTGTGTGTCCGTGTCTCAGTGTCCCAGTGTCCTAGTGTCTCCGTGTCTCATTGTGCCAATGTCCTAGTGTCTCAATGTCCCAGTGTCCCAGTGTCCTAGCGTCTCCGTGTCTCAAAGTCCCAGTGTCTCAGTGTCCTATTGTCTCTGTGTCTCCGTGCCTCCGTGTCCCAGTGTCCCAGTGTCCTAATTTCTCTGTGTGTCCGTGCCTCAGTGTTCCAGTGTCCTAGTATCTCCGTGTCTCAGTGTACCAGTGTGCCAGTGTCCCAGTGTCCTAGTGTCTCCGTGTCCCAGTGCCCCAGTGTCCTAGTGTTTCAGTGACCCAGTGTCCCAGTGTCCTAGTGTCTCTGTGTCTCAAAGTCCCAGTGTCCCAGAGTCCTAGTGTCTCTGTGTCTCCGTGTCCCAGTGTCCCAGTGTCCTAATTTCTCTGTGTGTCCGTGCCTCAGTGTTCCAGTGCCCTAGTGTCTCCGTGTCTCAGTGTGCCAGTGTGCCAGTGTCCCAGTGTCCTAGTGTCTCCGTGTCGCAGTGTCCCAGTGTCCTAGTGTTTCAGTGACCCAGTGTCCCAGTGTCCTAGTGTCTCTGTGTCTCCGTATCTCAGTGTCCCAGTGTCCTCGTGTCTCTGTGTCTCAGTCTCCCAGTGTCCTAGTGTATCTGTCTCTGTATTTCAGTGTCTCGGTGTCCCAGTGTGCCAGTGTACGAGTGTCTCAATGTCACAGTGTCCTAGTGTCCTAGTGTCTCCGTGCCTCAAAGTCCCCGTGTCCCAGTGTTCTAGTGTCTCCCTGTCTCAGTGCCCCAGTGCCCCAGTGTATCCATGTCACATTGTCCCAGTGCCCAGTGTCCCAGTGCCCTTGTGTCTCTGTCTCTCCGTGTCTCAGTGTCCCAGTGATAAGTGTCTCCGTGTCTCTGCGTCTTAGTGTCTCAGTGTTCCAGTGTCTCAATGTCTCTGTGTCTATGTGTCTCAGCGTCTCAGTGTCCCTGTGTACCAGTGTCCTAGTGTCTCTGTGTCTCAGTGTCCATGTGTACCAGTGTCCTAGTGTCTCTGTGTACCAGTGTCATAGTGTCTCAGTGTCCTAGTGCCTCTGTGTCTCAGTGTCCCAGTGTCCATGTGTCTATGTGTCTATGCGTCACAGTTTCCTAGTGTCACTGTGCCTCCATGTCTCAGTGTCCCAGTGACCCAGTGACCCAGCGTTCTAGTGTCTCTGTGCCTCTGTGTCCCAGTGTCCCATTGTTGTAGTGTCCTAGTGTCTCTGTGTCTCCTTGTCCCAGTGTCCTAGTGTCTCTGTTTCTCAGTGTCTCAGTGCCCTAGTGTCACTGTGTCGCTGTTGCTCCGTGTCCCAGTGTCCCAGTGTCCTAGTGTCTCTGTGTCTCAGTGCCCCAGTGCCCCAGTGTCCTAGTGTCACTGTGTATCCGTTGCTCTGTGTCTCAGTGTCCCATTGTCCTCGTGTCTCTGTGCCTCAGTGTCCCAGTGTCCTAATGTCTCTGTGTCTCTGTATCTCAGTGTCTCGGTGTCCCAGGGTCCCTGTGTCCTAGTGTCTCTGTGTCTCAGGTTCTCAGTGTCTCAGGGTCTCAGTGTCCCAGGGTCCCTGTGTCCTAGTGTCTCTGTGTCTCAGAGTCCCAGTGCCCAAGTGTCCTAGTGTCACTGTGTCTCCGTTGCTCAGTGTCCCAGTGTCCTAGTGGCTCAGTGTCCCAGTGTCCCAGTGTCCTAGTGTCCTAGTGTCTCTGTGTCTCTGTATCTCAGTGTCTCGGTGTCCCAATGTCCCAGTGTCCTACTGTCTCTGTGTCTCGGTGTCCCAGTGTTCGAGTGTCCTAGTGTCTCTGTGTGTCCGTGTCTCAGTCTCCCAGTGTCCTAGTGTCTCCGTGTCTCATTGTGCCAATGTCCTAGTGCCTCAATGTCCCAGTGCCCCAGTGTCCTAGTGTCTCCGCGTCTCAAAGTCCCAGTGTCCCAGTGTCCTATTGTCTCTGTGTCTCCGTGTTTCCGTGTCCCAGTGTCCCATTGTCCTAATTTCTCTGTGTGTCCGTGCCTCAGTGTTCCAGTGTCCTAGTGTCTCCGTGCCTCAGTGTACCAGTGTGCCAGTGTCCCAGTGTCCTAGTGTCTCCGTGTCTCAGTGTCCCAGTGTCCTAGTGTTTCAGTGACCCAGTATCCCAGTGTCCTAGTGTCTCTGTGTCTCCGTATCTCAGTGTCCCAGTGTCCTCATGTCTCTGTGTCTCAGTCTCCCAGTGTCCTAGTGTATCTGTCTCTGTATTTCAGTGTCTCGGTGTCCCAGTGTGCCAGTGTACTAGTGTCTCAAAGTCACAGTGTCCTAGTGTCCTAGAGTCTCCGTGCCTCAAAGTCCCCGTGTCCCAGTGTCCTAGTGTCTCCCTGTCTCAGTGTCCCAGTGCCCCAATGTTCTAGTGTCTCAGTGCCCCAGTGTCCCAGTGTCTTTGCGTCTCCGTGTCTCCGTGTCCCAGTGTCCCAGTGAACTAGTATCTTAGTGCCCCAGTGTCCCAGTGTATCCATGTCACATTGTCCTAGTGCCCAGTGTCCCAGTGTCCTTGTGTCTCTGTCTCTCCGTGTCTCAGTGTCCCAGTGATAAGTGTCTCCGTGTCTCTGCGTCTTAGTGTCTCAGTGTTCCAGTGTCTCAATGTCTCTGTGTTTATGTGCCTCAGCGTCTCAGTGTCCCTGTGTACCAGTGTCCTAGTGTCTCTGTGTCTCAGTGTGCATGTGTGCCAGTGTCCTAGTGTCTCTGTGTACCAGTTTCATAGTGTCTCAGTGTCCTAGTGCCTCTGTGTCTCAGTGTCCCAGTGTCCATGTGTCTATGTGTCTATGTGTCACAGTGTTCTAGTGTCACTGTGCCTCCATGTCTCAGTGCCCCAGTGACCCAGTGACCTAGCGTTCTAGTGTCTCTGTGCCTCTGAGTCCCAGTGTCCTATTGTTGTAGTGTCCTAGTGTCTCTGTGTCTCCTTGTCCCAGTGTCCCAGTGTCCTAGTGTCTCTGTTTCTCAGTGTCTCAGTGTCTCAGTGCCCTAGTGTCACTGTGTCTCCGTTGCTCCGTGTCCCAGTGTCCCAGTGTCCTAGTGTCTCTGTGTCTCAGTGCCCCAGTGCCCCAGTGCCCTAGTGTCACTGTGTATCTGTTGCTCTGTGTCTCAGTGTCCCATTGTCCTCGTGTCTCAGTGCCCCAGTGTCCCAGTGTCTTTGCGTCTCCGTGTCTCCGTGTCCCAGTGTCCCAGTGAACTAGGATCTCAGTGTCCCAGTGTCCCAGTGTCTCCATGTCACATTGCCCCAGTGCCCAGTGTCCCAGTGTCCTTGTGTCTCTGTCTCTCCGTGTCTCAGTGTCCCAGTGATAAGTGTCTCCGTGTCTCTGCGTCTTAGTGTCTCAGTGTCCCAGTGTCTCAATGTCTGTGTGTCTATGTGTCTCAGCGTCTCAGTGTCCCTGTGTACCAGTGTCCTAGTGCCTCTGTGTCTCAGTGTCCATGTGTACCAGTGTCCTAGTGCCTCTGTGTCTCAGTGTCCCAGTGTCCATGTGTCTATGTGTTTATGTGTCACAGTGTCCTAGTGTCACTGTGCCTCCATGTCTCAGTGCCCCAGTGACTCAGTGACCCAGCGTTCTAGTGTCTCTGTGCCTCTGTGTCCCAGTGTCCCATTGTTGTAGTGTCCTAGTGTATCTGTGTCTCCTTGTCCCAGTGTCCCAGTGTCCAAGCGTCTCTGTTTCTCAGTGTCTCAGTGCCCTAGTGTCACTGTGTGTCCATTAATCCATGTCCCAGTGTCCCAATGTCCTAGTGTCTCTGTGTCTCAGTGCCCCAGTGCCCCAGTGTCCTAGTGTCACTGTGTATCCGTTGCTCTGTGTCTCAGTGTCCCATTGTCCTCGTGTCTCTGTGCCTCAGTGTCCCAATGTCCTAGTGTTTCAATGTCCCAGTGTCCTAGTGTCTCCGTGTCTCAGTGTCCCAGTGTTCTAGTGTCTCAGTGCTCCAGTGCACCAGTGCCTCTGTGTTTCCGTGCCTCCATGTCCCAGTGAGCTAGTGCCTCAGTGCCCCAGTGTCCCAGTGTTTCTGTGCCACATTGTCCCAGTGCCCCGGTGTACCAGTGTCCTAGAGTCTCTGTGGCTCCGTGTCTCAGTGTGCCTGTGTGCCAGTGTCCTAGTGTCTCTGTGTCTCCATGTCCCAGTGTCCCAGTGGCTTAGTGTCTCCGTGTCTCAGTGCGCCAGTGCCCCAGTGTCTCTGCCTCTCCGTGTCTCAGTGTGCCAGTGCCCCAGTGTCTCTGTGTCTAAGTGTCTCAGTGTCCCAGTGTCCTAGTGTCTCTGTGTCTCAGTGTCCCTGTGTACCAGTGTCCTAGTGTCTCAGTGTCCCAGTGCCCTAGTGTCTCTGTATCGTACTGTCTCTGTGTCGTAGTGTCCCAGTGTCCTAGTGTTACTGTGTCTCTGTGTCTCAGTGTCCCAGTGTCCCAATGTCACAGTGTACTAGTGTCGCTGTGCCTCAGTGTCCCAGTGTCCTAGTGTCTCTGTGTATCTGTACCACTGTCTCGGTGTACCAGTGTGCCAGTTTCCTAGTGTCTCAATGTCACAGTGCCCTAGTGTCCTCCTGTCTCCGTGTCTCAAAGTCCCAGTGTCCTAGTGTCTCTGTGTCTCCGTGTCTCAGCGTCACAAAGACCCAGTGTTCCAGTGTCCTAGTGCCTCTGTGTCTTAGTGCCCTAGTGCGTCTGTGTCTCAGTGTCTCCGTGTCGCAGTGTCCCAGTGTCCTTGTGTCTCCGTGTCTCAGTGTCTCAGTGTCTCAGTGTCCCAATGTCCTAGTGTCTCCGTGTCTCAGTGTCCCAGTGTGCCAGTGTCCTAGTGTCTCAATGTCCCAGTGTCCCATGTCCTAGTGTCCCCGTGTCTCAAAGTCCCAGTGTGCCAGTGTCCAAGTGCCCCTGTGTCTCTGTGTCCCAGTGTCCCAGTGTCCTTGTGTCTCTGTGTCTCAGTGTGCCAGTGCCCCAGTGTCCCAGTGTCCCAGTGTTTCTGTCTCTCCGTGTCTCAGTGTCCCAGTGATTAGTGCCCATGTGTCTCTGTGTCTCAGTGTCCCAGTGTCCCAATGCCTCTGTGTCTCTGTGTCTCAGTGTCCCTGTGTACCAGTGTCCTAGTGTCCCTGTGTCTCAGTGTCCGTGTGTACCAGTGCCCTAGTGTCTCTGTGTACCAGTGTCACAGTGTCTCAGTGTCCTAGTTTCACTGTGTCTCTGTGTCCCAGTGTTCCATTCTTGTAGTGTCCTAGTGTCTCTGTGTCTCCGTGTCACAGTGTCCCAGTGTACTAGTGTCTTTGTTTCTCAGTGTCTCAGTGCCCTAGTGTCACTGTGTCTCCGTTGCTCCGTGTCCCAGTGTCCCAGTGTCCGAGTGTCTCGGTGTACCAGTGTGCCAGTGTCTTAGTGTCTCTGTGTCTCCGCGTCTCAGCGTCTCAAAGTCCCAGTGTCCCATTTTCCTAGTATCTCTGTGTCTCAGTGCCCTAGTGCATCTGTGTCTCAGTGTCTCCGTGTCCCAGTGTCCTTGTGTCTCCGTCTCTCAGTGTCTCAGTGTCCCAATGTCCTAGTGTCTCCGTGTCTCAGTGTCCCATTGTCCCAGTGAGCTAGTGCCTCAGTGCCCCAGTGTCCCAGTGTGTCTGTGCCACATTGTCCCAGTGCCCCGGTGTCCCAGTGTCCTACTGTCTCTGTCTCTCCGTGTACCTGTGTCCTAGAGTCTCTGTGGCTCCGTGTCTCAGTGTGCCTGTGTGCCAGCGTCCTATTGTCTCTGTGTCTCCATGTCCCAGTGTCCCAGTGGCTTAGTGTCTCCGTGTCTCAGTGTGCCAGTGCCCCAGTGTCTCTGCCTCTCCGTGTCTCAGTGTGCCAGTGCCCCAGTGTCTCTGTGTCTTAGTGCCTCAGTGTCCCAGTGTCCTAGTGTCTCTGTGTCTCAGTGTCCCTGTGTACCAGTGTCCTAGTGTCTCAGTGTCCCAGTGCCCTAGTGTCTCTGTGTCGTACTGTCTCTGTGTCGTAGTGTCCCAGTGTCCTAGTGTTACTGTGTCTCTGTGTCTCAGTGTCCCAGTGTCCCAATGTCCCAGTGTACTAGTGTCGCTGTGTCTCAGTGTCCCAGTGCCCTAGTGTCCTAGTGTTACTGTGTCTCCGTTGCTCAGTATCCCAGTGTCCCAGTGTCCTCGTGTCACTGTGCCTCAGTGTCCCAGTGTCCTAGTGACTCTGTGTATCTGTACCTCTGTCTCGGTGTACCAGTGTGCCAGTGTCCTAGTGTCTCAATGTCACAGTGCCCTAGTGTCCTACTGTCTCCGTGTCTCAAAGTCCCAGTGTCCTAGTGCCTCTGTGTCTCCGTGTCTCAGCGTCACTAAGACCCAGTGTCCAAGTGTCCTAGTGCCTCTGTGTCTCAGTCTCCTAGTGCGTCTGTGTCTCAGTGTCTCCGTGTCGCAGTGTCCCAGTGTCCTTGTGTCTCCGTGTCTCAGTGTCTCAGTGTCCCAATGTCCTCGTGTCTCCGTGTCTCAGTGTCCCAGTGTGCCAGTGTCCTAGTGTCTCAATGTCCCAGTGTCCCATGTCCTAGTGTCCCCGTGTCTCAAAGTCCCAGTGTGCCAGTGTCCAAGTGCCTCTGTTTCTCCGTGTCCCAGTGTCCCAGTGTCCTTGTGTCTCTGCGTCTCAGTGTGCCAGTGATTAGTGCCTCTGTGTCTCTGTGTCTTAGTGTCTCAGTGTCCCAGTGTCCCAGTGTCCCAATGCCTCTGTGTCTCTGTGTCTCAGTGTCCCTGTGTACCAGTGCCCTAGTGTCTCTGTGTACCAGTGTCACAGTGTCTCAGTGTCCTAGTTTCACTGTGTCTCTGTGTCCCAGCGTTCCATTCTTGTAGTGTCCTACTGTCTCTGTGTCTCCGTGTCAGTGTCCCAGTGGACTAGTGTCTTTGTTTCTCAGTGTCTCAGTGCCCTAGTGTCACTGTGTCTCCGTTGCTCCGTATCCCAGTGTCCCAGTGTCCGAGTGTCTCTGTGTCTCAGTGCCCCAGTGTCATCGTGTCTCTGCGTCTCTGTATCTCAGTATCTCGGTGTACCAGTGTGCCAGTGTCTTAGTGTCTCTGTGTCGCCGCGTCTCAGCGTCTCAAAGTCCCAGTGTCCCATTTTCCTAGTGTCTCTGTGTCTCAGTGCCCTAGTGCATCTGTGCCACAGTGTCTCCGTGTCCCAGTGTCCCAGTGTCCCTGTGTCTCTGTGTCTCAGTGTGCCAGTGTCCCATGCCCTCGTGTCCCCGTGTCTCAAAGTACCAGTGTGCCAGTGTCCTAGTGCCTCTGTGTCTCCGTGTCTCCGTGTCCCAGTGTCCCAGTGTCCTTGTGTCGCTGTGTCTCAGTGTGCCAGTGTCCCAGTGTCCCAGTGTCTCTGTCTCTCCGTGTCTCAGTGTCCCAGTGATTAGTGCCTCTGTGTCTCTGTGTCTTAGTGTCTCAGTGTCCCAGTGTCCCAATGCCTCTGTGTCTCTGTGTCTCAGTGTCCCTGCGTACCAGTGTCCTAGTGTCTCTGTGCCTCAGTGTCCCTGTGTACCAGTGCCCTAGTGTCTCTGTGTACCAGTGTCACAGTGTCTCAGTGTCCTAGTTTCACTATGTCTCCATGTCTCAGTGTCCCAGTGACCCAGTGACCCAGCGTTCGAATGTCTCTGTGTCTCTGTGTCCCACTGTCCCATTCTTGTAGTGTCCTACTGTCTCTGTGTCTCCGTGTCACAGTGTCCCAGTGTACTAGTGTCTTTGTTTCTCAGTGTCTCAGTGCCCTAGTGTCACTGTGTCTCCGTTGCTCCGTGTCCCAGTGTCCCAGTGTCCGAGTGTTTCTGTGTCTCAGTGCCCCATTGTCGTAGTGTCTCTGGGTCTCTGTATCTCAGTGTCTCGGTGTACCAGTGTGCCAGTGTCTTAGTGTCTCTGTGTCTCCGCGTCTCATCGTCTCAAAGTCCCAGTGTCCCATTTTCCTAGTGTCTCTGTGTCTCAGTGCCCTAGTGCATCTGTGTCTCAGTGTCTCCATATCCCAGTGTCCCAGTGTCCTTGTGTATCCGTGTCTCAGTGTCTCAGTGTCCCATGTCCTCGCGTCCCCGTGTCTCAAAGTACCAGTGTGCCAGTGTTCTAGTGCCTCTGTGTCTCCGTGTGTCTGTGTCCCAGTGTCCTTGTGTCTCTGTGTCTCAGTGTGCCAGTGTGCCAGTGTCCCAGTGTCCCAGTGTCTCTGTCTCTCCGTGTCTCAGTGTCCCAGTGATTAGTGCCTCTGTGTCTCTGTGTCTTAGTGACTCAGTGTCCCAGTGTCCCAATGCCTCTGTGTCTCAGTGTCCCTGCGTACCAGTGTCCTAGTGTCTCTGTGTACCAGTGTCACAGTGTCTCAGTGTCCTAGTTTCACTGTGTCTCCATGTCTCAGTGTCCCAGTTACCCAGTGACCCAGCGTTCGAATGTCTCTGTGTCTCTGTGTCCCACTGTCCCATTCTTGTAGTGTCCTACTGTCTCTGTGTCTCCGTGTCACAGTGTACTAGTGTGTTTGTTTCTCAGTGTCTCAGTGCCCTAGTGTCACTGTGTCTCCGTTGCTCCGTGTCCCAGTGTCCCAGTGTCCGAGTGTCTCTGTGTCTCAGTGCCCCAGTGTCCCAGTGTCCTCGTGTCACTGTGTCTCCGCTGCTCTGTGTTCCAGTGTCCCAGTGTCCTCGTGCCTCTGTGTATCAGTGTCCCAGTGTCGTAGTGTCTCTGGATATCTGTATCTCAGTGTCCCGGTGTACCAGTGTGCCAGTGTCTTAGTGTCTCTGTGTCTCCGTGTCTCAGCGTCTCAAAGTCCCAGTGTCCCATTTTCCTAGTGTCTCTGTGTCTCAGTGCCCTAGTGCATCTGTGCCTCAGTGTCTCCGTGTCCCAGTGTCCCAGTGTCCTTGTGTCTCCGTGTCTCAGTGTCTCAGTGTCCCATGTGCTCTTGTCCCCGTGTCACAACGTCCCAGTGTGCCAGTGTCCTAGTGCCTCTGTGTCACCGTGTCTCCGTGTCCCAGTATCCCAGTTTCCTTGTGTCTGTGTGTCTCAGTGTGCCAGTGTCCCAGTGTCTCTGTCTCTCCGTGTCTCAGTGTCCCAGTGATTAGTGCCTCTGTGCCTCTGTGTCTTAGTGTCTCAGTGTCCCAGTGTCCCAATGCCTCTGTGTCTCTGTGTCTCAGTGTCCCTGTGTACCAGTGCCCTAGTGTCTCTGTGTACCAGTGTCACAGTGTCTCAGTGTCCTAGTTTCACTGTGTCTCCATGTCTCAGTGTCCCAGTGACCCAGTGACCCAGCGTTCGAGTGTCTCTGTGTCTATGTGCCCCAGTGTCCCATTCTTGTAGTGTCCGAGTGTCTCTGTGTCTCCGTGTCACAGTGTCACAGTGTACTAGTGTCTTTGTTTCTCAGTGTCTCAGTGCCCTAGTGTCACTGTGTCTCCGTTGCTCCGTGTCCCAGTGTCCCAGTGTCTGAGTGTCTCTGTGTCTCAGTGCCCCAGTGCCCCAGTGTCGCAGTGTCCTCGTGTCACTGTGTCTTTGCTGCTCTGTGTTCCAGTGTCCCAGTGTGCTCGTGCCTCTGTGTCTCAGTGCCCCAGTGTCGTAGTGTCTCTGGGTCTCTGTATCTCAGTGTCTCAGTGTCTCAGTGTCTCAGTGTACCAGTGTGCCAGTGTCCGAGTGTCTCTGTGTCTCCGTGTCTCAGCGTCTCAAAGTCCCAGTGTCCCATTTTCCTAGTGTCTCTGTCTCTCCGTGTCTCAGTGTCCCAGTGATTAGTGCCTCTGCGTCTCTGTGTCTTAGTGTCTCTGTGTCTCTGTATCTCAGTGTCTCCGTGTCCCAGTGCGCCAGTGTCCTAGTGTTTCAATGTCCCAGTGTCCTAGTGTCTCCGTGTCTCAGTGTGCCAGTGTTCTAGTGTCTCAGTGCGCCAGTGCACCAGTGCCTCTGTGTTTCCGTGTCTCCATGTCCCAGTGTCCCAGTGTCCCAGTGAGCTAGTGCCTCAGTGCCCCAGTGTCCCAGTGTCTCTGTGCCACATTGTCCCAGTGCCCCGGTGTCCCAGTGTCCTACTGTCTCTGTCTCTCCGTGTACCAGTGTCCTAGAGTCTCTGTGGCTCCGTGTCTCAGTGTGCCTGTGTGCCAGCGTCCTAGTGTCTCTGTGTCTCCATGTCCCAGTGTCCCAGTGGCTTAGTGTCTCCGTGTCTCAGTGTGCCAGTGCCCCAGTGTCTCTGCCTCTCCGTGTCTCAGCGTTTGAGTGCCCCAGTGTCTCTGTGTCTTAGTGCCTCAGTGTCCCAGTGTCCCAGTGTCCTAGTGTATCTGTGTCTCAGTGTGCCAGTGTCCCAGTGTCCCAGTGTCTCTGTCTCTCCGTGCCTCAGTGTCCCAGTGATTAGTGCCTCTGTGTCTCTGTGTCTTAGTGTCTCAGTGTCTCAGTGTCCCAATGCCTCTGTGTCTCTGTGTCTCAGTGTCCCTGTGTACCAGTGTCCTAGTGTCTCTGTGTCTCAGTGTCTCTGTGTACCAGTGCCCTAGTGTCTCTGGGTACGAGTGTCACAGTGTCTCAGTGTCCTAGTTTCACTGTGTCTCTGTGCCTCAGTGTCCCAGTGTCCTAGTGTTTCAATATCCCAGTGTCCAAGTGTCTCTGTGTCTCAGTGTCCCAGTGTTCTAGTGTCTCAGTGCTCCAGTACACCAGTGCCACTGTGTTTCCGTGTCTCCATGTCCCAGTGTCCCAGTGTCCCAGTGAGCTAGTGCCTCAGTGCCCCAGTGTCCCAGTGTCTCTGTGCCACATTGTCCCAGTGCCCCGGTGTCCCAGTGTCCTACTGTCTCTGTCTCTCCATGTACCAGTGTCCTAGAGTCTCTGTGGCTCCGTGTCTCGGTGTGCCTGTGTGCCAGCGTCCTAGTGTCTCTGTGTCTCCATGTCCCAGTGTCCCAGTGGCTTAGTGTCTCCGTGTCTCAGTGTGCCAGTGCCCCAGTGTCTCTGCCTCTCCGTGTCTCAGTGTGCCAGTGCCCCAGTGTCTCTGTGTCTTAGTGCCTCAGTGTCCCAGTGTCCTAGTGTCTCTGTGTCTCAGTGTCCCTGTGTACCAGTGTCCTAGTGTCTCAGTGTCCCAGTGCCCTAGTGTCTCTGTGTCGTAGTGTCTCTGTGTCGTAGTGTCCCAGTGTCCTAGTGTTACTGTGTCTCTGTGACTCAGTTTCCCAGTGTCCCAATGTCCCAGTGTACTAATGTCGCTGTGTCTCAGTGTCCCAGTGCCCTAGTGTCCTAGTGTCACTGTGTCTCCGTTGCTCAGTATCCCAGTGTCCCAGTGACCTCGTGTCACTGTGCCTCAGTGTCCCAGTGTCCTAGTGTCTCTGTGTATCTGTACCTCTGTCTCGGTGTACCAGTGTGCCAGTGTCCTAGTGTCTCAATGTCACAGTGCCCTAGTGTCCTACTGTCTCCGTGTCTCAAAGTCGCAGTGTCCTAGTGTCTCTGTGTCTCCGTGTCTCAGCGTCACAAAGACCCAGTGTCCCAGTATCCTAGTGCCTCTGTGTCTCAGTGTCCTAGTGCGTCTGTGCCTCTGTGTCTCCGTGTCCCAGTGTCCTTGTGTCTCTGTGTCTCAGTGTCCTAGTGCGTCTGTGTCTCAGTGTCTCAGTGTCTCAGTGTCCCAATGTCCTAGTGTCTCCGTGTCTCAGTGACCCAGTGTGCCAGTGTCCTAGTGTCTCAATGTCCCAGTGTCACATGTCCTAGTGTCCCCGTGTCTCAAAGTCCCAGTGTGCCAGTGTCCAAGTGCCTTTGTGTCTCCGTGTCCTGTGGCCCAGGGTCCTTGTGTCTCTGTGTCTCAGTGTGCCAGTGTCCCAGTGTCTCACTCTCCGTGTCTCAGTGTCCCAGTGATTAGTGCCTCTGTGTCTCTGTGTCTTATTGTCTCAGTGTCCCAGTGTCCCAATGCCTCTGTGTCTCTGTGTCTGAGTGTCCCTGTGTACCAGTGTCCTAGTGTCTCTGTGTCTCAGTGTCCCTGTGTACCAGTGCCCTAGTGTCTCTGTGTACCAGTGTCACATTGTCTCAGTGTCCTAGTTTCACTGTGTCTCTGTGTCCCATTGTCCTATTCTTGTAGTGTCCTCGTGTCTCTGAGTCTCCGTGTCACAGTGTCCCAGTGTACTAGTGTCTTTGTTTCTCAGTGTTCCAGTGTCCCAATGTCCCAGTGTACTAGTGTCGCTGTGTCTCAGTGTCCCAGTGCCCTAGTGTCCTAGTGTCACTGCGTCTCTGTTGCTCAGTATCCCAGTGTCCCAGTGTCCTCGTGTCTCTGTGCCTCAGTGTCCCAGTGTCCTAGTGTCTCTGTGTATCTGTACCTCTGTCTCGGTGTACCAGTGTGCCAGTGTCCTAGTGTCTCAATGTCACAGTGCCCTAGTGTCCTACTGTCTCCGTGTCTCAAAGTCCCAGTGTCCTAGTGTCTCTGTGTCTCCGTGTCTCAGCGTCACAAAGACCCAGTGTCCCAGTATCCTAGTGCCTCTGTGTCTCAGTGTCCTAGTGCGTCTGTGCCTCTGTGTCTCCGTGTCCCAGTGTCCTTGTGTCTCTGTGTCTCAGTGTCCTAGTGCGTCTGTGTCTCAGTGTTTCCGTGTCGCAGTGTCCCAGTGTCCTTGTGTCTCCGTGTCTCAGTGTCTCAGTGTCTCAGTGTCCCAATGTCCTAGTGTCTCCGTGTCTCAGTGACCCAGTGTGCCAGTGTCCTAGTGTCTCAATGTCCCAGTGTCACATGTCCTAGTGTCCCCGTGTCTCAAAGTCCCAGTGTGCCAGTGTCCAAATGCCTCTGTGTCTCTGTGTCCTGTGTCCCAGGGTCCTTGTGTCTCTGTGTCTCAGTGTGCCAGTGTCCCAGTGTCCCAGTGTCTCTGTCTCTTCGTGTCTCAGTGTCCCAGTGATTAGTGCCTCTGTGTCTCTGTGTCTTAGTGTCTCAGTGTCCCAGTGTCCCAATGCCTCTGTGTCTCTGTGTCTCAGTGTCCCTGTGTACCAGTGTCCTAGTGTCTCTGTGTCTCAGTGTCCCTGTGTACCAGTGCCCTAGTGTCTCTGTGTACCAGTGTTACATTGTCTCAGTGTCCTAGTTTCACTGTGTCTCTGTGTCCCATTGTCCCATTCTTGAAGTGTCCTAGTGTCTCTGAGTCTCCGTGTCACAGTGTCCCAGTGTACTAGTGTCTTTGTTTCTCAGTGTCTCAGTGCCCTAGTGTCACTGTGTCTCCGTTGCTCCGTGTCCCAGTGTCCCAGTGTCCGAGTGTCTCTGTGTCTCAGTGCCCCATTGTCGTAGTGTCTCTGGGTCTCTGTATCTCAGTGTCTCGGTGTACCAGTGTGCCAGTGTCTGAGTGTCTCTGTGTCTCCGCGTCTCATCGTCTCAAAGTCCCAGTGTCCCATTTTCCTAGTGTCTCTGTGTCTCAGTGCCCTAGTGCATCTGTGTCTCAGTATCTCCATATCCCAGTGTCCCAGTGTCCTTGTGTCCCATGTCCTCGCGTCCCCGTGTCTCAAAGTACCAGTGTGCCAGTGTTCTAGTGCCTCTGTGTCTCCGTGTCTCCGTGTCCCAGTGTCCCAGTGTCCTTGTGTCTCTGTGTCTCAGTGTGCCAGTGTCCCAGTGTCCCAATGCCTCTGTGTCTCTGTGTCTCAGTGTCCCTGCGTACCAGTGTCCTAGTGTCTCTGTGTACCAGTGTCACAGTGTCTCAGTGTCCTAGTTTCACTGTGTCTCCATGTCTCAGTGTCCCAGTTACCCAGTGACCCAGCGTTCGAATGTCTCTGTGTCTCTGTGTCCCAGTGTCCCATTCTTGTAGTGTCCTACTGTCTCTGTGTTTCCGTGTCACAGTGTCCCAGTGTACTAGTGTCTTTGTTTCTCAGTGTCTCAGTGCCCTAGTGTCACTGTGTCTCCGTTGCTCCGTGTCCCAGTGTCCCAGTGTCCGAGTGTCTCTGTGTCTCAGTGCCCCAGTGTCCCAGTGTCCTCGTGTCACTGTGTCTCCGCTGCTCTGTGTTCCAGTGTCCTCGGATCTCTGTGCCTTAGTGTCCCAATGTCCTAGTGCCTCTGTGTCTCTGTATCTCAGTGTCTCGGTGTCCCAGTATGCCAGTGTCCTAGTGTATACGTGTCCCAGTGTCCCAGTGCCCTTGTGTCTCTGTGTCTCAGTGTGCCAGTGTCCCAGTGTCCCAGTGTCTCTGTCTCTCCGTGTCTCAGTGTCCCAGTGATTAGTGCCTCTGTGTCTCTGTGTCTTAGTGTCTCAGTGTCCCAGTGTCCCAATGCCTCTGTGTCTCTGTGTCTCAGTGTCGCTGTGTACCAGTGTCCTAGTGTCTCTGTGTCTCAGTGTCCCTGTGTACCAGTGTCCTAGTGTCTCTGTGTACCAGTGTCACATTGTCTCAGTGTCCTAGTTTCACTGTGTCTCTGTGTCCCATTGTCCCATTCTTGTAGTGTCCTAGTGTCTCTGAGTCTCCGTGTCACAGTGTCCCAGTGTACTAGTGTCTTTGGTTCTCAGTGTTCCAGTGTCCCAGTGCCCTAGTGTCCTAGTGTCACTGTGTCTCCGTTGCTCAGTATTCCAGTGTCCCAGTGTCCTCGTGTCTCTGTGCATCAGTGTCCCAGTGTCCTAGTGTCTCTGTGTATCTGTACCTCTGTCTCGGTGTACCAGTGTGCCAGTGTCCTAGTGTCTCAATGTCACAGTGCCCTAGTGTCCTACTGTCTCCGTGTCTCAAAGTCCCAGTGTCCTAGTGTCTCTGTGTCTCCGTGTCTCAGCGTCACAAAGACCCAGTGTCCCAGTATCCTAGTGCCTCTGTGTCTCAGTGTCCTAGTGCGTCTGTGCCTCTGTGTCTCCGTGTCCCAGTGTCCTTGTGTCTCTGTGTCTCAGTGTCCTAGTGCGTCTGTGTCTCAGTGTTTCCGTGTCGCAGTGTCCCAGTGTCCTTGTGTCTCCGTGTCTCAGTGTCTCAGTGTCTCAGTGTCCCAATGTCCTAGTGTCTCCGTGTCTCAGTGACTCAGTGTGCCAATGTCCTAGTGTCTCAATGTCCCAGTGTCACATGTCCTAGTGTCCCCGTGTCTCAAAGTCCCAGTGTGCCAGTGTCCAAGTGCCTCTGTGTCTCCGTGTCCTGTGTCCCAGGGTCCTTGTGTCTCTCTGTCTCAGTGTGCCAGTGTCCCAGTGTCCCAGTGTCTCTGTCTCTCCGTGTCTCAGTGTCCCAGTGATTAGTGCCTCTGTGTCTCTGTGTCTTAGTGTCTCAGTGTCCCTGTGTACCAGTGTCCTAGTGCCTCTGTGTCTCAGTGTCCCTGTGTACCAGTGCCCTAGTGTCTCTGTGTACCAGTGTCACAGTGTCTCAGTGTCCTAGTTTCACTGTGTCTCTGTGTCCCATTGTCCCATTACTGTAGTGTCCTAGTGTCTGTGAGTCTCCGTGTCACAGTGTCCCAGTGTACTAGTGTCTTTGTTTCTCAGTGTCTCAGTGCCCTAGTGTCACTGTGTCTCCGTTGCTCCGTGTCCCAGTGTCCCAGTGTCCGAGTGTCTCTGTGTCTCAGTGCCCCATTGTCGTAGTGTCTCTGGGTCTCTGTATCTCAGTGTCTCGGTGTACCAGTGTGCCAGTGTCTTAGTGTCTCTGTGTCTCCGCGTCTCATCGTCTCAAAATCCCAGTGTCCCATTTTCCTAGTGTCTCTGTGTCTCAGTGCCCTAGTGCATCTGTGTCTCAGTGTCTCCATATCCCAGTGTCCCAGTGTCCTTGTGTATCCGTGTCTCAGTGTCTCAGTGTCCCATGTCCTCGCGTCCCCGTGTCTCGAAGTACCAGTGTGCCAGTGTTCTAGTGCCTTTGTGTCTCCGTGTCTCCGTGTCCCAGTGTTCCAGTGTCCTTGTGTCTCTGTGTCTCAGTGTGCCAGTGTGCCAGTGTCCCAGTGTCCCAGTGTCTCTGTCTCTCCGTGTCTCAGTGTCCCAGTGATTAGTGCCTCTGTGTCTCTGTGTCTTAGTGACTCAGTGTCCCAGTGTCCCAATGCCTCTGTGTCTCAGTGTCCCTGCGTACCAGTGTCCTAGTGTCTCTGTGTACCAGTGTCACAGTGTCTCAGTGTCCTAGTTTCACTGTGTCTCCATGTCTCAGTGTCCCAGTTACTCAGTGACCCAGCGTTCGAATGTCTCTGTGTCTCTGTGTCCCACTGTCCCATTCTTGTAGTGTCCTACTGTCTCTGTGTCTCCGTGTCACAGTGTACTAGTGTGTTTGTTTCTCAGTGTCTCAGTGCCCTAGTGTCACTGTGTCTCCGTTGCTCCGTGTCCCAGTGTCCCAGTGTCCGAGTGTCTCTGTGTCTCAGTGCCCCAGTGTCCCAGTGTCCTCGTGTCACTGTGTCTCCGCTGCTCTGTGTTCCAGTGTCCCAGTGTCCTCGTGCCTCTGTGTATCAGTGTCCCAGTGTCGTAGTGTCTCTGGGTATCTGTATCTCAGTGTCCCGGTGTACCAGTGTGCCAGTGTCTTAGTGTCTCTGTGTCTCCGTGTCTCGGCGTCTCAAAGTCCCAGTGTCCCATTTTCCTAGTGTCTCTGTGTCTCAGTGCCCTAGTGCATCTGTGCCTCAGTGTCTCCGTGTCCCAGTGTCCCAGTGTCCTTGTGTCTCCGTGTCTCAGTGTCTCAGTGTCCCATGTGCTCTTGTCCCCGTGTCACAAAGTCCTAGTGTGCCAGTGTCCTAGTGCCTCTGTGTCTCCGTGTCTCAGTGTCCCAGTATCCCAGTGTCCTTGTGTCTGTGTGTCTCAGTGTGCCAGTGTCCCAGTGTCTCTGTCTCTCCGTGTCTCAGTGTCCCAGTGATTAGTGCCTCTGTGCCTCTGTGTCTTAGTGTCTCAGTGTCCCAGTGTCCCAATGCCTCTGTGTCTCTGTGTCTCAGTGTCCCTGTGTACCAGTGCCCTAGTGTCTCTGTGTACCAGTGTCACAGTGTCTCAGTGTCCTAGTTTCACTGTGTCTCCATGTCTCAGTGTCCCAGTGACCCAGTGACCCAGCATTCGAGTGTCTCTGTGTCTATGTGCCCCAGTGTCCCATTCTTGTAGTGTCCGAGTGTCTCTGTGTCTCCGTGTCACAGTGTCACAGTGTACTAGTGTCTTTGTTTCTCAGTGTCTCAGTGCCCTAGTGTCACTGTGTCTCCGTTGCTCCGTGTCCCAGTGTCCCAGTGTCTGAGTGTCTCTGTGTCTCAGTGCCCCAGTGCCTCAGTGTCGCAGTGTCCTCGTGTCACTGTGTCTTTGCTGCTCTGTGTTCCAGTGTCCCAGTGTGCTCGTGCCTCTGTGTCTCAGTGTCCCAGTGTCGTAGTGTCTCTGGGTCTCTGTATCTCAGTGTCTCAGTGTCTCAGTGTACCAGTGTGCCAGTGTCCGAGTGTCTCTGTGTCTCCGTGTCTCAGCGTCTCAAAGTCCCAGTGTCCCATTTTCCTAGTGTCTCTGTCTCTCCGTGTCTCAGTGTCCCAGTGATTAGTGCCTCTGCGTCTCTGTGTCTTAGTGTCTCTGTGTCTCTGTATCTCAGTGTCTCCGTGTCCCAGTGCGCCAGTGTCCTATTGTTTCAATGTCCCAGTGTCCTAGTGTCTCCGTGTCTCAGTGTGCCAGTGTTCTAGTGTCTCAGTGCTCCAGTGCACCAGTGCCTCTGTGTTTCCGTGTCTCCATGTCCCAGTGTCCCAGTGTCCCAGTGAGCTAGTGCCTCAGTGCCCCAGTGTCCCAGTCTCTCTGTGCCACATTGTCCCAGTGCCCCGGTGTCCCAGTGTCCTACTGTCTCTGTCTCTCCGTGTACCAGTGTCCTAGAGTCTCTGTGGCTCTGTGTCTCAGTGTGCCTGTGTGCCAGCGTCCTAGTGTCTCTGTGTCTCCATGTCCCAGTGTCCCAGTGGCTTAGTGCCTCCGTGTCTCAGTGTGCCAGTGCCCCGGTGTCTCTGCCTCTCCGTGTCTCAGCGTGCCAGTGCCCCAGTGTCTCTGTGTCTTAGTGCCTCAGTGTCCCAGTGTCCCAGTGTCCTAGTGTCTATGTGTCTCAGTGTGCCAGTGTCCCAGTGTCCCAGTGTCTCTGGCTCCCCGTGCCTCAGTGTCCCAGTGATTAGTGCCTCTGTGTCTCTGTGTCTTAGTGTCTCAGTGTCTCAGTGTCCCAATGTCTCTGTGTCTCTGTGTCTCAGTGTCCCTGTGTACCAGTGTCCTAGTGTCTCTGTGTCTCAGTGTCTCTGTGTACCAGTGCCCTAGTGTCTCTGGGTACGAGTGTCACAGTGTCTCAGTGTCCTAGTTTCACTGTGTCTCTGTGCCTCAGTGTCCCAGTGTCCTAGTGTTTCAATATCCCAGTGTCCAAGTGTCTCTGTGTCTCAGTGTCCCAGTGGTCTAGTGTCTCAGTGCTCCAGTACACCAGTGCCTCTGTGTTTCCGTGTCTCCATGTCCCAGTGTCCCAGTGTCCCAGTGAGCTAGTGCCTCAGTGCCCCAGTGTCCCAGTGTCTCTGTGCCACATTGTCCCAGTGCCCCGGTGTCCCAGTGTCCTACTGTCTCTGTCTCTCCATGTACCAGTGTCCTAGAGTCTCTGTGGCTCCGTGTCTCGGTGTGCCTGTGTGCCAGCGTCCTAGTGACTCTGTGCCTCCATGTCCCAGTGTCCCAGTGGCTTAGTGTCTCCGTGTCTCAGTGTGCTAGTACCCCAGTGTCTCTGCCTCTCCGTGTCTCAGTGTGCCAGTGCCCCAGTGTCTCTGTGTCTTAGTGCCTCAGTGGCCCAGTGTCCTAGTGTCTCTGTGTCTCAGTGTCCCTGTGTACCAGTGTCCTAGTGTCTCAGTGTCCCAGTGCCCTAGTGTCTCTGTGTCGTAGTGTCTCTGTGTCGTAGTGTCCCAGTGTCCTAGTGTTACTGTGTCTCTGTGACTCAGTTTCCCAGTGTCCCAATGTCCCAGTGTACTAATGTCGCTGTGTCTCAGTGTCCCAGTGCCCTAGTGTCCTAGTGTCACTGTGTCTCCGTTGCTCAGTATCCCAGTGTCCCAGTGACCTCGTGTCTCTGTGCCTCAGTGTCCCAGTGTCCTAGTGTCTCTGTGTATCTGTACCTCTGTCTCGGTGTACCAGTGTGCCAGTGTCCTAGTGTCTCAATGTCACAGTGCCCTAGTGTCCTACTGTCTCCGTGTCTCAAAGTCCCAGTGTCCTAGTGTCTCTGTGTCTCCGTGTCTCAGCGTCACAAAGACCCAGTGTCCCAGTATCCTAGTGCCTCTGTGTCTCAGTGTCCTAGTGCGTCTGTGCCTCTGTGTCTCCGTGTCCCAGTGTCCTTGTGTCTCTGTGTCTCAGTGTCCTAGTGCGTCTGTGTCTCAGTGTTTCCGTGTCGCAGTGTCCCAGTGTCCTTGTGTCTCCGTGTCTCAGTGTCTCAGTGTCTCAGTGTCCCAATGTCCTAGTGTCTCCGTGTCTCAGTGACCCAGTGTGCCAGTGTCCTAGTGTCTCAATGTCCCAGTGTCACATGCCCTAGTGTCCCCGTGTCTCAAAGTCCCAGTGTGCCAGTGTCCAAGTGCCTCTGTGTCTCCGTGTCCTGTGTCCCAGGGTCCTTGTGTCTCTGTGTCTCAGTGTGCCAGTGTCCCAGTGTCCCAGTGTCTCACTCTCCGTGTCTCAGTGTCCCAGTGATTAGTGCCTCTGTGTCTCTGTGTCTTAGTGTCTCAGTGTCCCAGTGTCCCAATGCCTCTGTGTCTCTGTGTCTCAGTGTCCCTGTGTACCAGTGTCCTAGTGTCTCTGTGTCTCAGTGTCCCTGTGTACCAGTGCCCTAGTGTCTCTGTGTACCAGGGTCACATTGTCTCAATGTCCTAGTTTCACTGTGTCTCTGTGTCCCATTGTCCCATTCTTGTAGTGTCCTAGTGTCTCTGAGTCTCCGTGTCACAGTGTCCCAGTGTACTAGTGTCTTTGTTTCTCAGTGTTCCAGTGTCCCAATGTCCCAGTGTACTAGTGTCGCTGTGTCTCATTGTCCCAGTGCCCTAGTGTCCTAGTGTCACTGCGTCTCCGTTGCTCAGTATCCCAGTGTCCCAGTGTCCTCGTGTCTCTGTGCCTCAGTGTCCCAGTGTCCTAGTGTCTCTGTGTATCTGTACCTCTGTCTCGGTGTACCAGTGTGCCAGTGTCCTAGTGTCTCAATGTCACAGTGCCCTAGTGTTCTACTGTCTCCGTGTCTCAAAGTCCCAGTGTCCTAGTATCTCTGTGTCTCCGTGTCTCAGCGTCACAAAGACCCAGTGTCCCAGTATCCTAGTGCCTCTGTGTCTCAGTGTCCTAGTGCGTCTGTGCCTCTGTGTCTCCGTGTCCCAGTGTCATTGTGTCTCTGTGTCTCAGTGTCCTAGTGCGTCTGTGTCTCAGTGTTTCCGTGTCGCAGTGTCCCAGTGTCCTTGTGTCTCCGTGTCTCAGTGTCTCAGTGTCTCAGTGTCCCAATGTCCTAGTGTCTCCGTGTCTCAGTGACCCAGTGTGCCAGTGTCCTAGTGTCTCAATGTCCCAGTGTCACATGTCCTAGTGCCCCCGTGTCTCAAAGTCCCAGTGTGCCAGTGTCCAAATGCCTCTGTGTCTCTGTGTCCTGTGTCCCAGGGTCCTTGTGTCTCTGTGTCTCAGTGTGCCAGTGTCCCAGTGTCCCAGTGTCTCTGTCTCTCCGTGTCTCAGTGTCCCAGTGATTAGTGCCTCTGTGTCTCTGTGTCTTAGTGTCTCAGTGTCCCAGTGTCCCAATGCCTCTGTGTCTCTGTGTCTCAGTGTCCCTGTGTACCAGTGTCCTAGTGTCTCTGTGTCTCAGTGTCCCTGTGTACCAGTGCCCTAGTGTCTCTGTGTACCAGTGTCACATTGTCTCAGTGTCCTAGTTTCACTGTGTCTCTGTGTCCCATTGTCCCATTCTTGTAGTGTCCTAGTGTCTCTGAGTCTCCGTGTCACAGTGTCCCAGTGTACTAGTGTCTTTGTTTCTCAGTGTTCCAGTGTCCCAATGTCCCAGTGTACTAGTGTCGCTGTGTCTCAGTATCCCAGTGCCCTAGTGTCCTAGTGTCACTGCGTCTCCGTTGCTCAGTATCCCAGTGTCCCAGTGTCCTCGTGTCTCTGTGCCTCAGTGTCCCAGTGTCCTAGTGTCTCTGTGTATCTGTACCTCTGTCTCGGTGTACCAGTGTGCCAGTGTCCTAGTGTCCCAATGTCACAGTGCCCTAGTGTCCTACTGTCTCCGTGTCTCAAAGTCCCAGTGTCCTAGTGTCTCTGTGTCTCCGTGTCTCAGCGTCACAAAGACCCAGTGTCCCAATATCCTAGTGCCTCTGTGTCTCAGTGTCCTAGTGCGTCTGTGCCTCTGTGTCTCCGTGTCCCAGTGTCCTTGTGTCTCTGTGTCTCAGTGTCCTAGTGCGTCTGTGTCTCAGTGTTTCCGTGTCGCAGTGTCCCAGTGTCCTTGTGTCTCCGTGTCTCAGTGTCTCAGTGTCTCAGTGTCCCAGTGTCCTAGTTTCACTGTGTCTCTGTGTCCCATTGTCCCATTCTTGTAGTGTCCTAGTGTCTCTGAGTCTCCGTGTCACAGTGTCCCAGTGTACTAGTGTCTTTGTTTCTCAGTGTCTCAGTGCCCTAGTGTCACTGTGTCTCCGTTGCTCCGTGTCCCAGTGTCCCAGTGTCCGAGTGTCTCTGTGTCTCAGTGCCCCATTGTCGTAGTGTCTCTGGGTCTCTGTATCTCAGTGTCTCGGTGTACCAGTGTGCCAGTGTCTTAGTGTCTCTGTGTCTCCGCGTCTCATCGTCTCAAAGTCCCAGTGTCCCATTTTCCTAGTGTCTCTGTGTCTCAGTGCCCTAGTGCATCTGTGTCTCAGTATCTCCATATCCCAGTGTCCCAGTGTCCTTGTGTCCCATGTCCTCGCGTCCCCGTGTCTCAAAGTACCAGTGCGCCAGTGTTCTAGTGCCTCTGTGTCTCCGTGTCTCCGTGTCCCAGTGTCCCAGTGTCCTTGTGTCTCTGTGTCTCAGTGTGCCAGTGTCCCAGTGTCCCAGTGTCTCTTTCTCTCCGTGTCTCAGTGTCCCAGTGATTAGTGCCTCTGTGTCTCTGTGTCTTAGTGACTCAGTGTCCCAGTGTCCCAATGCCTCTGTGTCTCTGTGTCTCAGTATCCCTGCGTACCAGTGTCCTAGTGTCTCTGTGTACCAGTGTCACAGTGTCTCAGTGTCCTAGTTTCACTGTGTCTCCATGTCTCAGTGTCCCAGTTACCCAGTGACCCAGCGTTCGAATGTCTCTGTGTCTCTGTGTCCCAGTGTCCCATTCTTGTAGTGTCCTACTGTCTCTGTGTCTCCGTGTCACAGTGTCCCAGTGTACTAGTGTGTTTGTTTCTCAGTGTCTCAGTGCCCTAGTGTCACTGTGTCTCCGTTGCTCCGTGTCCCAGTGTCCCAGTGTCCGAGTGTCTCTGTGTCTCAGTGCCCCAGTGTCCCAGTGTCCTCGTGTCACTGTGTCTCCGCTGCTCTGTGTTCCAGTGTCCTCGGATCTCTGTGCCTTAGTGTCCCAATGTCCTAGTGCCTCTGTGTCTCTGTATCTCAGTGTCTCGGTGTCCCAGTATGCCAGTGTCCTAGTGTATACGTGTCCCAGTGTCCCAGTGCCCTTGTGTCTCTGTGTCTCAGTGTGCCAGTGTCCCAGTGTCCCAGTGTCTCTGTCTCTCCGTGCCTCAGTGTCCCAGTGATTAGTGCCTCTGTGTCTCTGTGTCTTAGTGTCTCAGTGTCCCAGTGTCCCAATGCCTCTGTGTCTCTGTGTCTCAGTGTCCCTGTGTACCAGTGCCCTAGTGTCTCTGTGTCTCAGTGTCCCAGTGTACCAGTGCCCTAGTGTCTCTGTGTACCAGTGTCACATTGTCTCAGTGTCCTAGTTTCACTGTGTCTCTGTGTCCCATTGTCCCATTCTTGTAGTGTCCTAGTGTCTCTGAGTCTCCGTGTCACAGTGTCCCAGTGTACTAGTGTCTTTGGTTCTCAGTGTTCCAGTGTCCCAGTGCCCTAGTGTCCTAGTGTCACTGCGTCTCCGTTGCTCAGTATTCCAGTGTCCCAGTGTCCTCGTGTCTCTGTGCCTCAGTGTCCCAGTGTCCTAGTGTCTCTGTGTATCTGTACCTCTGTCTCGGTGTACCAGTGTGCCAGTGTCCTAGTGTCTCAATGTCACAGTGCCCTAGTGTCCTACTGTCTCCGTGTCTCAAAGTCCCAGTGTCCTAGTATCTCTGTGTCTCCGTGTCTCAGCGTCACAAAGACCCAGTGTCCCAGTATCCTAGTGCCTCTGTGTCTCAGTGTCCTAGTGCGTCTGTGCCTCTGTGTCTCCGTGTCCCAGTGTCCTTGTGTCTCTGTGTCTCAGTGTCCTAGTGCGTCTGTGTCTCAGTGTTTCCGTGTCGCAGTGTCCCAGTGTCCTTGTGTCTCCGTGTCTCAGTGTCTCAGTGTCTCAGTGTCCCAATGTCCTAGTGTCTCCGTGTCTCAGTGACCCAGTGTGCCAGTGTCCTAGTGTCTCAATGTCCCAGTGTCACATGTCCTAGTGCCCCCGTGTCTCAAAGTCCCAGTGTGCCAGTGTCCAAATGCCTCTGTGTCTCTGTGTCCTGTGTCCCAGGGTCCTTGTGTCTCTGTGTCTCAGTGTGCCAGTGTCCCAGTGTCCCAGTGTCTCTGTCTCTCCGTGTCTCAGTGTCCCAGTGATTAGTGCCTCTGTGTCTCTGTGTCTTAGTGTCTCAGTGTCCCAGTGTCCCAATGCCTCTGTGTCTCTGTGTCTCAGTGTCCCTGTATACCAGTGCCCTAGTGTCTCTGTGTACCAGTGGCACAGTGTCTCAGTGTCCTAGTTTCACTGTGTCTCCATGTCTCAGTGTCCCAGTGAACCAGTGACCCAGCGTTCGAGTGTCTCTGTGTCTATGTGTCCCAGTGCCCCATTATTGTAGTGTCCTACTGTCTCTGTGTCTCCGTGTCACAGTGTCACAGTGTACTAGTGTATTTGTTTCTCAGTGTCTCAGTGCCCTAGTGTCACTGTGTCTCCGTTGCTCCGTGTCCCAGTGTCCCAGTGTCTGAGTGTCTCTGTGTCTCAGTGCCCCAGTGTCCCAGTGTCCTCGTGTCACTGTGCCTCTGCTGCTCTGTGTTCCAGTGTCCCAGTGTTCTCGTGCCTCTGTGTCTCAGTGTCCCAGTGACGTAGTGTCTCTGGGTCTCTGTATCTCAGTGTCTCAGTGTCTCAGTGTACCAGTGCGCCAGTGTCCTAGTGTCTCTGTGTCTCCGTGTCTCAGCGTCTCAACGTCCCAGTGTCCCATTTTCCTAGTGTCTATGTCTCTCCGTGTCTCAGTGTCCCAGTGATTAGTGCCTCTGTGTCTCTGTGTCTTAGTGTCTCAGTGTCCCAGTGTCCCAATGCCTCTGTGTCTCTGTGTCTCTGTGCCTCAGTGTCCCTGTGTACCAGTGTCCTAGTGTCTCTGTGTCTCAGTGTCCCTGTGTACCAGTGCCCTAGTGTCTCTGTGTCCCAGTGTCACAGAGTCCCAGTGTCCTAGTGTCTCTGTGTCACAGTGTCCCAGTGTCCATGTGTCACTGTGTCTCCATGTCTCAGTGACCAAGTGACCCAGCGTCCGAGTGTCTCTGTGTCTCTGTGTACCAGTGTCCCATTGTTGTAGTGCCCTAGTGTCTCTGTGTCTCCATGTCACAGTGTCCCAGTGTCCTCGTGTCTTTGTTTCTCTGTGTCTCAGTACCCTAGTGTCACTGTGTCTCCGTTGCTCCATGGCCCAGTGTCCCAGTGTCCCAGTGTCTCTGTGTCTCCGTGTCTCAGTGTCCCAGTGTCCCAGTGACTCCGTGTCCCAGTGTCTCAGTATCCTAGTGTCCCAGTGCCCTAGTGCCTCTGTGTCTCAGTGTCTCAGGGTCTCAGTGTCCCAGGGTCCCTGTGTCCTAGTGTCTCTGTGCCTCTGTGTCTCAGTGTCTCAGTGTCTCAGTGTCCCAGTTTCCTAGTGTCTCTGTGTCTCAGTGTCTCAGGTTCTCAGTGTCCCAGGGTCCCTGTGTCCTAGTGTCTCTGTGCCTCTGAGTGTCAGTGTCTCAGTGTCCCAGTGTCCTAGTGTCTCAGTGGCTCAGTGTCTCAGGGTGTCAGTGTCTCAGGGTCTCAGTGTCCCAGGGTCCCTGTGTCCTAGTGTCTCTGTGCTTCTGTGTCTCAATGTCTCCGTGTCCCAGTGTCTGCATGACTCCGTGCCTCAGTGTCCCATTGTCCTAGTGTCTCAGTGTCCCAGTGTCCCAGTGTCCTAATGTCTCCGTGTCCGAGTGTCCAAGCGTACTAATGCCTCTTTGTCTCCGTGACACAGTGCCCCAGTGCCCTAGTGTCCTAGTGTCTCTGTGTCTCCGTGTCTCAGTGTCCCAGTGTCCTAGTGTCTCAGTGTGCAAGTGTCCTAATGTGTCTATGTCCCAGTGTCCCAATGTCCTAGTGTCTCTGTCTCTCCGTGTCCCAGTATCCTAGTGTCTCTGTGTCTCAGTGTGCCAGTGCCCCAGTGCCCCAGTGTCTCTGCCTCTCTGTGTCTCAGTGTCCCAGTGTCCCAGTGATAGTGTCCTCGTGTCTCTGTTTCTCAGTGTCTCAGTGTCCCAGTGTCCTAGTGCCTCTGTGCCACAGTGTCCCAGTGTCCTAGTGTCACTGTGTCTCTATGTCTCAGTGTCACAGTGACCCAGTGACCCAGCGTTCTAGTGTCTCTGTGTCTCTGTGGCCCAGTGCCCCATTGTTGTAGTGTCCTAGGGTGTCTGTGTCTCCGTGTCACAGTGTCCCAGTGTCCCAGTGTCCTAGTGTCTCTGTGTCTCAGTGCCCCAGTGTCCTCGTGTCACCATGTCTCCGTTGCTCAGTGTCCCAGTGTCCTCGGATCTCTGTGCCTTAGTGTCCCAATGTCCTAGTGTCTCGGTGTCCCAGTATGCCAGTGTCCTAGTGTATACGTGTCCCAGTGTCCCAGTGCCCTTGTGTCTCTGTGTCTCAGTGTGCCAGTGTCCCAGTGTCCCAGTGTCTCTGTCTCTCCGTGTCTCAGTGTCCCAGTGATTAGTGCCTCTGTGTCTCTGTGTCTTAGTGTCTCGGTGTCCCAGTGTCCCAATGCCTCTGTGTCTCTGTGTCTCAGTGTCCCTGTGCACCAGTGTCCTAGTGTCTCTGTGTCTCAGTGTCCCTGTGTACCAGTGCCCTAGTGTCTCTGTGTACCAGTGTCACATTGTCTCAGTGTCCTAGTTTCACTGTGTCTCTGTGTCCCATTGTCCCATTCTTGTAGTATCCTAGTGTCTCTGAGTCTCCGTGTCACAGTGTCCCAGTGTACTAGTATCTTTGTTTCTCAGTGTTCCAGTGTCCCAATGTCCCAGTGTACTAGTGTCGCTGTGTCTCAGTGTCCCAGTGCCCTAGTGTCCTAGTGTCACTGTGTCTCCGTTGCTCAGTATCCCAGTGTCCCAGTGTCCTCGTGTCTCTGTGCCTCAGTGTCCCAGTGTCCTAGTGTCTCTGTGTATCTGTACCTCTGTCTCGGTGTACGAGTGTGCCAGTGTCCTAGTGTCTCAATGTCACAGTGCCCTAGTGTCCTACTGTCTCCGTGTCTCAAAGTCCCAGTGTCCTAGTGTCTCTGTGTCTCCGTGTCTCAGCGTCACAAAGACCCAGTGTCCCAGTATCCTAGTGCCTCTGTGTCTCAGTGTCCTAGTGCGTCTGTGCCTCTGTGTCTCCGTGTCCCAGTGTCCTTGTGTCACTGTGTCTCTATGTCTCAGTGTCACAGTGACCCAGTGACCCAGCGTTCTAGTGTCTCTGTGTCTCTGTGGCCCAGTGCCCCATTGTTGTAGTGTCCTAGGGTGTCTGTGTCTCCGTGTCACAGTGTCCCAGTGTCCCAATGTCCTAGTGTCTCTGAGTCTCAGTGCCCCAGTGTCCTCGTGTCACCATGTCTCCGTTGCTCAGTGTCCCAGTGTCCTCGGATCTCTGTGCCTTAGTGTCCCAATGTCCTAGTGCCTCTGTGTCTCTGTATCTCAGTGTCTCGGTGTCCCAGTATGCCAGTGTCCTAGTGTCTCTGTGTCTCCGTGTCTCAGCGTCTCAACGTCCCAGTGTCCCATTTTCCTAGTGTCTATGTCTCTCCGTGTCTCAGTGTCCCAGTGATTAGTGCCTCTGTGTCTCTGTGTCTTAGTGTCTCAGTGTCCCAGTGTCCCAATGCCTCTGTGTCTCTGTGCCTCAGTGTCCCTGTGTACCAGTGTCCTAGTGTCTCTGTGTCTCAGTGTCCCTGTGTACCAGTGCCCTAGTGTCTCTGTGTCCCAGTGTCACAGAGTCCCAGTGTCCTAGTGTCTCTGTGTCACAGTGTCCCAGTGTCCATATGTCACTGTGTCTCCATGTCTCAGTGACCCAGTGACCCAGCGTCCGAGTGTCTCTGTGTCTCTGTGTACCAGTGTCCCATTGTTGTAGTGCCCTAGTGTCTCTGTGTCTCCATGTCACAGTGTCCCAGTGTCCTCGTGTCTTTGTTTCTCTGTGTCTCAGTACCCTAGTGTCACTGTGTCTCCGTTGCTCCATGGCCCAGTGTCCCAGTGTCCCAGTGTCTCTGTGTCTCCGTGTCTCAGTGTCCCAGTGTCCCAGTGACTCCGTGTCCCAGTGTCTCAGTATCCTAGTGTCCCAGTGCCCTAGTGCCTCTGTGTCTCAGTGTCTCAGGGTCTCAGTGTCCCAGGGTCCCTGTGTCCTAGTGTCTCTGTGCCTCTGTGTCTCAGTGTCTCAGAGTCTCAGTGTCCCAGTGTCCTAGTGTCTCTGTGTCTCAGTGTCTCAGGGTCTCAGTGTCCCAGGGTCCCTGTGTCCTAGTGTCTCTGTGCCTCTGAGTGTCAGTGTCTCAGTGTCCCAGTGTCCTAGTGTCTCTGTGTCTCAGTGTCTCAGGGTGTCAGTGTCTCAGGGTCTCAGTGTCCCAGGGTCCCTGTGTCCTAGTGTCTCTGTGCTTCTGTGTCTCAATGTCTCCGTGTCCCAGTGTCTGCATGACTCCGTGCCTCAGTGTCCCATTGTCCTAGAGTCTCAGTGTCCCAGTGTCCCAGTGTCCTAATGTCTCCGTGTCCGAGTGTCCAAGCGTACTAATGCCTCTTTGTCTCCGTGACACAGTGCCCCAGTGCCCTAGTGTCCTAGTGTCTCTGTGTCTCCGTGTCTCAGTGTCCCAGTGTCCTAGTGTCTCAGTGTGCAAGTGTCCTAATGTGTCTATGTCCCAGTGTCCCAATGTCCTAGTGTCTCTGTCTCTCCGTGTCCCAGTATCCTAGTGTCTCTGTGTCTCAGTGTGCCAGTGCCCCAGTGCCCCAGTGTCTCTGCCTCTCCGTGTCTCAGTGTCCCAGTGTCCCAGTGATAGTGTCCTCGTGTCTCTGTTTCTCAGTGTCTCAGTGTCCCAGTGTCCTAGTGCCTCTGTGCCACAGTGTCCCAGTGTCCTAGTGTCACTGTGTCTCTATGTCTCAGTGTCACAGTGACCCAGTGACCCAGCGTTCTAGTGTCTCTGTGTCTCTGTGGCCCAGTGCCCCATTGTTGTAGTGTCCTAGGGTGTCTGTGTCTCCGTGTCACAGTGTCCCAGTGTCCCAGTGTCCTAGTGTCTCTGTGTCTCAGTGCCCCAGTGTCCTCGTGTCACCATGTCTCCGTTGCTCAGTGTCCCAGTGTCCTCGGATCTCTGTGCCTTAGTGTCCCAATGTCCTAGTGTCTCGGTGTCCCAGTATGCCAGTGTCCTAGTGTATACGTGTCCCAGTGTCCCAGTGCCCTTGTGTCTCTGTGTCTCAGTGTGCCAGTGTCCCAGTGTCCCAGTGTCTCTGTCTCTCCGTGTCTCAGTGTCCCAGTGATTAGTGCCTCTGTGTCTCTGTGTCTTAGTGTCTCGGTGTCCCAGTGTCCCAATGCCTCTGTGTCTCTGTGTCTCAGTGTCCCTGTGTACCAGTGTCCTAGTGTCTCTGTGTCTCAGTGTCCCTGTGTACCAGTGCCCTAGTGTCTCTGTGTACCAGTGTCACATTGTCTCAGTGTCCTAGTTTCACTGTGTCTCTGTGTCCCATTGTTCCATTCTTGTAGTATCCTAGTGTCTCTGAGTCTCCGTGTCACAGTGTCCCAGTGTACTAGTATCTTTGTTTCTCAGTGTTCCAGTGTCCCAATGTCCCAGTGTACTAGTGACGCTGTGTCTCAGTGTCCCAGTGCCCTAGTGTCCTAGTGTCACTGTGTCTCCGTTGCTCAGTATCCCAGTGTCCCAGTGTCCTCGTGTCTCTGTGCCTCAGTGTCCCAGTGTCCTAGTGTCTCTGTGTATCTGTACCTCTGTCTCGGTGTACGAGTGTGCCAGTGTCCTAGTGTCTCTGTGTCTCCGTGTCTCAGCGTCTCAACGTCCCAGTGTCCCATTTTCCTAGTGTCTATGTCTCTCCGTGTCTCAGTGTCCCAGTGATTAGTGCCTCTGTGTCTCTGTGTCTTAGTGTCTCAGTGTCCCAGTGTCCCAATGCCTCTGTGTCTCTGTGTCTCTGTGCCTCAGTGTCCCTGTGTACCAGTGTCCTAGTGTCTCTGTGTCTCAGTGTCCCTGTGTACCAGTGCCCTAGTGTCTCTGTGTCCCAGTGTCACAGAGTCCCAGTGTCCTAGTGTCTCTGTGTCACAGTGTCCCAGTGTCCATGTGTCACTGTGTCTCCATGTCTCAGTGACCCAGTGACCCAGCGTCCGAGTGTCTCTGTGTCTCTGTGTACCAGTGTCCCATTGTTGTAGTGCCCTAGTGTCTCTGTGTCTCCATGTCACAGTGTCCCAGTGTCCTCGTGTCTTTGTTTCTCTGTGTCTCAGTACCCTAGTGTCACTGTGTCTCCGTTGCTCCATGGCCCAGTGTCCCAGTGTCCCAGTGTCTCTGTGTCTCCGTGTCTCAGTGTCCCAGTGTCCCAGTGACTCCGTGTCCCAGTGTCTCAGTATCCTAGTGTCCCAGTGCCCTAGTGCCTCTGTGTCTCAGTGTCTCAGGGTCTCAGTGTCCCAGGGTCCCTGTGTCCTAGTGTCTCTGTGCCTCTGTGTCTCAGTGTCTCAGTGTCTCAGTGTCCCAGTTTCCTAGTGTCTCTGTGTCTCAGTGTCTCAGGTTCTCAGTGTCCCAGGGTCCCTGTGTCCTAGTGTCTCTGTGCCTCTGAGTGTCAGTGTCTCAGTGTCCCAGTGTCCTAGTGTCTCAGTGGCTCAGTGTCTCAGGGTGTCAGTGTCTCAGGGTCTCAGTGTCCCAGGGTCCCTGTGTCCTAGTGTCTCTGTGCTTCTGTGTCTCAATGTCTCCGTGTCCCAGTGTCTGCATGACTCCGTGCCTCAGTGTCCCATTGTCCTAGTGTCTCAGTGTCCCAGTGTCCCAGTGTCCTAATGTCTCCGTGTCCGAGTGTCCAAGCGTACTAATGCCTCTTTGTCTCCGTGACACAGTGCCCCAGTGCCCTAGTGTCCTAGTGTCTCTGTGTCTCCGTGTCTCAGTGTCCCAGTGTCCTAGTGTCTCAGTGTGCAAGTGTCCTAATGTGTCTATGTCCCAGTGTCCCAATGTCCTAGTGTCTCTGTCTCTCCGTGTCCCAGTATCCTAGTGTCTCTGTGTCTCAGTGTGCCAGTGCCCCAGTGCCCCAGTGTCTCTGCCTCTCTGTGTCTCAGTGTCCCAGTGTCCCAGTGATAGTGTCCTCGTGTCTCTGTTTCTCAGTGTCTCAGTGTCCCAGTGTCCTAGTGCCTCTGTGCCACAGTGTCCCAGTGTCCTAGTGTCACTGTGTCTCTATGTCTCAGTGTCACAGTGACCCAGTGACCCAGCGTTCTAGTGTCTCTGTGTCTCTGTGGCCCAGTGCCCCATTGTTGTAGTGTCCTAGGGTGTCTGTGTCTCCGTGTCACAGTGTCCCAGTGTCCCAGTGTCCTAGTGTCTCTGTGTCTCAGTGCCCCAGTGTTCTCGTGTCACCATGTCTCCGTTGCTCAGTGTCCCAGTGTCCTCGGATCTCTGTGCCTTAGTGTCCCAATGTCCTAGTGTCTCGGTGTCCCAGTATGCCAGTGTCCTAGTGTATACGTGTCCCAGTGTCCCAGTGCCCTTGTGTCTCTGTGTCTCAGTGTGCCAGTGTCCCAGTGTCCCAGTGTCTCTGTCTCTCCGTGTCTCAGTGTCCCAGTGATTAGTGCCTCTGTGTCTCTGTGTCTTAGTGTCTCGGTGTCCCAGTGTCCCAATGCCTCTGTGTCTCTGTGTCTCAGTGTCCCTGTGCACCAGTGTCCTAGTGTCTCTGTGTCTCAGTGTCCCTGTGTACCAGTGCCCTAGTGTCTCTGTGTACCAGTGTCACATTGTCTCAGTGTCCTAGTTTCACTGTGTCTCTGTGTCCCATTGTCCCATTCTTGTAGTATCCTAGTGTCTCTGAGTCTCCGTGTCACAGTGTCCCAGTGTACTAGTATCTTTGTTTCTCAGTGTTCCAGTGTCCCAATGTCCCAGTGTACTAGTGTCGCTGTGTCTCAGTGTCCCAGTGCCCTAGTGTCCTAGTGTCACTGTGTCTCCGTTGCTCAGTATCCCAGTGTCCCAGTGTCCTCGTGTCTCTGTGCCTCAGTGTCCCAGTGTCCTAGTGTCTCTGTGTATCTGTACCTCTGTCTCGGTGTACGAGTGTGCCAGTGTCCTAGTGTCTCAATGTCACAGTGCCCTAGTGTCCTACTGTCTCCGTGTCTCAAAGTCCCAGTGTCCTAGTGTCTCTGTGTCTCCGTGTCTCAGCGTCACAAAGACCCAGTGTCCCAGTATCCTAGTGCCTCTGTGTCTCAGTGTCCTAGTGCGTCTGTGCCTCTGTGTCTCCGTGTCCCAGTGTCCTTGTGTCACTGTGTCTCTATGTCTCAGTGTCACAGTGACCCAGTGACCCAGCGTTCTAGTGTCTCTGTGTCTCTGTGGCCCAGTGCCCCATTGTTGTAGTGTCCTAGGGTGTCTGTGTCTCCGTGTCACAGTGTCCCAGTGTCCCAATGTCCTAGTGTCTCTGAGTCTCAGTGCCCCAGTGTCCTCGTGTCACCATGTCTCCGTTGCTCAGTGTCCCAGTGTCCTCGGATCTCTGTGCCTTAGTGTCCCAATGTCCTAGTGCCTCTGTGTCTCTGTATCTCAGTGTCTCGGTGTCCCAGTATGCCAGTGTCCTAGTGTCTCTGTGTCTCCGTGTCTCAGCGTCTCAACGTCCCAGTGTCCCATTTTCCTAGTGTCTATGTCTCTCCGTGTCTCAGTGTCCCAGTGATTAGTGCCTCTGTGTCTCTGTGTCTTAGTGTCTCAGTGTCCCAGTGTCCCAATGCCTCTGTGTCTCTGTGCCTCAGTGTCCCTGTGTACCAGTGTCCTAGTGTCTCTGTGTCTCAGTGTCCCTGTGTACCAGTGCCCTAGTGTCTCTGTGTCCCAGTGTCACAGAGTCCCAGTGTCCTAGTGTCTCTGTGTCACAGTGTCCCAGTGTCCATATGTCACTGTGTCTCCATGTCTCAGTGACCCAGTGACCCAGCGTCCGAGTGTCTCTGTGTCTCTGTGTACCAGTGTCCCATTGTTGTAGTGCCCTAGTGTCTCTGTGTCTCCATGTCACAGTGTCCCAGTGTCCTCGTGTCTTTGTTTCTCTGTGTCTCAGTACCCTAGTGTCACTGTGTCTCCGTTGCTCCATGGCCCAGTGTCCCAGTGTCCCAGTGTCTCTGTGTCTCCGTGTCTCAGTGTCCCAGTGTCCCAGTGACTCCGTGTCCCAGTGTCTCAGTATCCTAGTGTCCCAGTGCCCTAGTGCCTCTGTGTCTCAGTGTCTCAGGGTCTCAGTGTCCCAGGGTCCCTGTGTCCTAGTGTCTCTGTGCCTCTGTGTCTCAGTGTCTCAGAGTCTCAGTGTCCCAGTGTCCTAGTGTCTCTGTGTCTCAGTGTCTCAGGGTCTCAGTGTCCCAGGGTCCCTGTGTCCTAGTGTCTCTGTGCCTCTGAGTGTCAGTGTCTCAGTGTCCCAGTGTCCTAGTGTCTCTGTGTCTCAGTGTCTCAGGGTGTCAGTGTCTCAGGGTCTCAGTGTCCCAGGGTCCCTGTGTCCTAGTGTCTCTGTACTTCTGTGTCTCAATGTCTCCGTGTCCCAGTGTCTGCATGACTCCGTGCCTCAGTGTCCCATTGTCCTAGAGTCTCAGTGTCCCAGTGTCCCAGTGTCCTAATGTCTCCGTGTCCGAGTGTCCAAGCGTACTAATGCCTCTTTGTCTCCGTGACACAGTGCCCCAGTGCCCTAGTGTCCTAGTGTCTCTGTGTCTCCGTGTCTCAGTGTCCCAGTGTCCTAGTGTCTCAGTGTGCAAGTGTCCTAATGTGTCTATGTCCCAGTGTCCCAATGTCCTAGTGTCTCTGTCTCTCCGTGTCCCAGTATCCTAGTGTCTCTGTGTCTCAGTGTGCCAGTGCCCCAGTGCCCCAGTGTCTCTGCCTCTCCGTGTCTCAGTGTCCCAGTGTCCCAGTGATAGTGTCCTCGTGTCTCTGTTTCTCAGTGTCTCAGTGTCCCAGTGTCCTAGTGCCTCTGTGCCACAGTGTCCCAGTGTCCTAGTGTCACTGTGTCTCTATGTCTCAGTGTCACAGTGACCCAGTGACCCAGCGTTCTAGTGTCTCTGTGTCTCTGTGGCCCAGTGCCCCATTGTTGTAGTGTCCTAGGGTGTCTGTGTCTCCGTGTCACAGTGTCCCAGTGTCCCAGTGTCCTAGTGTCTCTGTGTCTCAGTGCCCCAGTGTCCTCGTGTCACCATGTCTCCGTTGCTCAGTGTCCCAGTGTCCTCGGATCTCTCTGCCTTAGTGTCCCAATGTCCTAGTGTCTCGGTGTCCCAGTATGCCAGTGTCCTAGTGTATACGTGTCCCAGTGTCCCAGTGCCCTTGTGTCTCTGTGTCTCAGTGTGCCAGTGTCCCAGTGTCCCAGTGTCTCTGTCTCTCCGTGTCTCAGTGTCCCAGTGATTAGTGCCTCTGTGTCTCTGTGTCTTAGTGTCTCGGTGTCCCAGTGTCCCAATGCCTCTGTGTCTCTGTGTCTCAGTGTCCCTGTGTACCAGTGTCCTAGTGTCTCTGTGTCTCAGTGTCCCTGTGTACCAGTGCCCTAGTGTCTCTGTGTACCAGTGTCACATTGTCTCAGTGTCCTAGTTTCACTGTGTCTCTGTGTCCCATTGTTCCATTCTTGTAGTATCCTAGTGTCTCTGAGTCTCCGTGTCACAGTGTCCCAGTGTACTAGTATCTTTGTTTCTCAGTGTTCCAGTGTCCCAATGTCCCAGTGTACTAGTGTCGCTGTGTCTCAGTGTCCCAGTGCCCTAGTGTCCTAGTGTCACTGTGTCTCCGTTGCTCAGTATCCCAGTGTCCCAGTGTCCTCGTGTCTCTGTGCCTCAGTGTCCCAGTGTCCTAGTGTCTCTGTGTATCTGTACCTCTGTCTCGGTGTACGAGTGTGCCAGTGTCCTAGTGTCTCAATGTCACAGTGCCCTAGTGTCCTACTGTCTCCGTGTCTCAAAGTCCCAGTGTCCTAGTGTCTCTGTGTCTCCGTGTCTCAGCGTCACAAAGACCCAGTATCCTAGTGCCTCTGTGTCTCAGTGTCCTAGTGCGTCTGTGCCTCTGTGTCTCCGTGTCTCAGCGTCACAAAGACCCAGTGTCCCAGTATCCTAGTGCCTCTGTGTCTCAGTGTCCTAGTGCGTCTGTGCCTCTGTGTCTCCGTGTGCCAGTGTCCTTGTGTCACTGTGTCTCTATGTCTCAGTGTCACAGTGACCCAGTGACCCAGCGTTCTAGTGTCTCTGTGTCTCTGTGGCCCAGTGCCCCATTGTTGTAGTGTCCTAGGGTGTCTGTGTCTCCGTGTCACAGTGTCCCAGTGTCCCAGTGTCCTAGTGTCTCTGTGTCTCAGTGCCCCAGTGTCCTCGTGTCACCATGTCTCCGTTGCTCAGTGTCCCAGTGTCCTCGGATCTCTGTGCCTTAGTGTCCCAATGTCCTAGTGCCTCTGTGTCTCTGTATCTCAGTGTCTCGGTGTCCCAGTGTCCCAATGCCTCTGTGTCTCTGTGTCTCAGTGTCCCTGTGTACCAGTGTCCTAGTGTCTCTGTGTCTCAGTGTCCCTGTGTACCAGTGCCCTAGTGTCTCTGTGTACCAGTGTCACATTGTCTCAGTGTCCTAGTGTCACTGTGTCTCCGTTGCTCAGTATCCCAGTGTCCCAGTGTCCTCGTGTCTCTGTGCCTCAGTGTCCCAGTGTCCTAGTGTCTCTGTGTATCTGTACCTCTGTCTCGGTGTACGAGTGTGCCAGTGTCCTAGTGTCTCAACGTCACAGTGCCCTAGTGTCCTACTGTCTCCTTGTCTCAAAGTCCCAGTGTCCTAGTGTCTCTGTGTCTCCGTGTCTCAGCGTCACAAAGACCCAGTGTCCCAGTATCCTAGTGCCTCTGTGTCTCAGTGTCCTAGTGCGTCTGTGCCTCTGTGTCTCCGTGTCCCAGTGTCCTTGTGTCTCTGTGTCTCAGTGTCCTAGTGCGTCTGTGTCTCAGTGTTTCCGTGTCGCAGTGTCCCAGTGTCCTTGTGTCTCCGTGTCTCAGTGTCTCAGTGTCTCAGTGTCCCAATGTCCTAGTGTCTCCGTGTCTCAGTGACCGAGTGTGCCAGTGTCCTAGTGTCTCAATGTCCCAGTGTCACATGTCCTAGTGTCCCCGTGTCTCAAAGTCCCAGTGTGCCAGTGTCCAAGTGCCTCTGTGTCTCCGTGTCCTGTGTCCCAGGGTCCTTGTGTCTCTGTGTCTCAGTGTGCCAGTGTCCCAGTGTCTCTGTCTCTCCGTGTCTCAGTGTCCCAGTGATTAGTGCCTCTGTGTCTCTGTGTCTTAGTGTCTTAGTGTCCCTGTGTACCAGTGCCCTAGTGTCTCTGTGTACCAGTGTCACAGTGTCTCAGTGTCCTAGTTTCACTGTGTCTCTGTGTCCAATTGTCCCATTCTTGTAGTGTCCTAGTGTCTGTGAGTCTCCGTGTCACAGTGTCCCAGTGTACTAGTGTCTTTGTTTCTCAGTGTCTCAGTGCCCTAGTGTCACTGTGTCTCCGTTGCTCCGTGCCCCAGTGTCTCAGTGTCCGAGTGTCTCTGTGTCTCAGTGCCCCATTGTCGTAGTGTCTCTGGGTATCTGTATCTCAGTGTCCCGGTGTACCAGTGTGCCAGTGTCTTAGTGTCTCTGTGTCTCCGTGTCTCGGCGTCTCAAAGTCCCAGTGTCCCATTTTCCTAGTGTCTCTGTGTCTCAGTGCCCTAGTGCATCTGTGCCTCAGTGTCTCCGTGTCCCAGTGTCCCAGTGTCCTTGTGTCTCCGTGTCTCAGTGTCTCAGTGTCCCATGTGCTCTTGTCCCCGTGTCACAAAGTCCCAGTGTGCCAGTGTCCTAGTGCCTCTGTGTCTCCGTGTCTCCGTGTCCCAGTATCCCAGTGTCCTTGTGTCTGTGTGTCTCAGTGTGCCAGTGTCCCAGTGTCTCTGTCTCTCCGTGTCTCAGTGTCCCAGTGATTAGTGCCTCTGTGCCTCTGTGTCTTAGTGTCTCAGTGTCCCAGTGTCCCAATGCCTCTGTGTCTCTGTGTCTCAGTGTCCCTGTGTACCAGTGCCCTAGTGTCTCTGTGTACCAGTGTCACAGTGTCTCAGTGTCCTAGTTTCACTGTGTCTCCATGTCTCAGTGTCCCAGTGACCCAGTGACCCAGCGTTCGAGTGTCTCTGTGTCTATGTGCCCCAGTGTCCCATTCTTGTAGTGTCCGAGTGTCTCTGTGTCTCCGTGTCACAGTGTCACAGTGTACTAGTGTCTTTGTTTCTCAGTGTCTCAGTGCCCTAGTGTCACTGTGTCTCCGTTGCTCCGTGTCCCAGTGTCCCAGTGTCTGAGTGTCTCTGTGTCTCAGTGCCCCAGTGCCCCAGTGTCGCAGTGTCCTCGTGTCACTGTGTCTTTGCTGCTCTGTGTTCCAGTGTCCCAGTGTGCTCGTGCCTCTGTGTCTCAGTGTCCCATTGTCGTAGTGTCTCTGGGTCTCTGTATCTCAGTGTCTCAGTGTCTCAGTGTACCAGTGTGCCAGTGTCCGAGTGTCTCTGTGTCTCCGTGTCTCAGCGTCTCAAAGTCCCAGTGTCCCATTTTCCTAGTGTCTCTGTCTCTCCGTGTCTCAGTGTCCCAGTGATTAGTGCCTCTGCGTCTCTGTGTCTTAGTGTCTCTGTGTCTCTGTATCTCAGTGTTTCCGTGTCCCAGTGCGCCAGTGTCCTAGTGTTTCAATGTCCCAGTGTCCTAGTGTCTCCGTGTCTCAGTGTGCCAGTGTTCTAGTGTCTCAGTGCTCCAGTGCACCAGTGCCTCTGTGTTTCCGTGTCTCCATGTCCCAGTGTCCCAGTGTCCCAGTGAGCTAGTGCCTCAGTGCCCCAGTGTCCCAGTCTCTCTGTGCCACATTGTCCCAGTGCCCCGGTGTCCCAGTGTCCTACTGTCTCTGTCTCTCCGTGTACCAGTGTCCTAGAGTCTCTGTGGCTCCGTGTCTCAGTGTGCCTGTGTGCCAGCGTCCTAGTGTCTCTGTGTCTCCATGTCCCAGTGTCCCAGTGGCTTAGTGTCTCCGTGTCTCAGTGTGCCAGTGCCCCAGTGCCTCTGCCTCTCCGTGTCTCAGCGTGCCAGTGCCCCAGTGTCTCTGTGTCTTAGTGCCTCAGTGTCCCAGTGTCCCAGTGTCCTAGTGTCTCTGTGTCTCAGTGTGCCAGTGTCCCAGTGTCCCAGTGTCTCTGTCTCTCCGTGCCTCAGTGTCCCAGTGATTAGTGCCTCTGTGTCTCTGTGTCTTAGTGTCTCAGTGTCTCAGTGTCCCAATGTCTCTGTGTCTCTGTGTCTCAGTGTCCCTGTGTACCAGTGTCCTAGTGTCTCTGTGTCTCAGTGTCTCTGTGTACCAGTGCCCTAGTGTCTCTGGATACGAGTGTCACAGTGTCTCAGTGTCCTAGTTTCACTGTGTCTCTGTGCCTCAGTGTCCCAGTGTCCTAGTGTTTCAATATCCCAGTGTCCAAGTGTCTCTGTGTCTCAGTGTCCCAGTGTTCTAGTGTCTCAGTGCTCCAGTACACCAGTGCCTCTGTGTTTCCGTGTCTCCATGTCCCAGTGTCCCAGTGTCCCAGTGAGCTAGTGCCTCAGTGCCCCAGTGTCCCAGTGTCTCTGTGCCACATTGTCCCAGTGCCCCGGTGTCCCAGTGTCCTACTGTCTCTGTCTCTCCATGTACCAGTGTCCTAGAGTCTCTGTGGCTCCGTGTCTCAGTGTGCCTGTATGCCAGCGTCCTAGTGTCTCTGTGTCTCCATGTCCCAGTGTCCCAGTGGCTTAGTGTCTCCGTGTCTCAGTGTGCCAGTGCCCCAGTGTCTCTGCCTCTCCGTGTCTCAGTGTGCCAGTGCCCCAGTGTCTCTGTGTCTTAGTGCCTCAGTGTCCCAGTGTCCTAGTGTCTATGTGTCTCAGTGTCCCTGTGTACGAGTGTCCTAGTGTCTCAGTGTCCCAGTGCCCTAGTGTCTCTGTGTCGTAGTGTCTCTGTGTCGTAGTGTCCCAGTGTCCTAGTGTTACTGTGTCTCTGTGACTCAGTTTCCCAGTGTCCCAATGTCCCAGTGTACTAATGTCGCTGTGTCTCAGTGTCCCAGTGCCCTAGTGTCCTAGTGTCACTGTGTCTCCGTTGCTCAGTATCCCAGTGTCCCAGTGACCTCGTGTCTCTGTGCCTCAGTGTCTCAGTGTCCCTGTGTACCAGTGTCCTAGTGTCTCTGTGTCTCAGTGTCCCTGTGTACCAGTGCCCTAGTGTCTCTGTGTACCAGTGTCACATTGTCTCAGTGTCCTAGTTTCACTGTGTCTCTGTGTCCCATTGTCCCATTCTTGTAGTGTCCTAGTGTCTCTGAGTCTCCGTGTCACAGTGTCCCAGTGTACTAGTGTCTTTGTTTCTCAGTGTTCCAGTGTCCCAATGTCCCAGTGTACTAGTGTCGCTGTGTCTCAGTGTCCCAGTGCCCTAGTGTCCTAGTGTCACTGCGTCTCCGTTGCTCAGTATCCCAGTGTCCCAGTGTCCTCGTGTCTCTGTGCCTCAGTGTCCCAGTGTCCTAGTGTCTCTGTGTATCTGTACCTCTGTCTCGGTGTACGAGTGTGCCAGTGTCCTAGTGTCTCAACGTCACAGTGCCCTAGTGTCCTACTGTCTCCGTGTCTCAAAGTCCCAGTGTCCTAGTGTCTCTGTGTCTCCGTGTCTCAGCGTCACAAAGACCCAGTGTCCCAGTATCCTAGTGCCTCTGTGTCTCAGTGTCCTAGTGCGTCTGTGCCTCTGTGTCTCCGTGTCCCAGTGTCCTTGTGTCTCTGTGTCTCAGTGTCCTAGTGCGTCTGTGTCTCAGTGTTTCCGTGTCGCAGTGTCCCAGTGTCCTTGTGTCTCCGTGTCTCAGTGTCTCAGTGTCTCAGTGCCCCAATGTCCTAGTATCTCCGTGTCTCAGTGACCCAGTGTGCCAGTGTCCTAGTGTCTCAATGTCCCAGTGTCACATGTCCTAGTGTCCCCGTGTCTCAAAGTCCCAGTGTGCCAGTGTCCAAGTGCCTCTGTGTCTCCGTGTCCTGTGTCCCAGGGTCCTTGTGTCTCTGTGTCTCAGTGTGCCAGTGTCCCAGTGTCCCAGTGTCTCTGTCTCTCCGTGTCTCAGTGTCCCAGTGATTAGTGCCTCTGTGTCTCTGTGTCTTAGTGTCTCAGTGTCCCTGTGTACCAGTGTCCTAGTGTCTCTGTGTCTCAGTGTCCCTGTGTACCAGTGCCCTAGTGTCTCTGTGTACCAGTGTCACAGTGTCTCAGTGTCCTAGTTTCACTGTGTCTCTGTGTCCCATTGTCCCATTCTTGTAGTGTCCTAGTGTCTGTGAGTCTCCGTGTCACAGTGTCCCAGTGTACTAGTGTCTTTGTTTCTCAGTGTCTCAGTGCCCTAGTGTCACTGTGTCTCCGTTGCTCCGTGTCCCAGTGTCCCAGTGTCCGAGTGTCTCTGTGTCTCAGTGCCCCATTGTCGTAGTGTCTCTGGGTCTCTGTATCTCAGTGTCTCGGTGTACCAGTGTGCCAGTGTCTTAGTGTCTCTGTGTCTCCGCGTCTCATCGTCTCAAAGTCCCAGTGTCCCATTTTCCTAGTGTCTCTGTGTCTCAGTGCCCTAGTGCATCTGTGTCTCAGTGTCTCCATATCCCAGTGTCCCAGTGTCCTTGTGTATCCGCGTCTCAGTGTCTCAGTGTCCCATGTCCTCGCGTCCCCATGTCTCAAAGTACCAGTGTGCCAGTGTTCTAGTGCGTCTGTGTCTCCGTGTCTCCGTGTCCCAGTGTCCCAGTGTCATTGTGTCTCTGTGTCTCAGTGTGCCAGTGTGCCAGTGTCCCAGTGTCCCAGTGTCTCTGTCTCTCCATGTCTCAGTGTCCCAGTGATTAGTGGCTCTGTGTCTCTGTGTCTTAGTGACTCAGTGTCCCAGTGTCCCAATGCCTCTGTGTCTCAGTGTCCCTGCGTACCAGTGTCCTAGTGTCTCTGTGTACCAGTGTCACAGTGTCTCAGTGTCCTAGTTTCACTGTGTCTCCATGTCTCAGTGTCCCAGTTACGCAGTGACCCAGCGTTCGAATGTCTCTGTGTCTCTGTGTCCCAGTGTCCCATTCTTGTAGTGTCCTACTGTCTCTGTGTCTCCGTGCCACAGTGTCCCAGTGTACTAGTGTGTTTGTTTCTCAGTGTCTCAGTGCCCTAGTGTCACTGTGTCTCCGTTGCTCCGTGTCCCAGTGTCCCAGTGTCCGAGTGTCTCTGTGTCTCAGTGCCCCAGTGTCCCAGTGTCCTCGTGTCACTGTGTCTCCGCTGCTCTGTGTTCCAGTGTCCCAATGTCCTCGTGCCTCTGTGTCTCAGTGTCCCAGTGTCGTAGTGTCTCTGGGTATCTGTATCTCAGTGTCCCGGTGTACCATTGTGCCAGTGTCTTAGTGTCTCTGTGCCTCCGTGTCTCAGCGTCTCAAAGTCCCAGTGTCCCATTTTCCTAGTGTCTCTGTGTCTTAGTGCCCTAGTGCATCTGTGCCTCAGTGTCTCCGTGTCTCCGTGTCCCAGTGTCCTTGTGTCTCCGTGTCTCAGTGTCTCAGTGTCCCATGTGCTCGTGTCCCCGTGTCACAAAGTCCCAGTGTGCCAGTGTCCTAGTGCCTCTGTGTCTCCGTGTCTCCGTGTCCCAGTGTCCCAGTGTCCTTGTGTCTGTGTGTCTCAGTGTGCCAGTGTCCCAGTGTCCCAGTGTCTCTGTCTCTCCGTGTCTCAGTGTCCCAGTGATTAGTGCCTCTGTGTCTCTGTGTCTTAGTGTCTCAGTGTCCCAGTGTCCCAATGCATCTCGGTCTCTATGTCTCAGTGTCCCTGTATACCAGTGCCCTAGTGTCTCTGTGTACCAGTGGCACAGTGTCTCAGTGTCCTAGTTTCACTGTGTCTCCATGTCTCAGTGTCCCAGTGAACCAGTGACCCAGCGTTCGAGTGTCTCTGTGTCTATGTGTCCCAGTGCCCCAATATTGTAGTGTCCTACTGTCTCTGTGTCTCCGTGTCACAGTGTCACAGTGTACTAGTGTATTTGTTTCTCAGTGTCTCAGTGCCCTAGTGTCACTGTGTCTCCGTTGCTCCGTGTCCCAGTGTCCCAGTGTCTGAGTGTCTCTGTGTCTCAGTGCCCCAGTGTCCCAGTGTCCTCGTGTCACTGTGTCTCTGCTGCTCTGTGTTCCAGTGTCCCAGTGTTCTCGTGCCTCTGTGTCTCAGTGTCCCAGTGACGTAGTGTCTCTGGGTCTCTGTATCTCAGTGTCTCAGTGTCTCAGTGTACCAGTGCGCCAGTGTCCTAGTGTCTCTGTGTCTCCGTGTCTCAGCGTCTCAACGTCCCAGTGTCCCATTTTCCTAGTGTCTATGTCTCTCCGTGTCTCAGTGTCCCAGTGATTAGTGCCTCTGTGTCTCTGTGTCTTAGTGTCTCAGTGTCCCAGTGTCCCAATGCCTCTGTGTCTCTGTGTCTCTGTGCCTCAGTGTCCCTGTGTACCAGTGTCCTAGTGTCTCTGTGTCTCAGTGTCCCTGTGTACCAGTGCCCTAGTGTCTCTGTGTCCCAGTGTCACAGAGTCCCAGTGTCCTAGTGTCTCTGTGTCACAGTGTCCCAGTGTCCATGTGTCACTGTGTCTCCATGTCTCAGTGACCCAGTGACCCAGCGTTCGAGTGTCTCTGTGTCTCTGTGTACCAGTGTCCCATTGTTGTAGTGCCCTAGTGTCTCTGTGTCTCCATGTCACAGTGTCCCAGTGTCCTCGTGTCTTTGTTTCTCTGTGTCTCAGTACCCTAGTGTCACTGTGTCTCCGTTGCTCCATGGCCCAGTGTCCCAGTGTCCCAGTGTCTCTGTGTCTCCGTGTCTCAGTGTCCCAGTGTCCCAGTGACTCCGTGTCCCAGTGTCTCAGTATCCTAGTGTCCCAGTGCCCTAGTGCCTCTGTGTCTCAGTGTCTCAGGGTCTCAGTGTCCCAGGGTCCCTGTGTCCTAGTGTCTCTGTGCCTCTGTGTCTCAGTGTCTCAGTGTCTCAGTGTCCCAGTGTCCTAGTGTCTCTGTGTCTCAGTGTCTCAGGGTCTCAGTGTCCCAGGGTCCCTGTGTCCTAGTGTCTCTGTGCCTCTGAGTGTCAGTGTCTCAGTGTCCCAGTGTCCTAGTGTCTCTGTGTCCTAGTGTCTCAGGGTGTCAGTGTCTCAGGGTCTCAGTGTCCCAGGGTCCCTGTGTCCTAGTGTCTCTGTACTTCTGTGTCTCAATGTCTCCGTGTCCCAGTGTCTGCATGACTCCGTGCCTCAGTGTCCCATTGTCCTAGTGTCTCAGTGTCCCAGTGTCCCAGTGTCCTAATGTCTCCGTGTCCGAGTGTCCAAGCGTACTAATGCCTCTTTGTCTCCGTGACACAGTGCCCCAGTGCCCTAGTGTCCTAGTGTCTCTGTGTCTCCGTGTCTCAGTGTCCCAGTGTCCTAGTGTCTCAGTGTGCAAGTGTCCTAATGTGTCTATGTCCCAGTGTCCCAATGTCCTAGTGTCTCTGTCTCTCCGTGTCCCAGTATCCTAGTGTCTCTGTGTCTCAGTGTGCCAGTGCCCCAGTGCCCCAGTGTCTCTGCCTCTCCGTGTCTCAGTGTCCCAGTGTCCCAGTGATAGTGTCCTCGTGTCTCTGTTTCTCAGTGTCTCAGTGTCCCAGTGTCCTAGTGCCTCTGTGCCACAGTGTCCCAGTGTCCTAGTGTCACTGTGTCTCTATGTCTCAGTGTCACAGTGACCCAGTGACCCAGCGTTCTAGTGTCTCTGTGTCTCTGTGGCCCAGTGCCCCATTGTTGTAGTGTCCTAGGGTGTCTGTGTCTCCGTGTCACAGTGTCCCAGTGTCCCAGTGTCCTAGTGTCTCTGTGTCTCAGTGCCCCAGTGTCCTCGTGTCACCATGTCTCCGTTGCTCAGTGTCCCAGTGTCCTCGGATCTCTGTGCCTTAGTGTCCCAATGTCCTAGTGTCTCGGTGTCCCAGTATGCCAGTGTCCTAGTGTATACGTGTCCCAGTGTCCCAGTGCCCTTGTGTCTCTGTGTCTCAGTGTGCCAGTGTCCCAGTGTCCCAGTGTCTCTGTCTCTCCGTGTCTCAGTGTCCCAGTGATTAGTGCCTCTGTGTCTCTGTGTCTTAGTGTCTCGGTGTCCCAGTGTCCCAATGCCTCTGTGTCTCTGTGTCTTAGTGTCCCTGTGCACCAGTGTCCTAGTGTCCCTGTGTCTCATTGTCCCTGTGTACCAGTGCCCTAGTGTCTCTGTGTACCAGTGTCACATTGTCTCAGTGTCCTAGTTTCACTGTGTCTCTGTGTCCCATTGTCCCATTCTTGTAGTATCCTAGTGTCTCTGAGTCTCCGTGTCACAGTGTCCCAGTGTACTAGTATCTTTGTTTCTCAGTGTTCCAGTGTCCCAGTGCCCGAGTGTCCTAGTGTCACTGTGTCTCCGTTGCTCAGTATCCCAGTGTCCCAGTGTCCTCGTGTCTCTGTGCCTCAGTGTCCCAGTGTCCTAGTGTCTCTGTGTATCTGTACCTCTGTCTCGGTGCACGAGTGTGCCAGTGTCCTAGTGTCTCAATGTCACAGTGCCCTAGTGTCCTACTGTCTCCGTGTCTCAAAGTCCCAGTGTCCTAGTGTCTCTGTGTCTCCGTGTCTCAGCGTCACAAAGACCCAGTGTCCCAGTATCCTAGTGCCTCTGTGTCTCAGTGTCCTAGTGCGTCTGTGCCTCTGTGTCTCCGTGTCCCAGTGTCCTTGTGTCACTGTGTCTCTATGTCTCAGTGTCACAGTGACCCAGTGACCCAGCGTTCTAGTGTCTCTGTGTCTCTGTGGCCCAGTGCCCCATTGTTGTAGTGTCCTAGGGTGTCTGTGTCTCCGTGTCACAGTGTCCCAGTGTCCCAGTGTCCTAGTGTCTCTGTGTCTCAGTGCCCCAGTGTCCTCGTGTCACCATGTCTCCGTTGCTCAGTGTCCCAGTGTCCTCGGATCTCTGTGCCTTAGTGTCCCAATGTCCTAGTGCCTCTGTGTCTCTGTATCTCAGTGTCTCGGTGTCCCAGTATGCCAGTGTCCTAGTGTCTCTGTGTCTCCGTGTCTCAGCGTCTCAACGTCCCAGTGTCCCATTTTCCTAGTGTCTATGTCTCTCCGTGTCTCAGTGTCCCAGTGATTAGTGCCTCTGTGTCTCTGTGTCTTAGTGTCTCAGTGTCCCAGTGTCCCAATGCCTCGGTGTCTCTGTGCCTCAGTGTCCCTGTGTACCAGTGTCCTAGTGTCTCTGTGTCTCAGTGTCCCTGTGTACCAGTGCCCTAGTGTCTCTGTGTCCCAGTGTCACAGAGTCCCAGTGTCCTAGTGTCTCTGTGTCTCTGTGTCCCAGTGTCCATATGTCACTGTGTCTCCATGTCTCAGTGACCCAGTGACCCAGCGTCCGAGTGTCTCTGTGTCTCTGTGTACCAGTGTTCCATTGTTGTAGTGCCCTAGTGTCTCTGTGTCTCCATGTCACAGTGTCCCAGTGTCCTCGTGTCTTTGTTTCTCTGTGTCTCAGTACCCTAGTGTCACTGTGTCTCCGTTGCTCCATGGCCCAGTGTCCCAGTGTCCCAGTGTCTCTGTGTCTCCGTGTCTCAGTGTCCCAGTGTCCCAGTGACTCCGTGTCCCAGTGTCTCAGTATCCTAGTGTCCCAGTGCCCTAGTGCCTCTGTGTCTCAGTGTCTCAGGGTCTCAGTGTCCCAGGGTCCCTGTGTCCTAGTGTCTCTGTGCCTCTGTGTCTCAGTGTCTCAGTGTCTCAGTGTCCCAGTGTCCTAGTGTCTCTGTGTCTCAGTGTCTCAGGGTCTCAGTGTCCCAGGGTCCCTGTGTCCTAGTGTCTCTGTGCCTCTGAGTGTCAGTGTCTCAGTGTCCCAGTGTCCTAGTGTCTCTGTGTCTCAGTGTCTCAGGGTGTCAGTGTCTCAGGGTCTCAGTGTCCCAGGGTCCCTGTGTCCTAGTGTCTCTGTGCTTCTGTGTCTCAATGTCTCCGTGTCCCAGTGTCTGCATGACTCCGTGCCTCAGTGTCCCATTGTCCTAGTGTCTCAGTGTCCCAGTGTCCCAGTGTCCTAATGTCTCCGTGTCCGAGTGTCCAAGCGTACTAATGCCTCTTTGTCTCCGTGACACAGTGCCCCAGTGCCCTAGTGTCCTAGTGTCTCTGTGTCTCCGTGTCTCAGTGTCCCAGTGTCCTAGTGTCTCAGTGTGCAAGTGTCCTAATGTGTCTATGTCCCAGTGTCCCAATGTCCTAGTGTCTCTGTCTCTCCGTGTCCCAGTATCCTAGTGTCTCTGTGTCTCAGTGTGCCAGTGCCCCAGTGCCCCAGTGTCTCTGCCTCTCCGTGTCTCAGTGTACCAGTGTCCCAGTGATAGTGTCCTCGTGTCTCTGTTTCTCAGTGTCTCAGTGTCCCAGTGTCCTAGTGCCTCTGTGCCACAGTGTCCCAGTGTCCTAGTGTCACTGTGTCTCTATGTCTCAGTGTCACAGTGACCCAGTGACCCAGCGTTCTAGTGTCTCTGTGTCTCTGTGGCCCAGTGCCCCATTGTTGTAGTGTCCTAGGGTGTCTGTGTCTCCGTGTCACAGTGTCCCAGTGTCCCAGTGTCCTAGTGTCTCTGTGTCTCAGTGCCCCAGTGTCCTCGTGTCACCATGTCTCCGTTGCTCAGTGTCCCAGTGTCCTCGGATCTCTGTGCCTTAGTGTCCCAATGTCCTAGTGTCTCGGTGTCCCAGTATGCCAGTGTCCTAGTGTATACGTGTCCCAGTGTCCCAGTGCCCTTGTGTCTCTGTGTCTCAGTGTGCCAGTGTCCCAGTGTCCCAGTGTCTCTGTCTCTCCGTGTCTCAGTGTCCCAGTGATTAGTGCCTCTGTGTCTCTGTGTCTTAGTGTCTCGGTGTCCCAGTGTCCCAATGCCTCTGTGTCTCTGTGTCTCAGTGTCCCTGTGTACCAGTGTCCTAGTGTCTCTGTGTCTCAGTGTCCCTGTGTACCAGTGCCCTAGTGTCTCTGTGTACCAGTGTCACATTGTCTCAGTGTCCTAGTTTCACTGTGTCTCTGTGTCCCATTGTCCCATTCTTGTAGTATCCTAGTGTCTCTGAGTCTCCGTGTCACAGTGTCCCAGTGTACTAGTATCTTTGTTTCTCAGTGTTCCAGTGTCCCAATGTCCCAGTGTACTAGTGTCGCTGTGTCTCAGTGTCCCAGTGCCCTAGTGTCCTAGTGTCACTGTGTCTCCGTTGCTCAGTATCCCAGTGTCCCAGTGTCCTCGTGTCTCTGTGCCTCAGTGTCCCAGTGTCCTAGTGTCTCTGTGTATCTGTACCTCTGTCTCGGTGTACGAGTGTGCCAGTGTCCGAGTGTCTCAATGTCACAGTGCCTTAGTGTCCTACTGTCTCCGTGTCTCAAAGTCCCAGTGTCCTAGTGTCTCCGTGTCTCCGTGTCTCAGCGTCACAAAGACCCAGTGTCCCAGTATCCTAGTGCCTCTGTGTCTCAGTGTCCTAGTGCGTCTGTGCCTCTGTGTCTCCGTGTCTCAGCGTCACAAAGACCCAGTGTCCCAGTATCCTAGTGCCTCTGTGTCTCAGTGTCCTAGTGCGTCTGTGCCTCTGTGTCTCCGTGTCCCAGTGTCCTTGTGTCACTGTGTCTCTATGTCTCAGTGTCACAGTGACCCAGTGACCCAGCGTTCTAGTGTCTCTGTGTCTCTGTGGCCCAGTGCCCCATTGTTGTAGTGTCCTAGGGTGTCTGTGTCTCCGTGTCACAGTGTCCCAGTGTCCCAGTGTCCTAGTGTCTCTGTGTCTCAGTGCCCCAGTGTCCTCGTGTCACCATGTCTCCGTTGCTCAGTGTCCCAGTGTCCTCGGATCTCTGTGCCTTAGTGTCCCAATGTCCTAGTGCCTCTGTGTCTCTGTATCTCAGTGTCTCGGTGTCCCAGTGTCCCAATGCCTCTGTGTCTCTGTGTCTCAGTGTCCCTGTGTACCAGTGTCCTAGTGTCTCTGTGTCTCAGTGTCCCTGTGTACCAGTGCCCTAGTGTCTCTGTGTACCAGTGTCACATTGTCTCAGTGTCCTAGTTTCACTGTGTCTCTATGTCCCATTGTCCCATTCTTGTAGTATCCTAGTGTCTCTGAGTCTCCGTGTCACAGTGTCCCAGTGTACTAGTATCTTTGTTTCTCAGTGTTCCAGTGTCCCAATGTCCCAGTGTACTAGTGTCGCTGTGTCTCAGTGTCCCAGTGCCCTAGTGTCCTAGTGTCACTGCGTCTCCGTTGCTCAGTATCCCAGTGTCCCAGTGTCCTCGTGTCTCTGTGCCTCAGTGTCCCAGTGTCCTAGTGTCTCTGTGTATCTGTACCTCTGTCTCGGTGTACGAGTGTGCCAGTGTCCTAGTGTCTCAATGTCACAGTGCCCTAGTGTCCTACTGTCTCCGTGTCTCAAAGTCCCAGTGTCCTAGTGTCTCTGTGTCTCCGTGTCTCAGCGTCACAAAGACCCAGTGTCCCAGTATCCTAGTGCCTCTGTGTCTCAGTGTCCTAGTGCGTCTGTGCCTCTGTGTCTCCGTGTCCCAGTGTCCTTGTGTCTCTGTGTCTCAGTGTCCTAGTGCGTCTGTGTCTCAGTGTTTCCGTGTCGCAGTGTCCCAGTGTCCTTGTGTCTCCGTGTCTCAGTGTCTCAGTGTCTCAGTGTCCCAATGTCCTAGTGTCTCCGTGTCTCAGTGACCCAGTGTGCCAGTGTCCTAGTGCCTCAATGTCCCAGTGTCACATGTCCTAGTGTCCCCGTGTCTCAAAGTCCCAGTGTGCCAGTGTCCAAGTGCCTCTGTGTCTCCGTGTCCTGTGTCCCAGGGTCCTTGTGTCTCTGTGTCTCAGTGTGCCAGTGTCCCAGTGTCCCAGTGTCTCACTCTCCGTGTCTCAGTGTCCCAGTGATTAGTGCCTCTGTGTCTCTGTGTCTTAGTGTCTCAGTGTCCCTGTGTACCAGTGCCCTAGTGTCTCTGTGTACCAGTGTCACAGTGTCTCAGTGTCCTAGTTTCACTGTGTCTCTGTGTCCCATTGTCCCATTCTTGTAGTGTCCTAGTGTCTGTGAGTCTCCGTGTCACAGTGTCCCAGTGTACTAGTGTCTTTGTTTCTCAGTGTCTCAGTGCCCTAGTGTCACTGTGTCTCCGTTGCTCCGTGCCCCAGTGTCTCAGTGTCCGAGTGTCTCTGTGTCTCAGTGCCCCATTGTCGTAGTGTCTCTGGGTCTCTGTATCTCAGTGTCTCGGTGTACCAGTGTGCCAGTGTCTTAGTGTCTCTGTGTCTCCGCGTCTCATCGTCTCAAAGTCCCAGTGTCCCATTTTCCTAGTGTCTCTGTGTCTCAGTGCCCTAGTGCATCTGTGTCTCAGTGTCTCCATATCCCAGTGCCCCAGTGTCCTTGTGTATCCGTGTCTCAGTGTCTCAGTGTCCCATGTCCTCGCGTCCCCGTGTCTCAAAGTACCAGTGTGCCAGTGTTCTAATGCCTCTGTGTCTCCGTGTCTCCGTGTCCCAGTGATTAGTGCCTCTGTGTCTCTGTGTCTTAGTGACTCAGTGTCCCAGTGTCCCAATGCCTCTGTGTCTCTGTGTCTCAGTGTCCCTGCGTACCAGTGTCCTAGTGTCTCTGTGTACCAGTGTCACAGTGTCTCAGTGTCCTAGTTTCACTGTGTCTCCATGTCTCAGTGTCCCAGTTACCCAGTGACCCAGCGTTCGAATGTCTCTGTGTCTCTGTGTCCCAGTGTCCCATTCTTGTAGTGTCCTACTGTCTCTGTGTCTCCGTGTCACAGTGTCCCAGTGTACTAGTGTGTTTGTTTCTCAGTGTCTCAGTGCCCTAGTGTCACTGTGTCTCCGTTGCTCCGTGTCCCAGTGTCCCAGTGTCCGAGTGTCTCTGTGTCTCAGTGCCCCAGTGTCCCAGTGGCCTCGTGTCACTGTGTCTCCGCTGCTCTGTGTTCCAGTGTCCCAGTGTCCTCGTGCCTCTGTGTCTCAGTGTCCCAGTGTCGTAGTGTCTCTGGGTATCTGTATCTCAGTGTCCCGGTGTACCATTGTGCCAGTGACTTAGTGTCTCTGTGCCTCCGTGTCTCAGCGTCTCAAAGTCCCAGTGTCCCATTTTCCTAGTGTCTCTGTGTCTCAGTGCCCTAGTGCATCTGTGCCTCAGTGTCTCCGTGTCCCAGTGTCCCAGTGTCCTTGTGTCTCCGTGTCTCAGTGTCTCAGTGTCCCATGTGCTCGTGTCCCCGTGTCACAAAGTCCCAGTGTGCCAGTGTCCTAGTGCCTCTGTGTCTCCGTGTCTCCGTGTCCCCGTGTCCCAGTGTCCTTGTGTCTGTGTGTCTCAGTGTGCCAGTGTCCCAGTGTCCCAGTGTCCCTGTGTCTCTGTCTCTCCGTGTCTCAGTGTCCCAGTGATTAGTGCCTCTGTGTCTCGGTGTCTTAGTGTCTCAGTGTCCCAGTGTCCCAATGCCTCTGTGTCTCTGTGTCTCAGTGTCCCTGTATACCAGTGCCCTAGTGTCTCTGTGTACCAGTGGCACAGTGTCTCAGTGTCCTAGTTTCACTGTGTCTCCATGTCTCAGTGTCCCAGTGAACCAGTGACCCAGCGTTCGAGTGTCTCTGTGTCTATGTGTCCCAGTGTCCCATTCTTGTAGTGTCCTACTGTCTCTGTGTCTCCGTGTCACAGTGTCACAGTGTACTAGTGTATTTGTTTCTCAGTGTCTCAGTGCCCTAGTGTCACTGTGTCTCCGTTGCTCCGTGTCCCAGTGTCCCAGTGTCTGAGTGCCTCTGTGTCTCAGTGCCCCAGTGTCCCAGTGTCCTCGTGTCACTGTGTCTCTGCTGCTCTGTGTTCCAGTGTCCCAGTGTTCTCGTGCCTCTGTGTCTCAGTGTCCCAGTGTCGTAGTGTCTCTGTGTCTCTGTATCTCAGTGTCTCAGTGTCTCAGTTTACCAGTGCGCCAGTGTCCTAGTGTCTCTGTGTCTCCGTGTCTCAGCGTCTCAACGTCCCAGTGTCCCATTTTCCTAGTGTCTATGTCTCTCCGTGTCTCAGTGTCCCAGTGATTAGTGCCTCTGTGTCTCTGTGTCTTAGTGTCTCAGTGTCCCAGTGTCCCAATGCCTCTGTGTCTCTGTGTCTCTGTGCCTCAGTGTCCCTGTGTACCAGTGTCCTAGTGTCTCGGTGTCTCAGTGTCCCTGTGTACCAGTGCCCTAGTGTCTCTGTGTCCCAGTGTCACAGAGTCCCAGTGTCCTAGTGTCTCTGTGTCACAGTGTCCCAGTGTCCATGTGTCACTGTGTCTCCATGTCTCAGTGACCCAGTGACCCAGCGTTCGAGTGTCTCTGTGTCTCTGTGTACCAGTGTCCCATTGTTATAGTGCCCTAGTGTCTCTGTGTCTCCATGTCACAGTGTCCCAGTGTCCTCGTGTCTTTGTTTCTCTGTGTCTCAGTACCCTAGTGTCACTGTGTCTCCGTTGCTCCATGGCCCAGTGTCCCAGTGTCTCTGTGTCTCCGTGTCTCAGTGTCCCAGTGTCCCAGTGACTCCGTGTCCCAGTGTCTCAGTATCCTAGTGTCCCAGTGCCCTAGTTCCTCTGTGTCTCAGTGTCTCAGGGTCTCAGTGTCCCAGGGTCCCTGTGTCCTAGTGTCTCTGTGCCTCTGTGTCTCAGTGTCTCAGTGTCCCAGTGTCCTAGTTTCTGTGTCTCAGTGTCTCAGGGTCTCAGTGTCCCAGGGTCCCTGTGTCCTAGTGTCTCTGTGCTTCTGTGTCTCAATGTCTCCGTGTCCCAGTGTCTGCATGACTCCGTGCCTCAGTGTCCCATTGTCCTAGTGTCTCAGTGTCCCAGTGTCCCAGTGTCCTAATGTCTCCGTGTCCGAGTGTCCAAGCGTACTAATGCCTCTTTGTCTCCGTGACACAGTGTCCCAGTGCCCTAGTGTACTACTGTCTCTGTGTCTCCGTGTCTCAGTGTCCCAGTGTCCTAGTGTCTCAGTGTGCAAGTGTCCTAATGTGTCTATGTCCCAGTGTCCCAATGTCCTAGTGTCTCTGTCTCTCCGTGTCCCAGTATCCTAGTGTCTCTGTGTCTCAGTGTGCCAGTGCCCCAGTGCCCCAGTGTCTCTGCCTCTCCGTGTCTCAGTGTCCCAGTGTCCCAGTGATAGTGTCCTCGTGTCTCTGTTTCTCAGTGTCTCAGTGTCCCAGTGTCCTAGTGCCTCTGTGCCACAGTGTCCCAGTGACCCAGCGTTCTAGTGTCTCTGTGTCTCTGTGGCCCAGTGCCCCATTGTTGTAGTGTCCTAGGGTGTCTGTGTCTCCGTGTCACAGTGTCCCAGTGTCCCAGTGTCCTAGTGTCTCTGTGTCTCAGTGCCCCAGTGTCCTCGTGTCACCATGTCTCCGTTGCTCAGTGTCCCAGTGTCCTCGGATCTCTGTGCCTTAGTGTCCCAATGTCCTAGTGCCTCTGTGTCTCTGTATCTCAGTGTCTCGGTGTCCCAGTATGCCAGTGTCCTAGTGTATACGTGTCCCAGTGTCCCAGTGCCCTTGTGTCTCTGTGTCTCAGTGTGCCAGTGTCCCAGTGTCCCAGTGTCTCTGTCTCTCCGTGTCTCAGTGTCCCAGTGATTAGTGCCTCTGTGTCTCTGTGTCTTAGTGTCTCAGTGTCCCAGTGTCCCAATGCCTCTGTTTCTCTGTGTCTCAGTGTCCCTGCGTACCAGTGTCCTAGTGTCTCTGTCTCTCAGTGTCCCTGTGTACCAGTGCCCTAGTGTCTCTGTGTACCAGTGTCACATTGTCTCAGTGTCCTAGTTTCACTGTGTCTCTGTGTCCCATTGTCCCATTCTTGTAGTGTCCTAGTGTCTCTGAGTCTCCGTGTCACAGTGTCCCAGTGTACTAGTATCTTTGTTTCTCAGTGTTCCAGTGTCCCAATGTCCCAGTGTACTAGTGTCGCTGTGTCTCAGTGTCCCAGTGCCCTAGTGTCCTAGTGTCACTGTGTCTCCGTTGCTCAGTATCCCAGTGTCCCAGTGTCCTCGTGTCTCTGTGCCTCAGTGTCCCAGTGTCCTAGTGTCTCTGTGTATCTGTACCTCTGTCTCGGTGTACGAGTGTGCCAGTGTCCTAGTGTCTCAATGTCACAGAGCCCTAGTGTCCTACTGTCTCCGTGTCTCAAAGTCCCAGTGTCCTAGTGTCTCTGTGTCTCCGTGTCTCAGCGTCACAAAGAACCAGTGTCCCAGTATCCTAGTGCCTCTGTGTCTCAGTGTCCTAGTGCGTCTGTGCCTCTGTGTCTCCGTGTCCCAGTGTCCTTGTGTCTCTGTGTCTCAGTGTCTCAGTGTCTCAGTGTCTCAGTGTCCCAATGTCCTAGTGTCTCCGTGTCTCAGTGACCCAGTGTGCCAGTGTCCTAGTGTCTCAATGTCCCAGTGTCACATGTCCTAGTGTCCCCGTGTCTCAAAGTCCCAGTGTGCCAGTGTCCAAGTGCCTCTGTGTCTCCGTGTCCTGTGTCCCAGGGTCCTTGTGTCTCTGTGTCTCAGTGTGCCAGTGTCCCAGTGTCCCAGTGTCTCTGTCTCTCCGTGTCTCAGTGTCCCAGTGATTAGTGCCTCTGTGTCTCTGTGTCTTAGTGTCTCAGTGTCCCTGTGTACCAGTGTCCTAGTGTCTCTGTGTCTCAGTGTCCCTGTGTACCAGTGCCCTAGTGTCTCTGTGTACCAGTGTCACAGTGTCTCAGTGTCCTAGTTTCACGGTGTCTCTGCGTCCCATTGTCCCATTCTTGTAGTGTCCTAGTGTCTCTGAGTCTCCGTGTCACAGTGTCCCAGTGTCCGAGTGTCTCTGTGTCTCAGTGCCCCATTGTCGTAGTGTCTCTGGGTCTCTGTATCTCAGTGTCTCGGTGTACCAGTGTGCCAGTGTCTTAGTGTCTCTGTGTCTCCGCGTCTCATCGTCTCAAAGTCCCAGTGTCCCATTTTCCTAGTGTCTCTGTGTCTCAGTGCCCTAGTGCATCTGTGTCTCAGTGTCTCCATATCCCAGTGCCCCAGTGTCCTGGTGTATCCGTGTCTCAGTGTCTCAGTGTCCCATGTCCTCGCGTCCCCGTGTCTCAAAGTACCAGTGTGCCAGTGTTCTAGTGCCTCTGTGTCTCCGTGTCCCAGTGTCCCAGTGTCCTTGTGTCTCTGTGTCTCCGTGTCCCAGTGTCCTAGTGCCTCTGTGTCTCAGTGTCCTAGTGCGTCTGTGTCTCAGTGTCTCCGTGTCGCAGTGTCCCAGTGTCCTTGTGTCTCCGTGTCTCAGTGTCTCAGTGTCCCAATGTCCTAGTGCCTCCGTGTCTCAGTGTCCCAGTGTGCCAGTGTCCTAGTGTCTCAATGTCCCAGTGTCCCATGTCCTAGTGTTCCCGTGTCTCAAAGTCCCAGTGTGCCAGTGTCCAATTGCCTCTGTTTCTCCGTGTCCCAGTGTCCCAGTGTCCCAGTGTCCTTGTGTCTCTGTGTCTCAGTGTGCCAGTGTCCCAGTGTCTCTGTCTCTCCGTGTCTCAGTGTCCCAGTGATTAGTGCCTCTGTGTCTCTGTGTCTTAGTGTCTCAGTGTCCCAGTGTCCCAATGCCTCTGTGTCTCTGTGTCTCAGTGTCCCTGTGTACCAGTGTCCTAGTGTCTCTGTGTCTCAGTGTCCCTGTGTACCAGTGCCCTAGTGTATCTGTGTACCAGTGTCACAGTGTCTCAGTGTCCTAGTTTCACTGTGTCTCTGTGTCCCAGTGTCCCATTCTTGTAGTGTCCTAGTGTCTCTGTGTCTCCGTGTCACAGTGTCCCAGTGTACTAGTGTCTTTGTTTCTCAGTGTCTCAGTGCCCTAGTGTCACTGTGTCTCCGTTGCTCCGTGTCCCAGTGTCCGAGTGTCTCTGTGTCTCGGTGCACCAGTGTGCCAGTGTCTTAGTGTCTCTGTGTCTCCGCGTCTCAGCGTCTCAAAGTCCCAGTGTCCCATTTTCCTAGTGTCTCTGTGTCTCAGTGCCCTAGTGCATCTGTGTCTCAGTGTCTCCATATCCCAGTGTCCCAGTGTCCTTGTGTCTCCGTGTCTCAGTGTCTCAGTGTCCTATGTCCTCGTGTCCCCGTGTCTCAAAGTACCAGTGTGCCAGTGTCCTAGTGCCTCTGTGTCTCCGTGTCTCCGTGTCCCAGTGTCCCAGTGTCCTTGTGTCTCTGTGTCTCAGTGTGCCAGTGTCCCAGTGTCCCAGTGTCTCTGTCTCTCCGTGTCTCAGTGTCCCAGTGATTAGTGCCTCTCTGTCCCTGTGTCTTAGTGTCTCTGTGTCCCAGTGTCCCAATGCCTCTGTGTCTCTGTGTCTCAGTGTCCCTGCGTACCAGTGTCCTAGTGTCTCTGTGCCTCAGTGTCCCTGTGTACCAGTGCCCAAGTGTCTCTGTGTACCAGTGTCACAGTGTCTCAGTGTCCTACTTTCACTGTGTCTCCATGTCTCAGTGTCCCAGTGACACAGTGACCCAGCGTTCGAATGTCTCTGTGTCTCTGTGTCCCAGTGTCCCATTCTTGTTGTGTCTTACTGTCTCTGTGTCTCCGTGTCACAGTATACTAGTGTGTTTGTTTCTCAGTGTCTCAGTGCCCTAGTGTCACTGTGTCTCCGTTGCTCCGTGTCCCAGTGTCCCAGTGTCTCTGTGTCCCAGTGTCCCAGTGTCCTCGTGTCACTGTGTCTCCGCTGCTCTGTGTTCCAGTGTCCCAGTGTCCTCGTGCCTCTGTGTCTCAGTGTCCCAGTGTCGTAGTGTCTCTGGGTATCTGTATCTCAGTGTCCCGGTGTACCAGTGTGCCAGTGTCTTAGTGTCTCTGTGTCTCCGTGTCTCGGCTTCTCAAAGTCCCAGTGTCCCATTTTCCTAGTGTCTCTGTGTCTCAGTGCCCTAGTGCATCTGTGCCTCAGTGTCTCCGTGTCCCAGTGTCCCAGTGTCCTTGTGTCTCCGTGTCTCAGTGTCTCAGTGTCCCATGTGCTCGTGTCCCCGTGTCACAAAGTCCCAGTGTGCCAGTGTCCTAGTGCCTCTGTGTCTCCGTGTCTCCGTGTCCCAGTGTCCCAGTGTCCTTGTGTCTGTGTGCCTCAGTGTCCCAGTGTCCTAGTGTCTCTGTGTCTCAGTGTCCCTGTGTACCAGTGTCCTAGTGTCTCAGTGTCCCAGTGCCCTAGTGTCTCTGTGTCGTAATGTCTCTGTGTCTCTGTGCCTCAGTGTCCCAGTGTCCCAATGTCCCAGTGTACTAGTGTCGCTGTGTCTCAGTGTCCCAGTGCCCTAGTATCCTAGTGTCACTGTGTCTCCGTTGCTCAGTATCCCAGTGTCCCACTGTCCTCGTGTCTCTGTGCCTCAGTGTCCCAGTGTCCTAGTGTCTCTGTGTATCTGTACCTCTGTCTCGGTGTACCAGTGCGCCAGTGTCTCAGTGTCCTACTTTCACTGTGTCTCCATGTCTCAGTGTCCCAGTGACACAGTGACCCAGCGTTCGAATGTCTCTGTGTCTCTGTGTCCCAGTGTCCCATTCTTGTAGTGTCCTACTGTCTCTGTGTCTCCGTGTCACAGTATACTAGTGTGTTTGTTTCTCAGTGTCTCAGTGCCCTAGTGTCACTGTGTCTCCGTTGCTCCGTGTCCCAGTGTCCCAGTGTCCGAGTGTCTCTGTGTCTCAGTGCCCCAGTGTCCCAGTGTCCTCGTGTCACTGTGTCTCCGCTGCTCTGTGTTCCAGTGTCCCAGTGTCCTCGTGCCTCTGTGTCTCAGTGTCCCAGTGTCGTAGTGTCTCTGGGTATCTGTATCTCAGAGTCCCGGTGTACCAGTGTGCCAGTGTCTTAGTGTCTCTGTGTCTCCCTGTCTCGGCGTATCAAAGTCCCAGTGCCCCAGTTTCCTAGTGTCTCTGTGTCTCAGTGCCCTAGTGCATCTGTGCCTCAGTGTCTCCGTGTCCCAGTGTCCCAGTGTCCTTATGTCTCCGTGTCTCAGTGTCTCAGTGTCCCATGTGCTCGTGTCCCCGTGTCACAAAGTCCCAGTGTGCCAGTGTCCTAGTGCCTCTGTGTCTCCGTGTCTCCGTGTCCCAGTGTCCCAGTGTCCTTGTGTCGGTGTGTCTCAGTGTGCCAGTGTCCCAGTGTCCCAGTGTCTCTGTCTCTCCGTGTCTCAGTGTCCCAGTGATTAGTGCCTCTGTGTCTCTGTGTCTTAGTGTCTCAGTGTCCCAGTGTCCCAATGCCTCTGTGTCTCTGTGTCTCAGTGTCCCTGTGTACCAGTGCCCTAGTGTCTCTGTGTACCAGTGTCACAGTGTCTCAGTGTCCTAGTTTCACTCTGTCTCCATGTCTCAGTGTCCCAGTGACCCAGTGACCCAGCGTTCGAGTGTCTCTGTGTCTATGTGTCCCAGTATCCCATTGTTATAGTGTCCTAGTGTATCTCTGTCTCCGTGTCACAGTGTAACAGTGTACTAGTGTCTTTGTTTCTCAGTGTCTCAGTGCCCTAGTGTCACTGTGTCTCCGTTGCTCCGTGTCCCAGTGTCCCAGTGTCTGAGTGTCTCTGTGTCTCAGTGCCCCAATGTCCCATTGTCCTCGTGTCACTGTGTCTCTGCTGCTCTGTGTTCCAGTGTCCCAGTGTCCTCGTGCCTCTGTGTCTCAGTGTCCCAGTGTCGTAGTGTCTCTGGGTCTCTGTATCTCAGTGTCTCAGTGTACCAGTGTGCCAGTGTCCTAGTGTCTTTGTGTCTCCGTGTCTCAGCGTCTCAAAGTCCCAGTGTCCCATTTTCCTAGTGTCTCTGTCTCTCCTTCTCTCAGTGTCCCAGTGATTAGTGCCTCTGTGTCTCTGTGTCTTAGTGTCTCTGTGTCCCTGTATCTCAGTGTCTCGGTGTCCCAGTGCGCCAGTGTCCTAGTGTTTCAATGTCCCAGTGTCCTAGTGTCTCCGTGTCCCAGTGTCCCAGTGTTCTAGTGTCTCAGTGCTCCAGTGCACCAGTGCATCTGTGTTTCCGTGTCTCCATGTCCCAGTGTCCCAGTGTCCCACTGAGCTAGTGCCTCAGTGCCCCAGTGTCCCAGTGTCTCTGTGCCACATTGTCCCAGTGCCCCGGTGTCCCAGTGTCCTACTGTCTCTGTCTCTCCGTGTACCAGTGTCCTAGTGTCTCTGTGTCTCAGTGCCCCCGTGTCCTCGTGTCTCTGTGTCTCCGTTGCTCAGTGTCCCAGTGTCCCTGTGTCCTCGGATCTCTGTGCCTTAGTGTCCCAATGTCCTAGTGTCTCTGTGTCTCTGTATCTCAGTGTCTCGGTGCCCCAGTATGCCAGTGTCCTAGTGTATCCGTGTCCCAGTGTCCCAGTGTCCTTGTGTCTCTGTGTCTCAGTGTGCCAGTGTCCCAGTGTCCCAGTGTCTCTCTCTCTCCGTGTCTCAGTGTCCCAGTGATTAGTGCCCCTGTGTCTCTGTGTCTTAGTGTCTCAGTGTCCCAGTGTCCCAATGCCTCTGTGTCTCTGTGTCTGTGTCCCTGCGTACCAGTGTCCTAGTGTCTCTGTGCCTCAGTGTCCCTGTGTACCAGTGCCCTAGTGTCTCTGTGTACCAGTGTCACAGTGTCTCAGTGTCCTACTTTCACTGTGTCTCCATTTCTCAGTGTCCCAATGACCCAGTGACCCAGCGTTCGAATGTCTCTGTGTATCTGTGTCCCACTGTCCCATTCTTGTAGTGTCCTAGTGTCTCTGTGTCTCCGTGTCACAGTGTCCCAGTGTACTAGTGTGTTTGTTTCTCAGTGTCTCAGTGCCCTAGTGTCACTGTGTCTCCGTTGCTCCGTGTCCCAGTGTCCCAGTGTCCGAGTGTCTCTGTGTCTCAGTGCCCCAGTGAACCAGTGTCCTCGTGTCACTGTGTCTCCGCTGCTCTGTGTTCCAGTGTCCCAGTGTCCTCGTGCCTCTGTGTCTCAGTGTCCCAGTGTCGTAGTGTCTCTGGGTATCTGTATTTCAGTGTCCCGGTGTACCAGTGTGCCAGTGTCTTAGTGTCTCTGTGTCTCCGTGTCTCAGTGTCTCAAAGTCCCAGTGTCCCATTTTCCTAGTGTCTCTGTGCCTCAGTGCCCTAGTGCATCTGTGCCTCAGTGTCTCCGTGTCCCAGTGTCCCAGTGTCCTTGTGTCTCCGTGTCTCAGTGTCTCAGTGTCCCATGTGCTCGTGTCCCCGTGTCACAAAGTCCCAGTGTGCCAGTGTCCTAGTGCCTCTGTGTCTCCGTGTCTCCGTGTCCCAATGTCCCAGTGTCCTTGTGTCTGTGTGCCTCAGTGTGCCAGTGTCCCAGTGTCCCAGTGCCTCTGTCTCTCCGTGTCTCAGTTTCCCAGTGATTAGTGCCTCTGTGTCTCTGTGTCTTAGTGTCTCAGTGTCCCAGTGTCCCAATGCCCCTGTGTCTCTGTGTCTCAGTGTCCCAGTGTACCAGTGCCCTAGTGTCTCTGTGTACCAGTGTCACAGTGTCTGAGTGTCCTAGTTTCACTGCGTCTCCATGTCTCAGTGTCCCAGTGACCCAGTGACCCAACGTTCGAGTGTCTCTTTGTCTATGTTTCCCAGTGTCCCAATCTTGTAGTGTCCTTGTGTCTCTGTGTCTCCGTGTCACAGTGTCACAGTGTACTAATGTCTTTGTTTCTCAGTGTCTCAGTGCCCTAGTGTCACTGTGTCTTCGTTGCTCCGTGTCCCAGTGTCCTGGTGTCACTGTGTCTCTGCTGCTCTGTGTTCCAGTGTCCCAGTGTCCTCGTGCCTCTGTGTCTCAGTGTCCCAGTGTCGTAGTGTCTCCGGGTCTCTGTATCTCAGTGTCTCAGTGTCTCAGTGTCTCAGTGTACCAGTGATTAGTGCCTCTGTGTCTCTGTGTCTTAGTGTCTCTGTGTCTCTGTATCTCAGTGTCTCGGTGTCCCAGTGCGCCAGTGTCCTAGTGTTTCAATGTCGCAGTGTCCTAGTGTCTCCGTGTCTCAGTGTTCCAGTGTTCTAGTGTCTCAGTGCTCCAGCGCACCAGTGCCTCTGTGTTTCCGTGTCTCCATGTCCCAGTGTCCCAGTGTCCCAGTGAGCTAGTGCCTCAGAGTCCCAGTGTCTCTGTGCCACATTGTCCCAGTGCCCCGGTGTCCCAGTGTCCTACTGTCTCTGTCTCTCCGTGTACCAGTGTCCTAGAGTCTCTGTGGCTCTGTGTCTCAGAGTCCCAGTGCCCAAGTGTCGTAGTGTTACTGTGTCTCCGTTGCTCAGTGTCCCAGTGTCCTAGTGGCTCAGTCTCCCAGTGTCTCAGTGTCCTAGTGTCCTAGTGTCTCTGCGTCTCTATATCTCAGTGTCTCGGTGTCCCAGTGTCCCAGTGTCCTACTGTCTCTGTGTCTCAGTGTGCCAGTGTTCCAGTGTCCTAGTGTCTCTGTGTGTCCGTGTCTCAGCGTCCCAGTGTCCTAGTGTCTCCGTGTCTCATTGTGCCAATGTCCTAGTGTCTCAATGTCCCAGTGTCCCAGTGTCCTAGTGTCTCCGTGCCTCAAAGTCCCAGTGTCCCAGTGTCCTAGTGTCTCTGTGTCTCTGTGTCTCCGCGTGTCCGTGTCCCAGTGTCCTAATTTCTCTGTGCGTCCGTGCCTCAGTGTTCGAGTGTCCTAGTGTCTCCGTGTCTCAGTGTGCCAGTGTGCCAGTGTTCCAGTGCCCTAGTGTCTCCGTGTCCCAGTGTCCTAGTGTTTCAGTGACCCAGTGTCCCAGTGTCTAGTGTCTCTGGGTCTCCGTATCTCAGTGTCCCAGTGTCCTCGTGTCTCTGTTTCTCAGTCTCCCAGTGTCCTAGTGTATCTGTCTCTGTATTTCAGTGTCTCGGTGCCCCAGTGTGCCAGTGTACTAGTGTCTCAATGTCACAGTGTCCTAGTGTCCTAGTTTCTCCGTGCCTCAAAGACCCCGTGTCCCAGTGTCCCAGTGTCTCCCTGTCTCAGTGTCCCAGTGTCCCACTGTTCTAGTGTCTCAGTGCCCCAGTGCCCCAGTGTCTTTGCGTCTCCGTGTCTCCGTGTCCCAGTGTACCAGTGAACTAGTATCTCAGTGCCCCAGTGTCCCAGTGTCTCCATGTCACATTGTCCCAGTGTCCAGTGTCCCAGTGTCCGTGTGTCTCTGTCTCTCCGTGTCTCAGTGTCCCAGTGATAAGTGTCTCCGTGTCTCTGCGTCTTAGTGTCTCAGTGTCCCAGTGTCTCAATGTCTCTGTGTCTATGTGTCTCAGCGTCTTAGTGTCCCTGTGTACCAGTGTCCTGGTGTCTCTGTGTCTCAGTGTCCATGTGTACCACTGTCCTAGTGTCTCTGTGTACCAATGTCATAGTGTCTCAGTGTCCTAGTGCCTCTGTGTCTCAGTGTCCCAGTGTCCATGTGTCTATGTGTCTTTGTGTCACAGTGTCCTAGTGTCACTGTGCCTCCATGTCTCAGTGTCCCAGTGACCCAGTGACCCAGCGTTCTAGTGTCTCTGTGCCTGTGTCCCAGTGTCCCATTGTTGTGGTGTCCTAGTGTCTCTGTGTCTCCTTGTCCCAGTGTCCCAGTGTCCTATTGGCTCTGTTTCTCAGTGTCTCAGTGCCCTAGTGTCACTGTGTCTCCGTTGCTCCGTGTCCCAGTGTCCCAGTGTCCTCGTGTCTCTGTGTCTCAGTGCCCCAGTGCCCCAGTGTCCTAGTGTCACTGTGTATCCATTGCTCTGTGTCTCAGTGTCCCATTGTCCTCATGTCTCTGTGCCTCAGTGTCTCAGTGCCCTAGTGTCTCTGTGTCTCTGTTTCTCAGTGTCTCAGTGTCCCAATGTCCCAGTGTTCTAGTGTCTCAGTACTCCAGTGCACCAGTGCCTCTGTGTTTCCGTGTCTCCATGTCCCAGTGTCCCAGTGTCCCAGTGTCTCTGTGCCACATTGTCCCAGTGCCCCGGTGTGCCAGCGTCCTAGTGTCTCTGTGTCTCCGTGTCCCAGTGTCCTAGAGTCTCTGTGGCTCCATGTCTCAGTGTGCCAGCGTCCTAGTGTCTCTGTCTCTCCGTGTCTCAGTGTGCCAGTGCCCCAGTGTCTCTGTGTCTTAGTGCCTCAGTGTCCCAGTATCCTAGTGTCTCTATGTCTCAGTGTCTCTGTGTGCCAGTGTCCTAGTGTCTCTGTGTACCAGTGTCACAGTGTCTCAGTGTCCTACTGTCTCTGTGTCTCAGTGTCTCAGTGTCCCAGTGCCCTAGTGTCTCTGTGTTGTAGTGTCCCAGTTTCCTAGTGTTACTGTGTCTCTGTGTCTCAGTGTCCCAGTGTCCCAATGTCCCAGTGTACTAGTGTCGCTGTGTCTCAGTGTCCCAGTGCCCTAGTGTCCGAGTGTCACTGTGTCCCCGTTGCTCAGTATCCCTGTGTCCCAGTGTCCTCGTGTCTCTGTGCCTCAGTGTCCCAGTGTCCTAGTGTATCTGTGTATCTATACCTCTGTCTCGGTGTACCAGTGTGCCAGTGTCCTAGTGGCTCAATGTCACAGTGCCCTAGTGTCCTACTGTCTCCGTGTCCCAAAGTCCCAGTGTCCTAGTGTCACTGTGTCTCCGTGTCTCAGCATCACAAAACCCAGTGTCCCAGTGTCCTAGTGCCTCTGTGTCTCAGTGTCCTAGTGCGTCTGTGCCTCTGTGTCTCCGTGTCGCAGTGTCCAGTGTCCTTGTGTCTCCGTGTCACAGCGTCTCAGTGCCCCATGTCCTCGTGCCCCCGTGTCACAAAGTCCCAGTGTGCCAGTGTCCTAGTGCCTCTGTGTCTCCGTATCTCCGTGTCCCAGTGTCCCAGTGTCCTTTTGTCTCTGTGTCTCAGTGTGCCAGTGTCCCAGTATCCCAGTGTTCCAGTGTCTCCGTGTCTCAGTGTGCCAGTTTCCTAGTATCTCAATGTCCCAGTGTCCCATGTCCGAGTGTCCCCGTGTCTCAAAGTCCCAGTGTGCCAGTGTCCAAGTGCCTCTGTGTCTCCGTGCCCCAATACCCCAGTGTCCTTGTGTCTCTGTGTCTCAGTGTGCCAGTGTCCCAGTGTCCCAGTGTCCCAGTGTCTCTGTCTCTCCGTGTCTCAGTGTCCCAGTGATTAGTGCCTCTGTGTCTCTGTGTCTTAGTGTCTCAGTGTCCCAGTGTCCCAATGCCTCTGTGTCTCTGTGTCTCAGTGTCCCTGTGTCCCAGTGTCCTTGTGTCTGTGTGTCTCAGTGTGCCAGTGTCCCAGTGTCCCAGTGTCTCTGTCTCTCCGTGTCTCAGTGTCCCAGTGATTAGTGCCTCTGTGTCTCTGTGTCTTAGTGTCTCAGTGTCCCAGTGTCCCAATGCCTCTGTGTCTCTGTGTCTCAGTATCGCTGCGTACCAGTGTCCTAGTGTCTCTGTGTCTCAGTGTCCCTGTGCACCAGTGCACTAGTGTCTCTGTGTACCAGTGTCACAGCGTCTCAGTGTCCTAGTTTCACTGTGTCTCCATGTCTCAGTGTCCCAGTGACCAAGTGACCCAGCGTTCGAATGTCTCTGTGTCACAGTGTCCCAGTGTCCCATTCTTGTAGTGTCCTACTGTCTCTGTGTCTCCGTGTCACAGTGTCCCAGTGTACTAGTGTGTTTGTTTCTCAGTGTCTCAGTGCCCTAGTGTCACTGTGTCTCCGTTGCTCCGTGTCCCAGTGTCCAAGTGTCCGAGTGTCTCTGTGTCTCAGTGCCCCAGTGCCCCAGTGTCTCTGTGTCTCTGTATCTCAGTGTCCCGGTGTACCAGTGTGCCAGTGTCTTAGTGTCTCTGTGTCTCCGTGTCTCAGCGTCTCAAAGTCCCAGTGTCCCATTTTCCTAGTGTCTCTGTGTCTCAGTGCCCTAGTGCATCTGTGTCTCAGTGCCTCCGTGTCCCAGTGTCCCAGTGTCCTTGTGTCTCCGTGTCTCATTGTCTCAGTGTCCCATGTCCTCGTGTCCCGGTGTCTCAAAGTACCAGTGTGCCAGTGTCCTAGTACCTCTGTGTCTCCGTGTCTCCATGTCCCAGTGTCCCAGTGTCATTGTGTATCTGTGTCTCAGTGTGCCAGTGTCCCAGTGTCTCTGTCTCTCCGTGTCTCAGTGTCCCAGTGATTAGTGCCTCTGTGTCTCTGTGTCTTAGTGTCTCAGTGCCCCAGTGTCCCAATGCCTCTGTGTCTCTGTGTCTCAGTGTCCCTGCGTACCAGTGTCCTCGTGTCTCTGTGTCTCAGTGTCCCTGTGTACCAGTGCCCTAGTGTCTCTGTGCACCAGTGTCACAGTGTCTCAGTGTCCTAGTTTCACTGCCTCCATGTCTCAGTGTCCCAGTGACCCAGTGACCCAGCGTTCGAGTGTCTCTGTGTCTATGTGTCCCAGTGTCCCATTCTTGTAGTGTCCTAGTGTCTCTGTGTCTCCGTGTCACAGTGTCACAGTGTACTAGTGTGTTTGTTTCTCAGTGTCTCAGTGTCCTAGTGTCACTGTGTCTCCGTTGCTCCGTGTCCCAGTGTCCCAGTGTCCGAGTGTCTCTGTGTCTCAGTGCCCTAGTGCATCTTTGCCTCAGTGTCTCCGTGTCCCAGTGTCCCAGTGTCCTTGTGTCTCCGTGTCTCAGTGTCTCAGTGTCCCATGTGCTCGTGTCCCCGTGTCACAAAGTCCCAGTGTGCCAGTGTCCTAGTGCCTCTGTGTCTCAGTGCCCTAGTGCCTCTGTGTCTCCGTGTCTCCGTGTCCCAGTGTCCCAGTGTCCTTGTGTCTGTGTGTCTCAGTGTGCCAGTGTCCCAGTGTCCCAGTGTCTCTGTCTCTCCGTGTCTCAGTGTTCCAGTGATTAGTGCCTCTGTGTCTCTGTGTCTTAGTGTCTCAGTGTCCCAGTGTCCCACTGCCTCTGTGTCTCTGTGTCTCAGTGTCCCTGTGTACCAGTGCCCTAGTGTCTCTGTGTACCAGTGTCACAGTGTCTCAGTGTCCTAGTTTCACTGTCTCCATGTCTCAGTGTCCCAGTGACCCAGTGACCCAGCGTTCGAGTGTCTCTGTGTCTATGTGTCCCAGTGTCCCATTCTTGTAGTGTCCTAGTGTCTCTGTGTCTCCGTGTCACAGTGTCACAGTGTACTAGTGTCTTTGTTTCTCAGTGTCTCAGTGCCCTAGTGTCACTGTGTCTCCGTTGCTCCGTGTCCCAGTGTCCCAGTGTCCTAATGTCTCCGTGTCCGAGTGTCCAAGTGTACTAATGCCTCTTTGTCTCCGTGAAACAGTATCTCAGTGCCCTAGTGTCCTAGTGTCTCTGTGCCTCCGTGTCTCAGTATCTCAGTATCCTAGTGTCTCTGTGTCTCCGTGTCCCAGTATCCTAGTGTCTCTGTGTCTCAGTGTGCCAGTGCCCCAATGTCTCTGCCTCTCCGTGTCTCAGTGTCCCAGTGTCCCAGTGTCCCAGTGATAGTGTCCTCGTGTCTCTGTGTCTCAGTGTCTCTGGGTACCAGTGTCCTAGTGTCTCTGTGTACCAGTGTCACAATATCTCGGTCTCTTAGTGTCTCTGTGTCTCAGTGTCCCAGTGTCCTAGTGCCTCTGTGCCACACTGTCCCAGTGTCCTAGTGTCACTGTGTCTCTATGTCTCAGTGTCACAGTGACCCATTGACCCAGCGTTCTAGTGTCTCTGTGTCTCTGTGTCCCAGTGCCCCATTGTTGTAGTGTTCTAGTGTGTCTGTGTCTCCGTGTCACAGTGTCCCAGTGTCGCAGTGTCCTAGTGTCACTGTGTCTCCGTTGCTCAGTGTCCCAGTGTCCCAGTGTCCTCGGGTCTCTGTGCCTTAGTGTTCCAGTGTCCTAGTGTCTCTGTGTCTCTGTATCTCAGTGTCTCGGTGTCCCAGTGTGCCAGTGTCATAGTGTATCTGCGTCTCCGTGTCACAGTGTCCCAGTGTCCTAATGTCTCTGTGCCTCAGTTTCTCAGTGTCCCAGTGTCCAAGTGTCACTGTGTCTCCGTTGCTCCGTGTCCCAGTGCCCCAATGTCCTAGTGTCTCTGTGTCTCAATGCCCCAGTGCCCCAGTGTCCTAGTGTTCTAGTGCCTCCGTGTCTCAAAGTCCCAGTGTCCCAGTGTCCTGGTGTCTCCGTGTCTCAGTGCCCCAGTGTCACTGTGTCTCTGTCTCTCCGTGTCCCAGTGTCCCAGTGTCTCCGTGTCTCCGTGTCCCACTGTCCTAATGTCTCTGTGTCTACGTGTCTCCGTGTCCCAGTCTCTCTGTGTTTCAGTGGCCCACTGTCCTAATGCCTCTGTGTCTCCGTGTCTCCGTGTCCCAGTGTCTCTGTGTCTCAGTGTCCGAGTGTCCCAGTGCCCTAGTGCCACTTTGTCTCCGTTTCACTGTGTCTCCGTGTCCCAGTGTCCCAGTGTCCGAGTGTCTCTGTGTCTCAGTGTCCCAGTGTCCTAGTGATGCAGTGTCCAAGTGCCCAAGTGTGTCCTTGTCACCGTGTCCTAGTGTCCCAGTGTACTAGTGCCTCTGTGTCTCCGTGTCACAGTGTCCCAGTGCCCTAGTGTCCTAGTGTCTCCGTGTCTCCGTGTCCCAGTGTCCTAGTGTCTCAGTGTCCCAGTGCCCTAGTGTGTCTATGTCCCAGTGTCCCAGTGTCCTAGTGTCTCAGTGTCCCAGTGCCCTAGTGTGTCTATGTCCCAGTGTCCCAGTGTCCCATGGTCCTAGTGTCTCTGTGCCACCGTCTCTTAGTGTCCCAGTGTCCTAGTTCCTCAGTGCCCCAGTGTCCTAGTGTCTCTGTGTCTCAGTGTCCCTGTGTACCAGTGCCCTAGTGTCTCTGTGTCCCAGTGTCACAGAGTCCCAGTGTCCTAGTGTGTCTGTGTCACAGTGTCCCAGTGTCCTAGTGTCTCTGTGTCTCCGTGTCTCAGCGTCACTAAGACCCAGTGTCCCAGTGTCCTAGTGCCTCTGTGTCTCAGTGTCCTCGTGCGTCTGTGTCTCAGTGTCTCCGTGTCGCAGTGTCCCAGTGTCCTTGTGTCTCCGTGTCTCAGTGTCTCAGTGTCTCAGTGTCCCAATGTCCAAGTCTCTCCGTGTCTCAGTGTCCCAGTGTGCCAGTGTCCTAGTGTCTCAATGTCCCTGTGCCCCATGTCCTAGTGTCCCCGTGTCTCAAAGTTCCAGTGTGCCAGTATCCAAGTGCCTCTGTGTCTCCGTGTCCCAGTGTCCCAGTGTCCTTGTGTCTCTGTGTCTCTGTGTGCCAGTGTCCCAGTGTCCCAGTGTCTCTGTCTCTCCGTGTCTCAGTGTCCCAGTGATTGGTGCCTCTGTGTCTCTGTGTCTTAGTGTCTCAGTGTCCCAGTGTCCCGATGCCTCTGTGTCTCTGTGCCTCAGTGTCCCTGTGTACCAGTGTCCTAGTGTCTCTGTGTCTCAGTGTCCCTGTGTACCAGTGCCCTAGTGTCTCTGTGTACCAGTGTCACAGTGTCTCAGTGTCCTAGTTTCACTGTGTCTCTGTGTCCTTGTGTCCCATTCTTGTAGTGTCCTACAGTCTCTGTGTCTCCGTGTCACAGTGTCCCAGTGTACTAGTGTGTTTGTTTCTCAGTGTCTCAGTGCCCTAGTGTCACTGTGTCTCCGTTGCTCCGTGTCCCAGTGTCCCAGTGTCCGAGTGTCTCTATGTCTCAGTGCCCCAGTGTCCCAGTGTCCTCATGTCACTATGTCTCCGCTGCTCTGTGTTCCAGTGTCCCAGTGTCCTCGTGCCCTTGTGTCTCAGTGTCCCAGTGTCGTAGTGTCTCTGGGTATCTGTATCTCAGTGACCCGGTGTACCAGTGTGCCAGTGTCTTAGTGTCTCTGTGTCTCCGTGTCTCAGCGTCTCAAAGTCCCAGTGTCCCATTTTCCTAGTGTCTCTGTGTCTCAGTGCCCTAGTGCATCTGTGCCTCAGTGTCTCCGTGTCCCAGTGTCCCAGTGTCCTTGTGTCTCCGTGTCTCAAAGTCCCAGTGTCCCAGTGTCCTGGTGTCTCCGTGTCTCAGTGCCCCAGTGTCACTGTGTCTCTGTCTCTCCGTTTCCCAGTGTCCCAGTGTCTCCGTGTCTCCGTGTCCCACTGTCCTAATGTCTCTGTGTCTCCGTGTCTCCGTGTCCCAGTCTCTCTGTGTTTCAGTGTCCCATTGTCCTAATGTCTCTGTGTCTCCGTGTCTCCGTGTCCCAGTGTCTCTGTGCCTCAGTGTCCGAGTGTCCCAGTGCCCTAGTGCCACTTTGTCTCCGTTTCACTGTGTCTCCGTGTCCCAGTGTCCCAGTGTCCGAGTGTCTCTGTGTCTCAGTGTCCCAGTGTCCTAGTGATGCAGTGTCCAAGTGCCCAAGTGTGTCCTTGTCTCCGTGTCCTAGTGTCCCAGTGTACTAGTGCCTCTGTGTCTCCGTGTCACAGTGTCCCAGTGCCCTAGTGTCCTAGTGTCTCCGTGTCTCCGTGTCCCAGTGTCCTTGTGTCTCAGTGTCCCAGTGCCCTACTGTGTCTATGTCCCAGTGTCCCAGTGTCCTAGTGTCTCAGTGTCCCAGTGCCCTAGTGTGTCTATGTCCCAGTGTCCCAGTGTCCCATGGTCCTAGTGTCTCTGTGCCACCGTCTCGCAGTGTCCCAGTGTCCTAGTTCCTCAGTGTCCCAGTGTCCTAGTGTCTCTGTGTCTCAGTGTCCCTGTGTACCAGTGCCCTAGTGTCTCTGTGTCCCAGTGTCACAGAGTCCCAGTGTCCTAGTGTGTCTGTGTCACAGTGTCCCAGTGTCCTAGTGTCTCTGTGTCTCCGTGTCTCAGCGTCAATAAGACCCAGTGTCCCAGTGTCCTAGTGCCTCTGTGTCTCAGTGTCCTAGTGCGTCTGTGTCTCAGTGTCTCCGTGTCGCAGTGTCCCAGTGTCCTTGTGTCTCCGTGTCTCAGTGTCTCAGTGTCCCAATGTCCTAGTGTCTCCGTGTCTCAGTTTCCCAGTGTGCCAGTGTCCTAGTGTCTCAATGTCCCAGTGTCCCATGTCCTAGTGTCCCCGTGTCTCAAAGTTCCAGTGTGCCAGTGTCCAAGTGCCTCTGTGTCTCCGTGTCCCAGTGCCCCAGTGTCCTTGTGTCTCTGTGTCTCAGTGTGCCAGTGTCCCAGTGTCCCAGTGTCTCTGTCTCTCCGTGTCTCAGTGTCCCTGTGTACCAGTGTCCTAGTGTCTCTGTGTCTCAGTCTCCCTGTGTACCAGTGCCCTAGTGTCTCTGTGTACCAGTGTCACAGTGTCTCAGTGTCCTAGTTTCACTGTGTCTCTGTGTCCTAGTGTCCCATTCTTGTAGTGTCCTACAGTCTCTGTGTATCCGTGTCACAGTGTCCCAGTGTACTAGTGTGTTTGTTTCTCAGTGTCTCAGTGCCCTAGTGTCACTGTGTCTCCGTTGCTCCGTGTCCCAGTGTCCCAGTGTCCGAGTGTCTCTGTGTCTCAGTGCCCCAGTGTCCCAGTTTCCTCATGTCACTATGTCTCCGCTGCTCTGTGTTCCAGTGTCCCAGTGTCCTCGTGCCTCTGTGTCTCAGTGTCCCAGTGTCGTAGTGTCTCTGGGTATCTGTATCTCAGTGACCCGGTGTACCAGTGTGCCAGTGTCTTAGTGCCTCTGTGTCTCCGTGTCTCAGCGTCTCAAAGTCCCAGTGTCCCATTTTCCTAGTGTCTCTGTGTCTCAGTGCCCTAGTGCATCTGTGCCTCAGTGTCTCCGTGTCCCAGTGTCCCAGTGTCCTTGTGTCTCCGTGTCTCAGTGTCTCAGTGTCCCATGTGCTCGTGTCCCCGTGTCAGAAAGTCCCAGTGTGCCAGTGTCCTAGTGCCTCTGTGTCTCCGTGTCTCTGTGTCCCAGTGTCGCAGTGTCCTTGTGTCTGTGTGTCTCAGTGTGCCAGTGTCCCAGTGTCTCTGTCTCTCCGTGTCTCAGTGTCCCAGTGATTAGTGCCTCTGTGTCTGTGTGTCTTAGTGTCTCAGTGTCCCAGTGTCCCAGTGATAGTGTCCTCGTGTCTCTGTGTCTCAGTGTCTCTGTGTACCAGTGTCCTATGGCTCTGTGTACCAGTGTCACAATATCTCGGTCTCTTAGTGTCTCTGTGTCTCAGTGTCCCAGTGTCCTAGTGCCTCTGTGCCACAGTGTCCCGGTGTCCTAGTGTCACTGTGTCTCTATGTCTCAGTGTCACAGTGACCCATTGACCCAGCGTTCTAGTGTCTCTGTGTCTCTGTGTCCCAGTGCCCCATTGTTGTAGTGTTCTAGTGTGTCTGTGTCTCCGTGTCACAGTGTCCCAGTGTCCCAGTGTCCTAGTGTCACTGTGTCTCCGTTGCTCAGTGTCCCAGTGTCCCAGTGTCCTCGGGTCTCTGTGCCTTAGTGTCCCAGTGTCCTAGTGTCTCTGTGTCTCTGTATCTCAGTGTCTCGGTGTCCCAGTGTGCCAGTGTCCTAGTGTATCTGTGTCTCCGTGTCACAGTGTCCCAGTGTCCTAGTGTCTCTGTGCCTCAGTTTCTCAGTGTCCCAGTGTCCAAGTGTCACTGTGTCTCCGTTGCTCCGTGTCACAGTGTCCCAGTGTCCTAGTGTCACTGTGTCTCCGTTGCTCCGTGTCCCAGTGCCCCAATGTCCTAGTGTCTCTGTGTCTCAATGCCCCAGTGCCCCAGTGTCCTAGTGTTCTAGTGCCTCCGTGTCTCAAAGTCCCAGTGTCCCAGTGTCCTGGTGTCTCCGTGTCTCAGTGCCCCAGTGTCACTGTGTCTCTGTCTGTCCGTGTCCCAGTGTCCCAGTGTCTCCGTGTCTCCGTGTCCCACTGTCCTAATGTCTCTGTGTCTCCGTGTCTCCGTGTCCCAGTCTCTCTGTGTTTCAGTGTCCCACTGTCCTAATGTCTCTGTGTCTCCGTGTCTCCGTGCCCCAGTGTCTCTGTGTCTCAGTGTCCGAGTGTCCCAGTGCCCTAGTGCCACTTTGTCTCCGTTTCACTGTGTCTCCGTGTCCCAGTGTCCCAGTGTCCGAGTGTCTCTGTGTCTCAGTGTCCCAGTGTCCTAGTGATGCAGTGTCCAAGTGCTCAAGTGTGTCCTTGTCTCCGTGTCCTAGTGTCCCAGTGTATTAGTGCCTCTGTGTCTCCGTGTCACAGTGTCCCAGTACCCTAGTGTCCTAGTGTCTCCGTGTCTCCGTGTCCCAGTGTCCTAGTGTCTCAGTGTCCCAGTGCCCTAGTGTGTCTATGTCCCAGTGTCCCAGTGTCCTAGGGTCTCAGTGTCCCAGTGCCCTAGTGTGTCTATGTCCCAGTGTCCCATGGTCCTAGTGTCTCTGTGCCACCGTCTCTTAGTGTCCCAGTGTCCTAGTTCCTCAGTGTCCCAGTGTCCTAGTGTCTCTGTGTCTCAGTGTCCCTGTGTACCAGTGCCCTAGTGTCTCTGTGTCCCAGTGTCACAGAGTCCCAGTGTCCTAGTGTGTCTGTGTCACAGTGTCCCAGTGTCCTAGTGTCTCTGTGTCTCCGTGTCTCAGCGTCACTAAGACCCAGTGTCCCAGTGTCCTAGTGCCTCTGTGTCTCAGTGTCCTAGTGCGTCTGTGTCTCAGTGTCTCCGTGTCGCAGTGTCCCAGTGTCCTTGTGTCTCCGTGTCTCAGTGTATCAGTGTCTCAGTGCCCCAATGTCCTAGTGTCTCCGTGTCTCAGTGTCCCAGTGTGCCAGTGTCCTAGTGTCTCAATGTCCCAGTGTCCCATGTCCTGGTGTCCCCGTGTCTCAAAGTTCCAGTGTGCCAGTGTCCAAGTGCCTCTGTGTCTCCGTGTCCCAGTGTCCCAGTGTTCTTGTGTCTCTGTGTCTCAGTGTGCCAGTGTCCCAATGTCCCAGTGTCTCTGTCTCTCCGTGTCTCAGTGTCCCAGTGATTAGTGCCTCTGTGTCTTTGTGTCTTAGTGTCTCAGTGTCCCAGTGTCCCAATGCCTCTGTGTCTCTGTGCCTCAGTGTCCCTGTGTACCAGTGTCCTCATGTCACTATGTCTCCGCTGCTCTGTGTTCCAGTGTCCCAGTGTCCTCGTGCCTCTGTGTCTCAGTGTCCCAGTGTCGTAGTGTCTCTGGGTATCTGTATCTCAGTGACCCGGTGTACCAGTGTGCCAGTGTCTTAGTGTCTCTGTGTCTCCGTGTCTCAGCGTCTCAAAGTCCCAGTGTCCCATTTTCCTAGTGTCTCTGTGTCTCAGTGCCCTAGTGCATCTGTGTCTCAGTGTCTCCGTGTCCCAGTGTCCCAGTGTCCTTGTGTCTCCGTGTCTCAGTGTCTCAGTGTCCCAGTGTCCTTGTGTCTGTGTGTCTCAGTGTGCCAGTGTCCCAGTGTCTCTGTCTCTCCGTGTCTCAGTGTCCCAGTGATTAGTGCCTCAGTGTCTCTGTGTCTTAGTGTCTCAGTGTCCCAGTGTCCCAGTAATAGTGTCCGCGTGTCTCTGTGTCTCAGTGTCTCTGTGTACCAGTGTCCTAGTGTCTCTGTGTACCAGTGTCACAATATCTCGGTCTCTTAGTGTCTCTGTGTCTCAGTGTCCCAGTGTCCTAGTGCCTCTGTGCCACAGTGTCCCAGTGTCCTAGTGTCACTGTGTCTCTATGTCTCAGTGTCACAGTGACCCAGTGACCCAGCATTCTAGTGTCTCTGTGTCTCTGTGTCCCAGTGCCCCATTGTTGTAGTGTTCTAGTGTGTCTGTGTCTCCGTGTCACAGTGTCCCAGTGTGCCAGTGTCCTAGTGTCTCGTGTGTCTCAGTGCCCCAGTGTCCTCGTGTCACTGTGTCTCCGTTGCTCAGTGTCCCAATGTCCCAGTGTCCTCGGGTCTCTGTGCCTTAGTGTCCCAATGTCCTAGTGTCTCTGGGTCTCTGTATCTCAGTGTCTCGGTGTCCCAGTATGCCAGTGTCCTAGTGTATCCGTGTCCCAGTGTCCCAGTGTCCTTGTGTCTGTGTGTCTCAGTGTGCCAGTGTCCCAGTGTCCCAGTGTCTCTGTCTCTCCGTGTCTCAGTGTCCCAGTGATTAGTGCCTCTGTGTCTCTGTGTCGTAGTGTCTCAGTGTCCCAGTGTCCCAATGCCTCTGTGTCTCTGTGTCTCAGTATCCCTGCGTACCAGTGTCCTAGTGTCTCTGTGTCTCAGTGTCCCTGTGTACCAGTGCACTAGTGTATCTGTGTACCAATGTCACAGTGTCTCAGTGTCCTAGTTTCACTGTGTCTCCATGTCTCAGTGTGCCAGTGACCCAGTGACCCAGCGTTCAAATGTCTCTGTGTCTCAGTGTCCCAGTGTCCCATTCTTGTAGTGTCCTACTGTCTCTGTGTCTCCGTGTCAGAGTGTCCCAGTGTACTAGTGTGTTTGTTTCTCAGTGTCTCAGTGCCCTAGTGTCACTGTGTCTCCGTTGCTCCGTGTCCCAGTGTCCAAGTGCCCGAGTGTCTCTGTGTCTCAGTGCCCCAGTGCCCCAGTGTCTCTGTGTCTCTGTATCTCAGTGTCCCGGTGTACCAGTGTGCCAGTGTCTTAGTGTCTCTGTGTCTCAGTGCCCCTGTGTACCAGTGCCCCAGTGTCTCTGTGTACCAGTGTGACAGAGTCTCGGTGTCACAGTGTCTCTGTGTCTCAGTGCCCCAGTGTCCCAGTGTCCGAGTGTCTCTGTGTCACAGTGTCCCAGTGTCCTAGCGTCACTGTGTCTCCATGTCTCAGTGACCCAGTGACCCAGCGTTCGAGTGTCTCTGTGTACCAGTGTCCCATTGTTGTAGTGCCCTAGTGTCTCTGTGTCTCCATGTCACAGTGTCCCAGTGCCCTAGTGTCTTTGTTTCTCTGTGTCTCAGTACCCTAGTGTCACTGTGTCTCCGTTGCTCCATGGCCCAGTGTCCCAGTGTCTCTGTGTCTCCGTGTCTCAGTGTCCCAGTGTCCCAGTGACTCCGTGTCCCAGTGTCTCAGTATCCTAGTGTCCCAGGGTCCCTGTGTCCTAGTGTCTCTGTGCCTCTGTGTCTCAGTGTCTCAGTGTCCCAGTGTCCTAGTGTCTCTGTGTCCCAGTGTCTCAGGGTCTCAGTGTCCCAGGGTCCCAGTGTCCTAGTGTATCTGTGCCTCTGTGTGTCAGTGTCTCAGTGTCCCAGTGTCCTAATGTCTCTGTGTCTCAGTGTCTCAGGGTCTCAGTGTCTCAGGGTCTAAGTGTCCCAGGGTCCCTGTGTCCTAGTGTCTCTGTGCCTCTGTGTCTCAATGTCTCAGTGTCCCAGTGTCCAAGTGGCTCTGTTTCTCAGAGTCCCAGTGCCCAAGTGTCCTAGTGTCACTGTGTCTCCGTTGCTCACTGTCCCAGTGTCCTAGTGGCTCAGTCTCCCAGTGTCCCAGTGTCCCAGTGTCCTACTGTCTCTGTGTCTCGGTGTCCCAGTGTTCCAGTGTCCTAGTGTCTCTGTGTGTCCGTGTCTCAGTGTCCCAGTGTCCTAGTGTCTCCGTGTCTCATTGTGCTAATGTCCTCGTGTCTCAATGTCCCAGTGTCCCAGTGTCCTAGTGTCTCTGTGTCTCTGTGTCTCCACGTCTCCGTGTCCCAGTGTCCTAGTGTCTCTGTGTGTCCGTGCCTCAGTGTTCCAGTGTCCTAGTGTCTCCGTGTCTCAGTGTGCCAGTGTGCCAGTGTCCCAGTGCCCTAGTGTCTCCGTGTCCCAGTGTCCTAGTGTTTCAGTGACCCAATGTCCCAGTGTCCTCGTGTCTCTGTGTCTCAGTCTCCCAGTGTCCTAGTGTATCTGTCTCTGTATTTCAGTGTCTCGGTGTCCCAGTGTGCCAGTGTACTAGTGTCTCAATGTCACAGTGTCCTAGTGTCCTAGTGTCTCCGTGCCTCAAAGTCCCCGTGTCCCAGTGTCCTAGTGTCTCCCTGTCTCAGTGTCCCAGTGTCCCACTGTTCTAGTGTCTCAGTGCCCCAGTGTCCCAGTGTCTTTGCGCCTCCGTGTCTCCGTGTCCCAGTGTCCCAGTGAACTAGTATCTCAGTGCCCCAGTGTCCCAGTGGCCCCATGTCACATTGTCCCAGTGCCCAGTGTCCCAGTGTCCGTGTGTCTCTGTCTCTCCGTGTCAAGTGTCCCAGTGATAAGTGTCTCCGTGTCTCTGTGTCTTAGTGTCTCAGTGTCCCAGTGTCTCAATGTCTCTGTGTCTATGTGTCTCAGCGTCTCAGTGTCCCTGTGTACCAGTGTCCTGGTGTCTCTGTGTCTCAGTGTCCATGTGTACCAGTGTCCTAGTGTCTCTGTGTACCAATGACATAGTGTCTCAGTGTCCTGGTGCCTCTGTGTCTCAGTGTCCCAGTATCCATGTGTCTATGTGTCTTTGTGTCACAGTGTCCTAGTGTCACTATGCCTCCATGTCTCAGTGTCCCAGTGACCCAGTGACCCAGCGTTCTAGTGTCTCTGTGCCTGTGTCCCAGTGTCCCATTGTTGTAGTGTCCTAGTGTCTATGTGTCTCCTTGTCCCAGTGTCCTAGTGTCTCTGTTTCTCAGTGTCTCAGTGCCCTAGTGTCACTGTGTCTCCGTTGCTCCGTGTCCCAGTGTCCCAGTGTCCTAGTGTCTCTGTGTCTCAGTGCCCCAGTGCCCCAGTGTCCTAGTGTCACTGTGTATCCATTGCTCTGTGTCTCAGTGTCCCATTGTCCTCATGTCTCTGTGCCTCAGTGTCCCAGTGTCCTAGTGTCTCTGTGTCTCTGTTTCTCAGTGTCTTGGTGTCCCAGTGTGCCAGTGTTCTAGAGTTTCAATGTCCCAGTGTCCCAGTGTCCTAGTGTCTCCGTGTCTCAGTGTCCCAGTGTCCCAGTGTTCTAGTGTCTCAGTACTTCAGTGCACCAGTGCCTCTGTGTTTCCGTGTCTCCATGTCTCTGTGTCCCAGTGTCCCAGTGAGCTAGTGCCTCAGTGCCCCAGTGTCCCAGTGACTCTGTGCCACATTGTCCCAGTGCCCCGGTGTGCCAGCGTCCTAGTGTCTCTGTGTCTCCGTGTCCCAGTGTCCTAGAGTCTCTGTGGCTCCATGTCTCAGTGTGCCAGTGCCCCTGTGTCTCTGTCTCTCCGTGTCTCAGTGTGCCAGTGTCCCAGTGTCTCTGTGTCTTAGTGCCTCAGTGTCCCAGTATCCTAGTGTCTCTATGTCTCAGTGTCTCTGTGTGCCAGTGTCCTAGTGTCTCTGTGTACCAGTGTCACAGTGTCTCAGTGTCCTGCTGTCTCTGTGTCTCAGTGCCTCAGTGTCCCAGTGCCCTAGTGTCTCTGTGTTGTAGTGTCCCAGTTTCCGAGTGTTACTGTGTCTCTGTGTCTCAGTGTCCCAGTGTCCCAATGTCCCAGTGTACTAGTTTCGCTGTGTCTCAGTGTCCCAGTGCCCTAGTGTCCTAGTGTCACTGTGTCTCCGTTGCTCAGTATCCCAGTGTCCCAGTGTCCTCGTGTCTCTGTGCCTCAGTGTCCCAGTGTCCTAGTGTCTCTGTGTATCTGTACCTCTGTCTCGGTGTACCAGTGTGCCAGTGTCCTAGTGTCACAATGTCACAGTGCCCTAGTGTCCTACTGTCTCCGTGTCCCAAAGTCCCAGTGTCCTAGTGTCTCTGTGTCTCCGTGTCTCAGCATCACAAAACCCAGTGTCCCAGTGTCCTAGTGCCTCTGTGTCTCAGTGTCCTAGTGCGCCTGTGTCTCAGTGCCTCCGTGTCGCAGTGACTCTGTGCCACATTGTCCCAGTGCCCCGGTGTGCCAGCGTCCTAGTGTCTCTGTGTCTCCGTGTCCCAGTGTCCTAGAGTCTCTGTGGCTCCATGTCTCAGTGTGCCAGTGCCCCTGTGTCTCTGTCTCTCCGTGTCTCAGTGTGCCAGTGTCCCAGTGTCTCTGTGTCTTAGTGCCTCAGTGTCCCAGTATCCTAGTGTCTCTATGTCTCAGTGTCTCTGTGTGCCAGTGTCCTAGTGTCTCTGTGTACCAGTGTCACAGTGTCTCAGTGTCCTGCTGTCTCTGTGTCTCAGTGCCTCAGTGTCCCAGTGCCCTAGTGTCTCTGTGTTGTAGTGTCCCAGTTTCCGAGTGTTACTGTGTCTCTGTGTCTCAGTGTCCCAGTGTCCCAATGTCCCAGTGTACTAGTTTCGCTGTGTCTCAGTGTCCCAGTGCCCTAGTGTCCTAGTGTCACTGTGTCTCCGTTGCTCAGTATCCCAGTGTCCCAGTGTCCTCGTGTCTCTGTGCCTCAGTGTCCCAGTGTCCTAGTGTCTCTGTGTATCTGTACCTCTGTCTCGGTGTACCAGTGTGCCAGTGTCCTAGTGTCACAATGTCACAGTGCCCTAGTGTCCTACTGTCTCCGTGTCCCAAAGTCCCAGTGTCCTAGTGTCTCTGTGTCTCCGTGTCTCAGCATCACAAAACCCAGTGTCCCAGTGTCCTAGTGCCTCTGTGTCTCAGTGTCCTAGTGCGCCTGTGTCTCAGTGCCTCCGTGTCGCAGTGCCCCAGTGTCCTTGTGTCTCCGTGTCTCAGTGTCTCAGTGTCCCATGTCCTCGTGTCCCCGTGTCACAAAGTCCCAGTGTGCCAGTGTCCTAGTGCCTCTGTGTCTCCGTGTCTCCGTGTCCCAGTGTCCCAGTGTCCTTGTGTGTCTGTGTCTCAGTGTGCCAGTGTCCCAGTGTCCCAGTGTTCCAGTGTCTCCGTGTCTCAGTGTCCCAGTGTGCCAGTGTCCGAGTATCTCAATGTCCCAGTGTCCCATGTCCTAGTGCCCCCGTGTCTCAAAGTCCAGGTGTGCCAGTGTCCAAGTGCCTCTGTGTCTCCGTGTCCCAGTGCCCCAGTGTCCTTGTGTCTCTGTGTCTCAGTGTCCCTGTGTACCAGTGCTCTAGTGTCTCTGTGTACCAGTGTCACAGTGTCTCAGTGTCCTAGTTTCACTGTGTCTCTGTGTCCTAGTGTCCCATTCTTGTAGTGTGCTAGTGTCTCTATGTCTCCGTGTCACAGTGTCCCAGTGTACTAGTGTCTTTGTTTCTCAGTGTCTCAGTGCTCTAGTGTCACTGTGTCTCCGTTGCTCCGTGTCCCAGTGTCCCAGTGTCCGAGTGTCTCTGTGTCTCAGTGCCCCAGTGTCGTAGTGTCTCTGGGTCTCTGTATCTCAGTGTCTCGGTGTACCAGTGTGCCAGTGTCTTAGTGTCTCTGTGTCTCCGCGTCTCAGCGACTCAAAGTCTCAGTGTCCCATTTTCCTAGTGTCTCTGTGTCTCAGTGCCCTAACGCAACTGTGTCTCAGTGTCTCCGTGTCCCAGTGTCCCAGTGTCCTTGTGTCTCCATGTCTCAGTGTCTCAGTGTCCCAAGTCCTCGTGTCCCGGTGTCTCAAAGTACCAGTGTGCCAGTGTCCTAGTGCTTCTGTGTCTCCGTGTCTCCGTGTCCCAGTGTCCCAGTGTCCTTGTATATCTGTGTCTCAGTGTGCCAGTGTCCCAGTGTCTCTGTCTCTCCGTGTCTCAGTGTCCCAGTGATTAGTGCCTCTGTGTCTCTGTGTCTTAGTGTCTCAGTGCCCCAGTGTCCCAATGCCTCTGTGTATCTGTGTCTCAGTGTCCCTGTGTACCAGTGTCCTAGTGTCTCTGTATCTCAGTGTCCCTGTGTACCAGTGCCCTAGTGTCTCTGTGCACCAGTGTCACAGTGTCTCAGTTTGCTAGTTTCACTGTGTCTCCATGTCTCAGTGTCCCAGTGACCCAGTGACCCCGCGTTCGAATGTCTCTGTGTCTCTGTGTCCCAGTGTCCCATTCTTGTAGTGTCCTAGTGTCTCTGTGTCTTCGTGTCACAATGTCACAGTGTACTAGTGTCTTTGTTTCTCAGTGTCTCAGTGCCCTAGTGTCACTGTGTCTCCGTTGCTCCGTGTCCCAGTGTCCCAGTGTCCGAGTGTCTCTGTGTCTCAGTGCCCAAGTGTCCCACTGTCCTCGTGTCACTGTGTCTCCGCTGCTCTGTGTTCCAGTGTCCCAGTGTCCTCGTGCCTCTGTGTCTCAGTGTCCCAGTGTCGTAGTGTCTCTGGGTATCTGTATCTCAGTGTCCCGGTGTACCAGTGTGCCAGTGTCTTAGTGTCTCTGTGTCTCCGTGTCTCAGCGTCTCAAAGTCCCAGTGTCCCATTTTCCTAGTGTCTCTGTGTCTCAGTGCCCTAGTGCATCTGTGCCTCAGTGTCTCCGTGTCCCAGTGTCCCAGTGTCCTTGTGTCTCCGTGTCTCAGTGTCTCAGTGCCCCATGTGCTCGTGTCCCCGTGTCAGAAAGTCCCAGCGTGCCAGTGTCCTAGTGCCTCTGTGTCTCCGTGTCTCCGTGTCCCAGTGTCCCAGTGTCCCAGTGTCCTTGTGTCTGTGTGTCTCAGTGTGCCAGTGTCCCAGTGTCCCAGTGTCTCTGTCTCTCCGTGTCTCAGTGTCCCAGTGATTAGTGCCTCTGTGTCTTAGTGTCTCAGTGTCCCAGTGTCCCAATGCCTCTGTGTCTCTGTGTCTCAGTGTCCCTGCGTACCAGTGCCCTAGTGTCTCTGTGTACCAGTGTCACAGTGTCTCAGTGTCCTAGTTTCACTGTGTCTCCATATCTCAGTGTCCCAGTGACCCAGTGACCCAGCGTTCGAGTGTCTCTGTGTCTATGTGTCCCAGTGTCCCATTCTTGTAGTGTCCTAGAGTCTCTGTGTCTCCGTGTCACAGTGTCACAGTGTACTAGTGTCTTTGTTTCTCAGTGTCTCAGTGCCCTAGTGTCACTGTGTCTCCGTTGCTCCATGTCCCAGTGTCCCAGTGTCCTAATGTCTCCGTGTCCGAGTGTCCAAGTGTACTAATGCCTCTTTGTCTCCGTGACACAGTGTCCCAGTGCCCTAGTGTCCTAGTGTCTCTTTGTCTCCGTGTCTCAGTGTCCCAGTGTCCTAGTGTCTCAGTGTGCGTCCTAATGTGTCTATGTCCCAGTGTCCCAATGTCCTACTGTCTCTGTGCCTCCGTGTCTCAGTATCTCAGTATCCTAGTGTCTCTGTGCCTCCGTGTCCCAGTATCCTAGTGTCTCTGTGTCTCAGTGTGCCAGTGCCCCAGTGCCCCAGTGTCTCTGCCTCTCCGTGTCTCAGTGTCCCAGTGCCCCAGTGTCCCAGTGATAGTGCCCTCGTGTCTCTGTGTCTCAGTGTCTCTGTGTACCAGTGTCCTAGTGTCTCTGTGTACCAGTGTCACAATATCTCCGTCTCTTAGTGTCTCTGTGTCTCAGTGTCCCAGTGTCCTAGTGCCTCTGTGCCAGTGTCCCAGTGTCCTAGTGTCACTGTGTCTCTATGTCTCAGTGTCACAGTGACCCAGTGACCCCGCGTTCTAGTGTCTCTGTGTCTCTGTGTCCCAGTGCCCCATTGTTGTAGTGTTCTAGTGTGTCTGTGTCTCCGTGTCACAGTGTCCCAGTATCCCAGTGTCCTAGTGTCACTGTGTCTCCGTTGCTCAGTGTCCCAGTGTCCCAGTGTCCTCGGGTCTCTGTGCCTTAGTGTCCCAGTGTCCTAGTGTCTCTGTGTCTCTGTATCTCAGTGTCTCGGTGTCCCAGTGTGCCAGTGTCCTAGTGTATCTGTGTCTCCGTGTCACAGTGTCCCAGTGTCCTAGTGTCTCTGTGCCTCAGTTTCTCAGTGTCCCAGTGTCCAAGTGTCACTGTGTCTCCGTTGCTCCGTGTCACAGTGTCCCAGTGCCCTAGTGTCACTGTGTCTCCGTTGCTCCGTGTCCCAGTGGCCCAATGTCCTAGTGTCTCTGTGTCTCAATGCCCCAGTGCCCCATTGTCGTAGTGTCCTAGTGCCTCCGTGTCTCAAAGTCCCAGTGTCCCAGTGTCCTAGTGTCTCCGTGTCTCAGTGCCCCAGTGTCACTGTGTCTCTGTCTGTCCGTGTCCCAGTGTCCCAGTGTCTCCGTGTCTCCGTGTCCCACTGTCCTAATGTCTCTGTGTCTCCGTGTCTCCGTGTCCCAGGGTCTCTGTGTTTCAGTGTCCCACTGTCCTAATGTCTCTGTGTCTCCGTGTCTCCGTGACCCAGTGTCTCTGTGTCTCAGTGTCCGAGTGTCCCAGTGCCCTAGTGCCACTTTGTCTCCGTTTCACTGTGTCTCCGTGTCCCAGTGTCCCAGTGTCCGAGTGTCTCTGTGTCTCAGTGTCCCAGTGTCCTAGTGATGCAGTGTCCAAGTGCCCAAGTGTGTCCTTGTCTCCTTGTCCTAGTTTCCCAGTGTACTAGTGCCTCTGTGTCTCCGTGTCACAGTGTCCCAGTGCCCTAGTGTCCTAGTGTCTCCGTGTCTCCGTGTCCCAGTGCCCTAGTGCCTCAGTGTCCCAGTGCCCTAGTGTGTCTATGTCCCAGTGTCCCAGTGTCCCATGGTCCTAGTGTCTCTGTGCCGCCGTCTCATAGTGTTCCAGTGTCCTAGTTCCTCAGTGTCCCAGTGTCCTAGTGTCTCAGTGCCCCAGTGTCCCAGTGTCCTAGGGTCTCTATGTCCCAGTGTCCTAGTGTCTCTATGTCCCAGTGTCCTAGTGTATCTGTGTCCTAGTGCCTCTGTGGCTCTCTGTCTCCGTGTCCCAGTGTCTGCATGACTCCGTGTCTCAGTGTCCCAATATCCTAGTGTCTCACTGTCCCAGTGTCCTAATGTCTCCGTGTCCGAGTGTCCAAATGTACTAATGCCTCTTTGTCTCCGTGACACAGTGTCCCAGTGCCCTAGTGCCCTAGTGTCTCTGTGTCTCCGTGTCTCAGTGCCCCAGTGTCCTCGTGTCTCAGTGTGCAAGTGTCCTAATGTGTCTATCGTGTCCCAGTATTCTAGTGTCTCTGTGTCTCAGTGTGCCAGTGCCCCAGTGCCCCAGTGTCTCTGCCTCTCCGTGTCTCAGTGTCCCAGTGTCCCAGTGATCGTGTCCTCGTGTCTCTGTGCCTCAGTGTTTATGTGTACCAGTGTCCCAGTGTCTCTGTGTACCAGTGTCACAATATCTCGGTCTCTTAGTGTTTCCGTGTCTCAGTGTCCCGGTGTCCTAGTGTCACTGTGTCTCTATGTCTCAGTGTCACAGTAACCCAGTGTCCTCGGGTCTCTCTGCCTTAGTGTCCCAATGTCCTAGTGTCTCTGTGTCTCTGTATCTCAGTGTCTCGGTGTCCCAGTATGCCAGTGTCCTAGTGTATCCGTGTCCCCGTGTCCCAATGTCCTAGTGCCTCTGTGTCTCGGTGTCCTAGTGTGCCAGTGTCTCTGTGTCTCTGTATCTCAGTGTCTCGGTGTCCCAGTATGCCAGTGTCCTAGTGTATCCGTGTCCCCGTGTCCCAGTGTCCTAGTGCCTCTCTGTCTCGGTGTCCCAGTGCGCCAGTGTCCTAGTGTATCTGTGTCTCCGTGTCCCCGTGTCCCAGTGTCCTAGTGCCTCTGTGTCTCCGTGTCCCAGTGATAGTGTCCTAGTGTCTCTGTGTCTCAGTGTCCCTGTGTACCAGTGTCTTATGTCTCTGTGTCTCTGTATCTCAGTGTCTCGGTGTCCCAGTGTGCCAGTGTCCTAGTGTATCTGTGTCTCCGTGTCCCCGTGTCCCATTGTCCTAGTGCCTCTGTGTCTCCGTGTCTCAGTGTCCCAGTGTCCCAGTGATAGTGTCTCTGTGTCTTAGTATCTCAGTGTCCCTGTGTCCTAGTGTCTCTGTGTCTCAGTGTCTCTGTGTACCAGTGTCCTAGTGTCTCTGTGTCTCTGTATCTCAGTGTCTCGGTGACCCAGTGTGCCAGTGTCCTAGTGTATCTGTGTCTCCGTGCCCCAGTCTCCTCGTGTCTCTGTGTCTCAGTGTGCCACTGTCCCAGTGTCCCAGTGTCTCTGTCTCTCCGTGTCTCAGTGTCCCAGTGTCCCAGTGATAGTGTCTCTGTGTCTTAGCATCTCAGTGTCCCTGTGTCTAGTCTCTCTCTGTCACAGTGTCCCTATGCACCAGTGTCCTAGTGTCTCTGTGTCTCCGTGCCTCAGTGCCCCAGTGTCCTAGTATCACTGTGTCTCTATGTCTCAGTGTCACAGTGACCCAGTGACCCAGCGTTCTAGTGTCTCTGTGTCTCTGTGTCCCAGTGCCCGATTGTTGTAGTGTCCTAGTGTGTCTGTGTCTCCGTGTCACAGTGTCCCAGTGTCCCAGTGTCCTAGTGTCTCTGTGTCTCAGTGCCCCAATGTCATCGTGTCACTGTGTCTCCGTTGCTCAGTGTCCCAGTGTCCCAGTGTCCTCGGGTCTCTGTGCCTTAGTGTCCCAATGTCCTAGTGTCTCTGTGTCTCTGTATCTCAGTGTCTCGGTGTCCCAGTATGCCAGTGTCCTAGTGTATCCGTGTCCCCGTGTCCCAGTGTCCTAGTGCCTCTCTGTCTCGGTGTCCCAGTGTGCCAGTGTCCTAGTGTATCTGTGTCTCCGTGTCCCCGTGTCCCATTGTCCTAGTGCCTCTGTGTCTCCGTGTCTCAGTGTCCCAGTGTCCCAGTGATAGTGTCTCTGTGTCTTAGTATCTCAGTGTCCCTGTGTCCTAGTGTCTCTGTGTCTCAGTGTCTCTGTGTACCAGTGTCCTAGTGTCTCTGTGTCTCTGTATCTCAGTGTCTCGGTGACCCAGTGTGCCAGTGTCCTAGTGTATCTGTGTCTCCGTGCCCCAGTCTCCTCGTGTCTCTGTGTCTCAGTGTGCCACTGTCCCAGTGTCCCAGTGTCTCTGTCTCTCCGTGTCTCAGTGTCCCAGTGTCCCAGTGATAGTGTCTCTGTGTCTTAGCATCTCAGTGTCCCTGTGTCTAGTCTCTCTCTGTCACAGTGTCCCTATGCACCAGTGTCCTAGTGTCTCTGTGTCTCCGTGCCTCAGTGCCCCAGTGTCCTAGTATCACTGTGTCTCTATGTCTCAGTGTCACAGTGACCCAGTGACCCAGCGTTCTAGTGTCTCTGTGTCTCTGTGTCCCAGTGCCCGATTGTTGTAGTGTCCTAGTGTGTCTGTGTCTCCGTGTCACAGTGTCCCAGTGTCCCAGTGTCCTAGTGTCTCTGTGTCTCAGTGCCCCAATGTCATCGTGTCACTGTGTCTCCGTTGCTCAGTGTCCCAGTGTCCCAGTGTCCTCGGGTCTCTGTGCCTTAGTGTCCCAATGTCCTAGTGTCTCTGTGTCTCTGTATCTCAGTGTCTCGGTGTCCCAGTATGCCAGTGTCCTAGTGTATCCGTGTCCCCGTGTCCCAGTGTCCTAGTGCCTCTGTGTCTCGGTGTCCCAGTGTGCCAGTGTCCAACTGTATCTGTGTCTCCGTGTCCCCGTGCCCCAGTGTCCTAGTGCCTCTGTGTCTCCGTGTGCCAGTGATAGTGTCCTAGTGTCTCTGTGTCTCAGTGTCCCTGTGTACCAGTGTCCTAGTGTCTATGTGTCTCTGTATCTCAGTGTCTCGGTGTCCCAGTGTGCCAGTGTCCTAGTGTATCTGTGTCTCCGTGTCCCCGTGTCCCAGTGTCCTAGTGCCTCTGTGTCTCCGTGTCTCAGTGTCCCAGTGTCCCAGTGATAGTGTCTCTGTGTCTTAGTATCTCAGTGTCCCTGTGTCCTAGTGTCTCTGTGTCTCAGTGTCCCTGTGTACCAGTGTCCTAGAGTCTCTGTTTCTCTGTATCTCAGTGTCTCGGTGTCCCAGTGTGCCAGTGTCATAGTGTATCTGTGTCCCCGTGTCCCCGTGTCCCAGTGTCCTAGTGCCTCTGTGTCTCCGTGCCCCAGTGTCCTAGTGTCTCTGTGTCTCAGTGTGCCAGTGTCCCAGTGTCCCAGTGTCTCTGTCTCTCCGTGTCTCAGTGTCCCAGTGTCCCAGTGATAGTGTCTCTGTGTCTTAGTATCTCAGTGTCCCTGTGTCCTAGTCTCTCTCTGTCACAGTGTCCCTGTGCACCAGTGTCCTAGTGTCTCTGTGTACCAGTGTCCCAATGTCCCAGTGTACTAGTGTCACTGTGTCTCAGTGTCCCAGTGCCCTAGTGTGCTAGTGTCACTGTGTCTCCGTTGCTCAGTATCCCAGTGTCCCAGTGTCCTCGTGTCTCTGTGCCTCAGTCTCCCAGTGTCCTAGTGTCTCTTTGCATCTGTACCTCTGTCTCGGTGTACCAGTGTGCCAGTGTCCCAGTGTCTCAATGTCACAGTGCCCTAGTGTCCTACTGTCTCCGTGTCCCAAAGTCCCAGTGTCCTAGTGTCTCCGTGTCTCAGCATCACAAAACCCAGTGTCCCAGTGTCCTAGTGCCTCTGTGTCTCAGTGTCCTAGTGCGTCTGTGTCTCAGTGTCTCCGTGTCGCAGTGTCCCACTGTCCTTGTGTCTCTGTGCCTCAGTGTCTCAGTGTCCCATGTCCTCGTGTCCATGTGTCACAAATTCCCAGTGTGCCAGTGTCCTAGTGCCTCCGTGTCTCAGTGTCCCAGTGTCCTAGTGTCTCAGTGTCCCAGTTTCCTAATGTCTCCGTGTCCGAGTGTCCAAGTGTACTAATGCCTCTTTGTCTCCGTGACACAGTGTCCCAGTGCCCTAGTGTCCTAGTGTCTCTGTGTCTCCGTGTCTCAGTGTCCCAGTGTCCTAGTGTCTCAGTGTGCAAGTGTCCTAATGTGTCTATGTCCCAGTGTCCCAATGTCCTACTGTCTCTGTGCCTCCGTGCCTCAGTGTCTCAGTATCCTAGTGTCTCTGTGTCTCCGTGTCCCAGTATCCTAGTGTCTCTGTGTCTCAGTGTGCCAGTGCCCCAGTGCCCCAGTGTCTCTGCCTCTCCGTGTCTCAGTGTCCCAGTGTCCCAGTGTCCCAGTGATAGTGTCCTCGTGTCTCTGTGTCTCAGTGTTTCTGTGTGCCAGTGTCCTAGTGTCTCTGTGTACCAGTGTCCCAGTGTCCTAGGGTCTCTATGTCCCAGTGTCCTAGTGTCTCTATGTCCCAGTGTCCTAGTGTATCTGTGTCCTAGTGCCTCTGTGGCTCTCTGTCTCCGTGTCCCAGTGTCTGCATGACTCCGTGTCTCAGTGTCCCAATGTCCTAGTGTCTCAGTGTCCCAGTGTCCCAGTGTCCTAATGTCTCCGTGTCCGAGTGTCCAAGTGTACTAATGCCTCTTTGTCTCCATGACACAGTGTCCCAGTGCCCTAGTGTCCTAGTGTCTCTGTGTCTCCGTGTCTCAGTGTCCCAGTGTCCTAGTGTCTCAGTGTGCAAGTGTCCTAATGTGTCTATGTCCCAGTGTCCCAATGTCCTACTGTCTCTGTGCCTCCGTGTCTCAGTGTCTCAGTATCCTAGTGTCTCTGTGTCTCCGTGTCCCAGTATCCTAGTGTCTCTGTGTCTCAGTGTGCCAGTGCCCCAGTGCCCCAGTGTCTCTGCCTCTCCGTGTCTCAGTGTCCCAGTGTCCCAGTGTCCCAGTGATAGTGTCCTCGTGTCTCTGTGTCTCAGTGTTTCTGTGTACCAGTGTCCTAGTGTCTCTGTGAACCAGTGTCACAATATCTCGGTCTCTTAGTGTCTCTGTGTCTCAGTGTCCCAGTGTCCTAGTGTCACTGTGTCTCTATGTCTCAGTGTCACAGTGACCCAGTGACCCAGCGTTCTAGTGTCTCTGTGTCTCTGTGTCCCAGTGCCCCATTGTTGTAGTGTCCTAGTGTGTCTTTGTCTCCGTGTCACAGTGTGCCAGTGCCCCAGTGTCCTCGTGCCACTGTGTCTCCGTTGCTCAGTGTCCCAGTGTCCCAGTGTCCTCGGGTCTCTGTGCCTTAGTGTCCCAGTGTACTAGTGTCTCTGTGTCTCTGTATCTCAGTGTCTCGGTGTCCCAGTATGCCAGTGTCCTAGTGTATCCGTGTCCCCGTGTCCCAGTGTCCTAGTGCCTCTGTGTCTCGGTGTCCCAGTGTGCCAGTGTCCAACTGTATCTGTGTCTCCGTGTCCCCGTGCCCCAGTGTAAAAGTGCCTCTGTGTCTCCGTGTCCCAGTGATAGTGTCCTAGTGTCTCTGTGTCTCAGTGTCCCTGTGTACCAGTGTCCTAGTGTCTCTGTGTCTCTGTATCTCAGTGTCTCCGTGTCCCCGTGTCCCAGTGTGCCAGCGTCCTAGTGTCTCTGTGTTTCCGTGTCCCAGTGTCCCAGTGGCTTAGTGTCTCCGTGTCTCAGTGTGCCAGTGCCCCAGTGTCTCTGTCTCTCCGTGTCTCAGTGTGCCAGTACCCCAGTGTCTCTGTGTCTTAGTGCCTCAGTGTCCCAGTATCCTAGTGTCTCTATGTCTCAGTTTCTCTGTGTACCAGTGTCCTAGTGTCTCTGTGTACCAGTGTCACAGTGTCTCAGTGTCCTACTGTCTCTGTGTCTCTGTGTCTCAGTGTCTCAGTGTCCCAGTGCCCTAGTGTCTCTGTGTCGTAGTGTCCCAGTTTCCTAGTGTTACTGTGTCTCTGTGTCTCAGTGTCCCAGTGTCCCAGTGTCCCAGTGTCTCAGTTCTCCGTCTCTCAGTGTCCCAGTGTCTCTGTGTCCCAGTGTCCCAGTGTCTCAGTTCTCAGTGCCTCAGTGTCCCAATGTCTCAGTGCCCCAGTGTCTCGGTCTCCCAGTGTCCCAGAGTTTCAGTGTCCCAGTGCCTCTGTGTCCCAGTGTCTCGGTTCTCAGTGTCTCAGTGTCCCAGTGTCTCAATCTCCCAGTGTCCCAGTGTCCCAGTGTCTCAGTTCTCCATCTCTCAGTGTCCCAGTGTCTCAGTGTCCCACTGTCTCAGTGCCCCACTGTCTCAGTGTCTCCGTGTTCCAGTGTCCCAGTGTCTCAGTTCTCAGTGTCTCAGTGTCCCACTGCCCCAGTTCTCAGTGTCCCACTGTCTCAGTGTTTCCGTTTTCCAGTATCCTACTGTCCCAATGTCTCAGTTCTCAGTGTCTCAGTGTCCCAGTGTCACAGTGTCTCAGTGTCTCAGTGTCCCAGTGTCTCAGTGCCCCAGTGCCTCGGTCTCCTAGTGCCCCAGTGTCTCAGTGTCCCAGTGCCTCAGTGTCCCAGTGTCTCAGTTCTCAGTGTCTCAGTGTCCTACTGCCCCAGTTGTCAGTGTCCCACTGTCTCAGTGTTTCCGTTTTCCAGTGTCCTACTGTCCCAATGTCTCAGTTCTCAGTGTCTCAGTGTCCCAGTGTCACAGTGTCTCAGTGTCCCACTGTCTCAGTGTCTCCGTGTTCCAGTGTCCCAGTGTCTCTGTGTCTCTGTGTCTCAGTGTCCCAGTGTCCCAGTGTCTCAGTGCCTCAGTGTCCCAGTGTCTCAGTGCCCCAGTGTCTCGGTCTCCTAGTGTCCCAGTCTCTCCGTTTTCCAGTGGCCTATTGTCCCAGTGTCTCAGTTCTCAGTGTCTCAGTGTCCCAGTGTCACAGTGTCTCAGTGTCCCACTGGCTCAGTGTCTCAGTGTCCCAGTGTCCCAGTGTCTCAGTGTCTCAGTGTCCCAGTGTCTCAGTGCCCGAGTGTCACGGTCTCCTCGTGTCCCAGTGTCTCAGTGTCTCAGTGTCTCCGTGTCCCAGTGTCTTAGTGCCCCAGTGTCTCGGTCTCCTAGTGTCCCAGTGTCTCAGTGTCCCAGTGCCTCAGTGTCCCAGTGTCTCAGTTCTCAGTGGTTCAGTGTCCCAGTGTCTCAGTTCTCAGTGTCCCACTGTCTCAGTGTCTCCGTGTTCCAGTGTCCCACTGTCCCAGTGTCTCAGTTCTCAGTGTCTCAGTTTCCCACTGGCCCAATGTCTCAGTGTCCCGGTGTCTCAGTGTGCCAGTGTCCCAGTGTTCTAGTGTCCCAGTGTCTCCGTGTCTCAGTGTCTCTGTGTCTCAGTGCCCCAGTGTCTCAGTGCCCCAGTGTCTCGGTCTCCTAGTGTCCCAGTCTCTCCGTTTTCCAGTGGCCTACTGTCCCAGTGTCTCAGTTCTCAGTGTCTCAGTGTCCCAGTGTCACAGTGTCTCAGTGTCCCACTGGCTCAGTGTCTCCGTGTTCCAGTGTCCCAGTGTCTCTGTGTCTCTGTGTCTCAGTGTCCCAGTGTCCCAGTGTCTCAGTGTCCCAGTGTCTCAGTGCCCCAGTGTCTCGGTCTCCTAGTGTCCCAGTCTCTCCGTTTTCCAGTGGCCTACTGTCCCAGTGTCTCAGTTCTCAGTGTCTCAGTGTCCCAGTGTCACAGTGTCTCAGTGTCCCATTGGCTCAGTGTCTCCGTGTTCCAGTGTCCCAGTGTCTCTGTGTCTCTGTGTCTCAGTGTCCCAGTGTCCCAGTGTCTCAGTGTCTCAGTGTCCCAGTGTCTCAGTGCCCGAGTGTCACGGTCTCCTCGTGTCCCAGTGTCTCAGTGTCTCAGTGTCTCCGTGTCCCAGTGTCTTAGTGCCCCAGTGTCTCGGTCTCCTAGTGTCCCAGTGTCTCAGTGTCCCAGTGCCTCAGTGTCCCAGTGTCTCAGTTCTCAGTGTCTCAGTGTCCCAGTGTCACAGTGTCTCAGTGTCCCACTGGCTCAGTGTCTCCGTGTTCCAGTGTCCCAGTGTCTCTGTGTCTCTGTGTCTCAGTGTCCCAGTGTCCCAGTGTCTCAGTGTCTCAGTGTCCCAGTGTCTCAGTGCCCCAGTGTCTCGGTCTCCTAGTGTCCCAGTCTCTCCGTTTTCCAGTGGCCTACTGTCCCAGTGTCTCAGTTCTCAGTGTCTCAGTGTCCCAGTGTCACAGTGTCACAGTGTCCCACTGTCTCAGTGTCTCCGTGTTCCAGTGTCCCAGTGTCTCTGTGTCTCTGTGTCTCAGTGTCCCAGTGTCCCAGTGTCTCAGTGTCTCAGTGTCCCAGTGTCTCAGTGCCCCAGTGTCTCGGTCTCCTAGTGTCCCAGTCTCTCCGTTTTCCAGTGGCCTACTGTCCCAGTGTCTCAGTTCTCAGTGTCTCAGTGTCCCAGTGTCACAGTGTCTCAGTGTCCCACTGGCTCAGTGTCTCCGTGTGCCAGTGTCCCAGTGTCTCTGTGTCTCTGTGTCTCAGTGTCCCAGTGTCCCAGTGTCTCAGTGTCTCAGTGTCCCAGTGTCTCAGTGCCCGAGTGTCACGGTCTCCTCGTGTCCCAGTGTCTCAGTGTCTCAGTGTCTCCGTGTCCCAGTGTCTTAGTGCCCCAGTGTCTCGGTCTCCTAGTGTCCCAGTGTCTCAGTGTCCCAGTGCCTCAGTGTCCCAGTGTCTCAGTTCTCAGTGGTTCAGTGTCCCAGTGTCTCAGTTCTCAGTGTCCCACTGTCTCAGTGTCTCCGTGTTCCAGTGTCCCACTGTCCCAGTGTCTCAGTTCTCAGTGTCTCAGTTTCCCACTGGCCCAATGTCTCAGTGTCCCGGTGTCTCAGTGTGCCAGTGTCCCAGTGTTCTAGTGTCCCAGTGTCTCCGTGTCTCAGTGTCTCTGTGTCTCAGTGCCCCAGTGTCTCAGTGCCCCAGTGTCTCGGTCTCCTAGTGTCCCAGTCTCTCCGTTTTCCATTGGCCTACTGTCCCAGTGTCTCAGTTCTCAGTGTCTCAGTGTCCCAGTGTCACAGTGTCTCAGTGTCCCACTGGCTCAGTGTCTCCGTGTTCCAGTGTCCCAGTGTCTCTGTGTCTCAGTGTCTCAGTGTCCCAGTGTCTCAGTGCCCCAGTGTCTCGGTCTCCTAGTGTCCCAGTCTCTCCGTTTTCCAGTGGCCTACTGTCCCAGTGTCTCAGTTCTCAGTGTCTCAGTGTCCCAGTGTCACAGTGTCTCAGTGTCCCACTGGCTCAGTGTCTCCGTGTTCCAGTGTCCCAGTGTCTCTGTGTCTCTGTGTCTCAGTGTCCCAGTGTCCCAGTGTCTCAGTGTCTCAGTGTCCCAGTGTCTCAGTGCCCGAGTGTCACGGTTTCCTCGTGTCCCAGTGTCTCAGTGTCTCAGTGTCTCCGTGTCCCAGTGTCTTAGTGCCCCAGTGTCTCGGTCTCCTAGTGTCCCAGTGTCTCAGTGTCCCAGTGCCTCAGTGTCCCAGTGTCTCAGTTCTCAGTGGCTCAGTGTCCCAGTGTCTCAGTTCTCAGTGTCCCACTGTCTCAGTGTCTCCGTGTTCCAGTGTCCCACTGTCCCAGTGTCTCAGTTCTCAGTGTCTCAGTTTCCCACTGGCCCAATGTCTCAGTGTCCCGGTGTCTCAGTGTGCCAGTGTCCCAGTGTCCTAGTGTCCCAGTGTCTCCGTGTCTCAGTGTCTCTGTGCCTCAGTGCCCCAGTGTCTCAGTGTCCCAGTGTCGCTGTCTCCCAGTGTCCTAGTGTCCCAGTGTCCCAGTGTCCCAGTGTCTCAGTGTCCCAATATCTCAGTTCTCAGTGTCCCAGTGACCAAAGTATTCTCGTGTCCCAGTGTCCCAGTGTCCTAGTGTCTCAGTGTCCCAGTGTCCCAGTGTCTCAGTGTCTCAGTGTCACAGAGTGTCAGTTTCTCAGTATCTCAGTGTCTCAGTGTCCCACTGTCTCAGTGTTACCGTGTTCCAGTGGCCCACCGTCCCAGTGTCACAGTTCTCAGTGTCTTAGTGTCCCAGTGTCCCAATGTCTCAGTTCTCAGTGTCTCAGTGTCCCAGTGTCTCAGTGCCCCAGTGTCTCGGTCTCCCAGTGTCCCAATGTCTCAGTGTCCCAGTGCCTCAGTGTCCCAGTGTCTCGGTTCTCAGTGTCTCAGTCTCCCAGTGTCCCAGTGCTCCAATGTCTCAGTTCTCCATCTCTCAGTGTCCCAGTGTTTCAGTGTCCCACTGTCTCAGTGCCCCACTGTCTCAGTGTCTCCGTGTTCCAGTGTCCCAGTGTCTCAATTGTCAGTGTCTCAGGGTCCCAGTGTCCCAGTTCTCAGTGTCCCACTGTCTCAGTGTCTCCGTGTTCCAGTGTCCCACTGTCCCAGTGCCTCAGTTTGCAGTGCCTCAGTGTCCCACTGTCTCAGTGTCTCCGTGTTCCAGTGTACCAGTGCCTCTGTGTATCTGTGTCTCAGTGTCCCAGTGTCCCAGTGTCTCAGTGTCTCAGTGTCCCAATGTCCCAGTGTCACAGTGTACTAATATCCCAGTATCCTAGTGTCTCTGTGCCTCTGTGTCTCAGTGTCCCAGTGTCTCAGTGTCCCAGTGTCTTGGTCTCCCAGTGTCCCAGTGTCTCAGTGTCCCAGTGTCTCAGTGTCCCAATGTCTCAGTTCTCAGTGTCTCAGTGTCCCAGTGTACCAGTGTCCCATTGTCTCAGATCAGTCTCTCAGTGTCCCGGTGTCTCAGTGTCCCACTGTCTCAGTGCCCCACTGTCACATTGTCTCCGTGTTCCAGTGTCCCAGTGTATCAGGATCTCAGTGTTTCAGTGTCTCAGTGTGGTGTTCGGGAGGTTCAGGGGTCGGGGGTTATGGGGGGTGGTTTGGGTGTTCAGGGGTGTTGGGGAGTTCAAGGGGGTTGAGCATTCTGGGGATTCAGGGGATCCAGGTGTTATGAGGGGCTTCGGGGGTGTCTGGTGGGGATTCAGGGGGTTCACGGTGTTCGCGGAGGTTATGGGGAATCAATGGAGATTGGGGGTTCAGGGGATTCTGGGGGTTCATGGTGTTTGGGGGTTAGCGATGAGTTTCGAGGGTTCCTGTTGGGGTTGTCGTGGGATTCAGGGTGGTTCGACTTCTGCAGGTTCAGAGGAGGAGGTTTATGTGTGGTTTTGGGGGGGGCTGGTTTGGATTCAGGGGGTTCAGGGTGGTCGGGGGAGTTGGGGGGTTCAGGGGAGTTGGGAGTTCTGTGGGACTCGGGGACTTCAGTGGGTTCAGGGGGTTCAGGTGTTTCAGGGGGTCCGGGGGTTCCGGAGTGTTGGGGGGTGTCAGGGATCCCGGGGTGTCAGGGGGTCCAGGGGTTTCAGGAGGTCCGGGGGGCTTGGGTAGTTTGGGAGTCCAGGGGGGGTTCAGGTGGGTTGGTGTTTTGGGGCGATCTGGGGTTTTTTGGGGGGTTCAGGGGTGGGTGGGGGTTGTTGCGGTGTTCAGGGGGTGTTCGTGGTTCTGGGTGCGATGGGTGGATTCTGGGGGTTCAGGGGGTTGTGAGCTTGCGCGATTTAGGATTCATGGGGTGTTTCATGGGGTTCAGAGGGATATGGGGGTTCTGGGGAGTTGGGGGTTTCAGGGGAGATGGGGGTCATGGGGGGTTGGCGGGTTTGGAGGGTCTGGGGGGATTCGGGGGTTCAGCATGCCTGTGGAGTTTTAGGGTTCACTGAGGTTCTGGGGTTCGGGGGTTGGTGTTCTATGGGTTTGGGGGTTCGACCGGTTGGGGGGTTCGACGGGTTGGGGCATTCTGGGGGTTCAGAGGGTTATGGGGGGAAGTTGGGGAGTTCAGTGGGGTTGGGTTTTCTTGGGTGGTTTCAGACGTTCCGGGGTGGTCAGGGGTTTGCGGGTTCTGGAGATTCAGGAGTTGTGGGGGTTATGGGGGGATTCGGGGTTCGGAGCTGTTGGAGTTAAGGGGGTTTGCGGTTCTGGGGGCTCAGGGGTCCTCGGGGCTCAGGGGGTTTGGGATTTTAGGGAATTCAGGAGGTTTGGGGGCTATGGGTGGAAGTTGGGGGTTCAGGAGGGGTTGGGATTCTGGGGTGCTTTTGGGGTTCCCGTGGTTTTGGGGAGGTCAGGGGATTTTCGTGTTCAGAGGTGGTTGGGGGTTCCGGGGTTTCAGGGTGTGTGGGGTTTATGGGGGGATTCGGGGTTCGGGGCTGCTGGGAGTTGAGGGGGTTTGGGGTTCTGAGGGGTCAGGTGGTTCGGCTGGTCAGGGGGTTGTGGGGTTTCGTGAGTTTCAGGGAGTTGGGGGTTAATGAGGAAGTTGGGGGGCTTCAGGAGGGTTGGGGGTTCTGGGGCGGTTTGGGGGGTACAGGCGGACCGGGGTGATGGGCCAGGGTGGTTTGTGGGTTCATGCGGTTTAGGAGGCTCATGGGGTCCAGGTGTTATCGAAGGGTTCGGGGGTCTGCGAGGATCTGCGGCGTTCAGGGGGGTAGGGGCAAGGGTTGAGAGGTTCGGGGGATTTGCGGGTTCTGTGGGGGTTCGAGGGGGTTCGGGGAGCCCAGGGGGTTCAGTGGGCTTGCGGGTTATGGGGCAGTTCGGGGGGTTCAGGTGGTCCGGGGGAGGATCATGGGGGTCTGGAGGTTGGGCGGTTCGGGGTGTTCAGGGGTCTGGGGGGGGGGGGGTTATGGGGTGGGTTGGGGGTTCAGGGGTCCAGCAGTATTGAAGGGTTTTGGGGAGTCTGGGGGGTATTCAGGGGATTCAGGGTTGTCGTGGGTTGGGAGGTTCATGAGGGGGTGGGGATTCTGGATGGGTTCGGGGGGTTCAGGGGGTTTAGGGGGATCAGGAGGTTCAGGGGTGTTCGGACGTCCGGGGGTTGAGCGGTTTGGGATTCCTGGGGTGTTTAACGGGCTTGTGGTTATGGAGGGATTCGGGGCGTCAGGGGGGGTTGGGGTTTAGATGGGGGTCGGGGGTATAGGGTTCCAGTGGTTTAAGGGGGTTTGGGGATTATGGGGGGAAGTGGGGGTTCAGCATGTTGGGGGTTCTGGGGCGGTTGGGGGTTCATGAGGTCCAGGCATTATGGGGGGGTTTGGGGAGTCTGGGGGATTCGGGTGGTTCAGGGCAGTCAGGGGGTGTTGGGGGTTTCAGGGGGTTGCGGGTTCTGTCGGGGTTCGAGTGGGGTCTGGGGGATTTGGGGTTTCAGAGGGGTTTGGGGTTATGGGCGGAGGCTGGGTGTTCAGAGGGTTTGGGATTTATGGGGGTTGGGGGTTCAGGGGGTTGTGGTTCTGGGAGTTGGGGGGAGTTTCAGGGGTTTGAGGGTTCGATAGGTTCATGGGGGTAGGGGGTTCAGGGGGTTCAGGGTGGTTGGGTTTCAGGGAGTGTTGGGGTTATGGGGGGAAGTTTGGAGGAGTTCAGTGGGATTGGGGCTTCTTGGGCGGTTTGGGGGTTCAGACAGTCCGGGGGTGTCAGAAGGTGTGTGGGTTCAAGGGGGCTTGGGGGTTCAGGGGTTTCAGGGGGCATGGGGGTTATGTGGCGATTCGGGGTTCTGTAGGTGGGGGGATGAGGGAGACTGGGGTCCTGGGGGGTCATGGGGGGGGTTCGGGGTTTCAGATGTTTGCGGGTTATGGGGGATGTTGGGGTTGTTCAGGAGGGTTGCGGTTCTGGGGTGGTTTGGCCAGTTCAGGTTGTCCGAGGGGGGACAGGGGGTTTGCGGGTTCAGGGGGTTTCAGGGGGTGGGGTTGTGGGAGGGTTTTGGGGTTTCTGGAGTCGAGGGTTTGTGGGGTTCTGTGGGGGGGTTCGAGGGGTTCGGGAGGGGGTCAGTGGAGTTTTGGGATTCGGGTGGGTTGGGGGTTCAGGGGTCCAGAGGGTTCAGTGGGTTTTTGGGTTATGGGGTAGTTCGTTGGTTCAGGTGTTCGGGGGGGGTGTTCAGCTGGGTCGGGGGGGTGGGGTTATGGGGTTCAGAGGGTCGGGGGAGTTGGGTGGTTCAGGTGGGTCGGGGGCTCTGAGGGTGGGATCGGGGGGTACAGGAGGGTCGTGGGGGGTTCGAGGGTTCGGAGGGGTTGGTGGTTCTGGGGAGTCCGGTCGGTTCAGGGGGGTTGAAGGTTCAGGGTGTTCAGGGTGGTTGGGGTTTCAGGGAGTGTGGGGGTTATGGGGGGAAATTTGGAGGAGTTCAGTGGGATTGGGGCTTCTTGAGCGGTTTGGGGGTTCAGACAGTCCGGGGGTGTCAGGGGGTTTGCGGGTTCAAGGGGGCTTGGTGGGGGGTTCGAGGGTTCAGAGGGGTTGGGGGTTCTGGGGGGTTCGGTCAGTTCAGGGGGTTTGAGGGTTCGGTAAGTTCAGGGGAGTTGAGGTTCGGGGGCTCGGGGCGGTTGGGGCTCCAGGCTGTCCGGATGGTTAGAGGGTTTGGTGGTTCAGGGGGCTCAAGAGGGCTGGGGGCTCGGGGTGTTTGGGTGGTTCATGGGGTTGGGTTTCAGGGCTCCGAGGGTAAGGGTGTTTTGGGGTTCAGGGAGCTCGGGGGGTCGGTGGGTCAGGTGAGGCTGGGCATTTGGGGGGTTTGGGCATTCAGGGGCGTCGGGGCGGTCGAGAGGTCCAGAGGGTGTTGCAGGTTCACGGGGTGCGGGGGTCTGGGGGTCACGGGGTTGGGGGTTCAATGGGGTTGGGGGTTCAGGGGGTCCGGGGGTCAGCAAGGTTAGGGGTTTCAGGGCCTTTGGGGAATTCGGGGAGTTTGTGGGGATTCGGGGGTTGGGGTTCAGGGGTTTGCTGGTTCAGTGTGTCCTTGGTGGTTTGGGGGTTCTGGGAGTTGTGGGTTATGAGGGCATTTGGGGGGTTCCGGCGGTTTCGGGGTCGTTGGGCGGTTTGGGGCTCCAGGGGAATCAGTGGCTTTGGGGGTTATGGGGAGTTTCGGGAGTTGGGGGGTTCAGGATGTTCAGGGGTCCGGTGGGTTGGGCAGATTGGAGGTCTGGGGGGTTCGGGGGTCGGTATTATGGGCAGCTTTGGGGGGTTAAGGGGTTTTGGGGGTTTGGGGGCTCTGGGGGATGTGGGGGTTCATGGGATTCAGTGGTTGTTGGGGGGTTTCAGGGGCATTGGGGGGCGTTCAGGTGGTTGAAGGAGTTCCGGGTGTCCGGGCTATCAGGGGGTCCATGGGGTTGGGGCTTCAGGGGATCCAGGATGTCAGAGGGGTCTGGGGGGTCTGCGATGTCAGGGGGGCTGGGGGGTTCAGGGGGTTGGGGCTCCAGGGAGGTTGAGGGTTTCAGGGGGTTCAGGGGGTGTCGCGGTTAACGGGTTCAGGTTACCGGGGGTTGGCGGGTAGGGGGTCCAGGGAGTTTCAGTGGGTTTGGGGTTTATGCGGGGGTCCAGGGGTGTCTGGCGGTTTGGGGGGTTGAGGTGGTTTGGGGTTCTGGGAGGTAATGGGGTCCGGGGCGGTCAGGGGCTTTCAGTGTTCAGGGGGTTGAGGTGGTTGGGGGTTCTGGGGGAAATTTGGGGCTTCAGGAGGTTTGGTGGTTCTGGGGCGGTTCGGGAGTCCAGGCAGTCCGGGGGTGGGTCAGGATGGTTTCTGGGTTCATGGGGATTTGGGGGCTCATGGGGTCCAGGGGTTATTGAGGGGTTCGGAGGGTCTGGAGGGATTCGCAGGGTTTAGGGGAATCGGGGCGATGGTTGGGGAGTTCGGGGTTTGGGGTTTCTGTGGAGGTTCGAGGGGATTTGGGGGATCGGGGGTTGGGGGTTCAGGGAGGTTGGGGGTACAGGGTGGGTTTTGGAGTCCGGGGGCCCAGGGAGTTCAGGGGTTCGGTGGTTCATAGACCCCAAGGGGTACAGTGGGTTTGCAGGTTATGGGGCAGTTCGTGGGTTTCAGGTGGTTTGGGAGTTTCAGGAGATCAGGGGGCTGGGGGGTTCGGGGAGTTGGTGGTTTCAAGGGGTCCTGGGTGTCACAGGGGTCCAGGAGGATTGGGGGCTCAGGGGGTTCAGGGGGTCCAGGGTGACAGGGGGGCCTGGGGTTCAGGACGTTCAGGGGGTCCAGGGTCCAAAGTGGTTTGGTTAGGGTTTGGGTGTTCAGAGCGGCGTGGGGTGCAGAGGAGTATGGGGGTTCAGCGGGATTTTGGGGTTCATGTGTACGGGATGTATGGGTTGAGGGGGTTCAGGGAGTCCGGTGGGTTGGGCGTTTTGGGGATCTTGGGGTCAGGGGATTTGGGAGTTAGGGGGGTCTTGGGGGTTTGGCGGGTTAAGGGGCTTTGGGGGATTTTGGGGGGTTTGGGGTTCTGGGAGTGATTTGGGTTTTTTTTTTAGGTTCCGGGGGTCCGGGTGTGGTTGGGGGGTCAGGGTGTCTGGGGTGTCAGGGGGGTTTGTGTGGTCATGGGGCAGTAGGGTTGGGGGATCCGGCGGGGTCCGGGAGGGTTGGGTGGTTCAGGGGGGGTTTAAGGAGGTTGAGGGTTCTGGGGGCGGTTTGGGGGGTTCTGGTGGTTTGGGGCTTCAGGAGGTCCGGGGAGGTCAGGGCGGTTTGGTGGTTCCGGGGTTTCAGGAGCTCTGGGGTTTGGGGTTGGAATTCAGGGGATTGGGGTTCAGGTGGTTCAGGGTTTGGGGGTTCAGGGGGTCCGGGGGTGTCAGGGGGTATGGGGTTCAGGTGTTCAGGGGGTGCAGAGATTGGGAGTTTGTGGGTTCAAAGTTCTGGGTGTGGGTAGGGGGTAGGGGGGTTCAGGGGCTTTGAGTGTTCAGGGGGTTGTGGGTTCATGGGGTCCAGTGGGTCAGGGGGTTCATGGTAGGTTTGAGGGTTCAGGGGATCCGGGTATTCCGGGGGTTTGGGTGATAGGATATCCATGGGGTCCAGGGGGTTTGGGTTACGGGCGGGTCTGGGGTTTGGGGTGTTCAGGGGGTTGGGGTTCAGGGGGTTTGAAGGGTGGGGGTTGAGGGGGTCTGGGGGCCCAGGTGGTTTGGGGGTTCACGTGGCATTCAAGCGGTCCGGGGTGTGAGGGGTTCCAGAGGATGTTTGGTGTTCAGGGGGTGCATGGTTGGGTTGTTTGGGGCTCCGGGGGGATCAAGGGGTTTGGTGATTAAAGGCGCATCTGGTGTGTTTGGTGGTTCAGGGGGTTTGGGGGTTATGGGGTGTTTGAGCAGTTTGGAGTGCAGCGGGGGTTCAGGGGGTTCGTGGTTATTGGGGGATGGGGGTCTTCTGGAGATTCAGGGGGTTTAGGGTGTGTGGGGTTGTGGGTTCTGCGGGCTTTTGGGGGGTTCAGGGGTTCGGGAAGGTTGGGGGTTTGGGCGGTTTGGGACACCAGGGGGTTCAGGGGGTTTGTGGATTATGGTGAGATTGGGGGTTGGGCTGTTTGGCGGTCCGGGGGGGTTTCATGTGGGTTGGGAGTTATGGGGGAGTTTGCGTTATGGGGGTATTCGGGGGCGTTGGGGGTTCAGGAGGGTTCAGTGGATTCGAGGTGTGGTTGCGGTTTCAGCAAGGGTTGGGGGTTCATGGAGTTCAGGGTGTCTGGGGTGTCAGGGAGATCTGGGTGGTCCGGGGGGGAAGAGGGGGTGGTGGTCTGTGGCGGTCCGGGGGAGTTTGGGGGCTTCAGGTCGCATTGAGGGTTCTGAGTGTTCAGGGGGTCAGGGGTTCATGGGGTTCGGGTACCAGGGGGTTGTGCGCTTTGGAGGTCCAGGGATCCAGGGGGTCTGGCAGGGTTAGGGTGTGCAGTCGGGTTTGAGGGTTCTGGGGATTCTGGGTGTTCAGGGGGTCCTGGGTGGTTAGGAGGGTTTGGGATTTATGGGGGGTTCGGAGGGTCTGCGGGGTTGAGGGTTCAGGGAGGGTTGGGGGTTCCGGGGGTGTTGGGGAGTAAAAGGGGAGTCGGTGGCGGATTGGAGGGTTTGGGAAGTTGAGGGTTCTAGGGGGCGTTCGGGGGTTTCAGGTGAAATAGGGGTCAGGAGATCCGGGGTGGTCAGGGCGGTTGGGGGTTCAGGGGGTTCAGGAGCTCCGGGGGTCTCATGGTAGTTCTGGGGTTCAGGGGGTTTTGGGGTTCCGGGGGTTGCCGCATTTGGGGGTTAAGGGGATTCGTGGGTTTGTGGATAATGGGCGGGTCTGGAGGGTTAGTGGTTTCAGGATGTGTTGGGGTTCAGGGAGTTCGGGGTTATGGGGATGGGGTTCAGAGGGTCGGGGAGTTGGGTGGTTCATGGGGGTCGGGGGTTCTGGGAGTGGGGTCGGGGGGTACAGGGGGTGGGTGCGGGGTTGGAGGGTTCAGAGGGGTTGGTGGTTCCGGGGGGATCGGTAGGTCCAGGGGTTTTGAGGGTTCGGTAAGTTCAGGGGGTTGGGGGTTCAAGGGGTTCGGGGCAGTTGGGGCTTCAGGATGCCCGGAGGGTTAGGGTGTTTGGGGTTCAGGTGGTTCAGGAGGCCTGGGGGCTCGGGGGTTTGGGTGGTTCATGGGGTTGGGGGTTCAGGGCTCGGGGGTCAGGGAGTTTGGGGGTTCAGGGAGCTCAGGGGGTCGCTGGGTCAGGTGAGGCTGGGGGTTCAGGGGGTTTGGGCGTTCCGGGGCTTCTGGGGGTATGGGCGTCACGGGGTTGAGGGATCAAGGGGGTTGGGGTTTCAGGGGGCCCCGTGGTCAGCGGGGTTAGGGGTTTCAGGGGCTTCAGTGGATTCAGGAAGTTCGTGGAGATTCGGGGGGTTGGGGTTCAGGGGTTTGGTGGTTCAGTATGTCCTTGGAGGTTTGGGGTTCCGGGAGTTGTGGGTTCTGCGGGCAGTTGGGGGGGTTCAGGCGGTTTTGGGGCCGTTGGTCGGTTTGGGGCTCCAGGGGATTCAGGGGGTTTGGGGGTTATGGGGAGTTTCGGGGGTTGGGGGGGTTCAGGAGGTTCAGGGATCTGGTGGGTTGGGCGGATTGGGGGTCCGGGGGGTTGGGGGTTTGGGATTATGGGCGGCTTCGGGGTTTGGCGGGGTAAGGGGTTTTGGGGGTGGTTTGGGGTTCAGGGGCGTTGGGGGGTTCAGGTGGTTGGCTGAGGGCAGGGTGTCCGGGGGGACCATGAGGGTTTGGGGTTCAGGGGGTTCAAGAGGTGCAGGATGGCAGGAGTGTTCAGGGGGATCGGGGGTGTCGGGGTTCAAGGGGTTCAGAGTACTGGGGTGTTGGGCGATTTGTGGGTGCAGGAGTTTCAGTGGGTTTGGGGGTTATGTGGGGGTCCATCGGGGTCTGGCGGTTTGGAGGGTTGAGGTGGTTTGGGTCTTGGTCTCCTAGTGTCCCAGTGTCTCAATGTCCCAGTGCCTCAGTGTCCCAGTGTCTCAGTTCTCAGTGTCTCAGTGTCCCACTGCCCCAGTTGTCAGTGTCCCACTGTCACAGTGTTTCCGTTTTCCAGTGTCCTACTGTCCCAGTGTCTCAGTTCTCAGTGTCTCAGTGTCCCAGTGTCACAGTGTCTCAGTGTCCCACTGTCTCAATGTCTCCGTGTTCCAGTGTCCCAGTGTCTCTGTGTCTCTGTGTCTCAGTGTCCCAGTGTCCCAGTGTCTCAGTGTCTCAGTGTCCCAGTGTCTCAGTGCCCCAGTGTCTCGGTCTCCTAGTGTCCCAGTCTGTCCGTTTTCCAGTGGCCGACTGTCCCAGTGTCTCAGTTCTCAGTGTCTCAGTGTCCCAGTGTCACAGTGTCTCAGTGTCCCACTGTCTCAATGTCTCCGTGTTCCAGTGTCCCAGTGTCTCTGTGTCACTGTGTCTCAGTGTCCCAGTGTCCCAGTGTCTCAGTGTCTCAGTGTCCCAGTGTCTCAGTGCCCCAGTGTCTCGGTCTCCTAGTGTCCCAGTCTGTCCGTTTTCCAGTGGCCGACTGTCCCAGTGTCTCAGTTCTCAGTGTCTCAGTGTCCCAGTGTCACAGTGTCTCAGTGTCCCACTGGCTCAGTGCCTCCGTGTTCCAGTGTCCCAGTGTCTCTGTGTCTGTGTCTCAGTGTCCCAGTGTCCCAGTGTCTCAGTGTCTCAGTGTCCCAGTGTCTCAGTGCCCCAGTGTCTCGGTCTCCTCGTGTCCCAGTGTCTCAGTGTATCAGTGTCCCAGTGTCTTACTGCCCCAGTGTCTCAGTCTCCTAGTGTCCCAGTGTCTCAGTGTCCCAGTGCCTCAGTGTCCCAGTGTCTCAGTTCTCAGTGGCTCAGTGTCCCAGTGTCTCAGTTCTCAGTGTCCCACTGTCTCAGTGTCTCCGTGTTCCAGTGTCCCATTGTCCCAGTGTCTCAGTTCTCAGTGTCTCAGTTTCCCATTGGCCCAATGTCTCAGTGTCCTACTGTCTTGGTGTCTCCGTGTTCCAGTGTCCCAGTGTCTCTGTGCCTCTGTGTCTCAGTGTCCCAGTGTCTCAGTGGTCCAGTGTCCCAGTGTCCCGGTGTCTCAGTGTCCCAGTGCCCTAGTGTCCCAGTGTCTCAGTGTCTCAGTGTCTCTGTGTCTCAGTGCCCCAGTGCCTCAGTGTCCCAGTGTCGCGGTCTCCCAGTGTCCTAGTGTCTCAGAGTCCCAGTGTCCCAGTGTCTCAGTGTCCCAATATCTCAGTTCTCATTATCCCAGTGACCAAAGTGTCCTCGTGTCCCAGTGTCCCAGTGTCCTAGTGTCTCAGTGTCCCAGTGTCCCAGTGTCCCAGTGTCTCAGTGTCACAGAGTGTCAGTGTCTCAGTATCTCAGTGTCTCAGTGTCCCACTGTCTCGGTGTCACCGTTTTCCAGTGGCCCACCGTCCCAGTGTCACAGTTCTCAGTGTCTTAGTGTCCCAGTGTCCCAATGTCTCAGTTCTCAGTGTGTCAGTGTCCCAGTGCCTCAGTGTCCCAGTGTCTCGGTTCTCAGTGTCTCCGTGTCCCAGTGTCTCAGTCTCCCAGTGTCCCAGTGCCCCAGTGTCTCAGTTCTCCGTCTCTCAGTGTCCCAGTGTCTCAGTGTCCCACTGTCTCAGTGCCCCACTGTCTCAGTGTCTCCGTGTTCCAGTGTCCCAGTGTCTCAGTTGTCAGTGTCTCAGGGTCCCAGTGTCTCAGTTCTCAGTGTCCCACTGTCTCAGTGTCTCCGTGTTCCAGTGTCCCACTGTCCCAGTGCCTCAGTTCTCAGTGCCTCCGTGTCCAATGTCTCAGTGTCTCCGTGTTCCAGTGTCCCAGTGTCTCTGTGTCTCTGTGTCTCAGTGTCCCAATGTCCCAGTGTCCCAGTGTACTAATATCCCAGTATCCTAGTGTCTCTGTGCCTCTGTGTCTCAGTGTCCCAGTGTCTCAGTGTCCCAGTGTCTCGGTCTCCCAGTGTCCCAGTGTCCCAGTTTCTCAGTGTCCCAATGTCTCAGTTCTCAGTGTCTCAGTGTCCCAGTGTCCCAGTGTCTCAGATCAGTCTCCCAGTGTCCCGGTGTCTCAGTGTCCCACTGTCTCACTGCCCCACTGTCTCATTGTCTCCATGTTCCAGTGTCCCAGTGTATCAGGATCTCAGTGTTTCAGTGTCTCAGTGTGGTGTTCGGGTGGTTCAGGGGTCGGGGGTTATGGTTAGATGGTTTGGGTGTTCTGGGTGGTGTTGGGGAGTTCAAGGGGATTGGGCATTCTGGGGATTCAGGGGGTCCAGGTTTGATGGGGGTTTGGGAGAGTTTCAGGGGATCCAGGTGTTATGAGGGGTTTCGAGGGTGTCTGGTGGGGATTCAGGGGGTTCACGGTGGTCGCGGAAGTTATGGGGAATCAGTGGAGATTGGAGGTTCGGGGGATTCTGGGGTTCAGGGTGTTTGGGGGTTAGCGATGAGTTTCGAGGGTTCCTGTTGGGGTTGTCATGGGGTTCAGGGTGGTTCGACTTCTGCGGGTTCAGAGGAGGAGGTTTATGTGTGGTTTTGGGGGTGCTGGTTTGGATTCAGGGGGTTCAGGGTGGTCGGGGGAGTTGGGGGGTTCAGGGGAGTTGGGAGTTCTGTGGGGCTCGGGGACTTCAGTGGGTTCAGGGGGTTCAGGTGCTTCAGGGGGTCTGGGGGTTCCGGAGTGTTGGGGGGTGTCAGGGGGCCCGGGTGTCAGGGGGTCCAGGGGTTTCAGGAGGTCCGGGGGCTTGGGCAGTTTGGGAGTCCAGGGGGGGTTCAGGTGGGTTGGTGTTTTGGGGCGATCTGTTTTTTTTGGGGGGGTTCAGGGGTGGGTGGGGGTTGTTGGGATGTTCAGGGGGTGTTCGTGGTTCTGGGGGCGATGGGTGGATTCTGGGGGTTCAGGGGGGTTGGGAGCTTGCGCGATTTAGGATTCATGGGGTGTTTCATGGGGTTCAGAGGGATATGGGGGTTCAGGGGAGTTGGGGGTTTCAGGGGAGTTGGGGGTCATGGAGTGTTGGCGTGTTTGGAAGGTCTGGGGGGATTCGGGGGTTCAGCATGCCTGTGGAGTTTTAGGGTTCACGGAGGTTCTGGGGTTTGGGGGGTTGGGGTTCTACTGGTTGGGAGTTCGACCGGTTGGGGGGTTCGATGGGTTGGGGCATTCTGGGGGTTCAGGGGGTTATGGGGGGAAGTTGGGGAGTTCAGTGGGATTGGGTTTTCTTGGGTGGTTTGAGGGGTTCAGGCGTTCCGGGGTGGTCAGGGGTTTGCGGGTTCGGGGGATTCAGGAGTTGCGGGGGTTAGGGGGGATTCGGGGTTCGGGATGTTGGAGTTAAGAGGGTTTGCGGTTCTGGGGGCTCGGGGGTCCTCGGGGCTCAGGGGGTTTGGGATTTTAGGGGATTCAGGGGGTTTGGGGGTTATGGGTGGAAGTTGGGGGTTCAGGAGGGGTGGGGATTCTGGGGTGCTTTGGGGTTTCCGGCGGTTCTGGGGAGGTCAGGGGATTTTCGTGTTCAGAGGGGGTTGGGGGTTCCGGGGTTTCAGGGTGTCTGGGGTTTATGGGGGATTCGGAGTTCGGGGCTGCTGGGAGTTGAGGAGGGTTGGGGTTCTGAGGGGTCAGGTGGTTCGGGTGGTCAGAGGGTTTTGGGGTTTCGGGAGGTTCAGGGAGTTGGGGAAGTTGGGGGGCTTCAGGAGGGTTGGGGGTTCTGGGGCGGTCTGGGGGGTACAGGCGGACCGGGGTGATGGGCCAGGGTGGTTTGTGGGTTCAGGGGTTTAGGAGGCTCATGGGGTCCAGGTGTTATCGAGAGGTTCGGGGGTCTGTGAGGATCTGCAGCGTTCGGCGGGGTAGGGGCAAGGGTTGAGAGGTTCGGGGGAATTGCGGGTTTTGTGGGGGTTCGAGGGGGTTCGGGGAGCCCAGGAGGTTCAGTGGGCTTGCGGGTTATGGGGCAGTTCGGGGGGTTCAGGTGGTCCGGGGGAGGATCATGGGGGTCTGGAGGTTGGGGGGTTCGGGGTGTTCAGGGGTCTGGGTGGGGGGTTATGGGGTGGGTCGGGGGTTCAGGGGTCCAGCAGTATTGAAGGGTTTTGGGGAGTCTGGGGGGTATTCGGGGGATTCAGGGTTGTCGTGGGTTGGGGGGTTCATGGGGGGGTGGCGATTCTGGATGGGTTCGGGGGGTTCAGGGGGTTTAGGGGGATCAGGAGGTTCAGGGTGTTCGGAGGTCCGGGTGTTGAGCAGTTTGGGATTCCTGGGGTGTTTAACGGGCTTGGGGTTATGGAGGGATTCAGGGGGTCTCGGGGGGTTGGGGGTTTAGGTGGGGGTTGGGGGTATAGAGTTCCAGTGGTTTAAGGGGATTTGGGGATTATGGGGGGAAGTAGGGGTTCAGCATGTTGGGGGTTCTGGGGCGGTTGGGGGTTCATGAGGTCCAGGCATTATGGGGGGGTTCGGGGAGTCTGGGGGATTCGGGTGGTTCAGGGCAGTCGGGGGGTGTTGGGGGTTTCAGGGGGTTGCGGGTTCTGTCGGGGTTCGAGTGGGGTCTGGGGGATTTGGGGTTTCAGAGGGGTTTGGGGTTATGGGCGGAGGTTGAGTGTTCAGAGGGTTTGGGATTTATGGGGGTTGGGGGTTCAGGGGGTTGTGGTTCTGGGAGTTGGGGGGAGTTTCAGGGGTTTGAGGGTTCGATAGGTTCATGGGGGTAGGGGGTTCAGGGTGGTTGGGTTTCAGGGAGTGTGGGGGTTATGGGGGGAAGTTTGGAGGAGTTCAGTGGGATTGGGCTTCTTGGGCGGTTTGGGGGTTCAGAAAGTCCGGGGGTGTCAGAAGGAGTGTGGGTTCAAGGGGGCTTGGGGGTTCAGGGGTTTCAGGGGGCATGGGCGTTATGTGGCGATTCGGGGTTCTGTAGGTGGGGGGATGAGGGAGACTGGGGTCCTGGGGGGTCATGGGGGGGGTTCAGGGTTTCAGAGGTTTGCGGGTTATGGGGGATGTTGGGGTTGTTCAGGAGGGCTGCGGTTCTGGGGTGGTTTGGCCGGTTCAGGTTGTCCGAGGGGGGTCAGGGGGTTTGCGGGTTCAGGGGGTTTCAGGGGGTGGGGTTGTGGGAGGGTTTTGGGATTTCTGGAGTCGAGGGTTTGTGGGGTTCTGTGGGGGGTTCGAGGGGTTCGGGAAGGGGTCAGGGGAGTTTCGGGATTCGGGTGGGTTGGTGGTTCAGGGGTCCAGAGGGTTCAGTGGGTTTTTGGGTTATGGGGTAGTTCGTTGGTTCAGGTGTTCCGGGGGGGGGGGGTGTTCAGCTGTGTCGGGGGGGTGGGGTTATGGGGTTCAGAGGGTCGGGGTAGTTGGGTGGTTAAGGTGGGTTGGGGGCTCTGAGGGTGGGATCGCGGGGTACAGGAGGGTCATGGGGGTTCGAGGATTCGGAGGGGTTGGTGGTTCTGGGGAGTCCGGTTAGTTAAGGGGGTTTGGAGGTTCAGGGGGTTCAGGGTGGTTGGGGTTTCAGGGAGTGTGGGGGTTATGGGAAATTTGGATGAGTTCAGTGGGATTGGGGCTTCTTGGGCGGTTTGGGGGTTCAGACAGTCCGGGGGTGTCAGGGGGTTTGCTGGTTCAAGGGGGCTTGGTGGGGGGTTCGAGGGTTCAGAAGGGTTGGGGATTCTGGGGGGTTCGGTCGGTTCAGGGGGTTTGAGGGTTCGGTAAGTTCAGGGGAGTTGAGGTTCAGGGGGTTCGGGGCGGTTGGGGCTTCAGGATGTCCGGAAGGTTAGAGGGTTTGAGGGTTCAGGGGGCTCAGGAGGGCTGGGGGCTCGGGGGGTTTGGGTGGTTCATGGGGTTGGGTTTCAGGTCTCCGGGGGTAAGGGCGTTTTGGGGTTCAGGGAGCTCGGGGGGGTCGGGGGGTCAGGTGAGGCTGGGCGTTCGGGGGGTTTGGGCATTCAGGGGCGTCTGGGGGGTCCGGAGGTCCAGAGGGTGTTGCGGGTTCAGGGGGTGCGGGGGTCTGGGTGTCACGGGGTTGGGGGTTCAATGGGGTTGGGGGTTCAGAGGGTCCGGGGGTCAGCAAGGTTAGGGGTTTCAGGGCCTTTGGGGAATTCGGGGAGTTCGTGGGGATTCGGGGGTTGGGGTTCAGGGGTTTGCTGGTTCAGTGTGTCCTTGGTGGTTTGGGGGTTCCGGGAGTTGTGGGTTATGAGGGCATTTGTGGGGTTTCGGCGGTTTCGGGGTCGTTGGGCGGTTTGGGGCTCCAGGGGATTCAGTGGTTTTGGGGGTTATGGGGAGTTTCGGGAGTTGGGGGGTTCAGGATGTTCAGGGGTCCGGTGGGTTGGGCGGATTGGGGGTCTGGGGGGTTCGGGGTCGGGATTATGGGCAGCTTTGGGGGGTTGCGGGTTAAGGGGCTTTGGGGGTGTTGGGGGTTTGGGGTTCTGGGGAATTTGGGGGTTCATGGGATTCAGTGGTTGTTGGGGGGTTTCAGGGGTATTGGGGGCGTTCAGGTGGTTGAAGGAGTTCAGGGTGTCCGGGCTATCAGGGGGTCCATGGGGTTGGGGGTTCAGGGGATCCAGGATGTCAGAGGGGTCTGGGGGGTCTGCGATGTCAGGGGGGCTGGGGGGTTCAGGGGGTTGGGGCTCCAGGTGGGTTGGGGGTTTCAGGGGGTTCAGGGGGTGTCGAGGTTAACGGGTTCAGGTTACCGGGGGTTGGCGGGTTGGGGGTCCAGGGAGTTTCAGTGGGTTGGGGTTTATGCGGGGGTCCAGGGGTGTCTGGCGGTTTGGGGGGTTGAGGTGGTTTGGGGTTCTGGGAGGTAATGGGGTCCGGGGTGGTCAGGGGCTTTCAGTGTTCAGGGGGTTCAGGGGGTTGGGGGTTCTGGGGGAAATTTGAAGCTTCAGGAGGTTTGGTGGTTCTGGTGCGGTTCGGGAGTCCAGGCAGTCCGGGGGTGGGTCAGGATGGTTTCTGGGTTCATGGGGATTTGGGGGCTCACGGGGTCCAGGGGTTATTGAGCGGTTCGGAGGGTCTGGAGGGATTCGTAGGGTTTAGGGGAATCGGGGTGATGGTTGGGGAGTTCGGGGTTTGGGGTTTCTGTGGAGGTTCGAGGGGATTTGGGGTTCGGGGGGTTGGGGTTCAGGGAGGTTGGGGGTACAGGGTGGGTTTTGGAGTCCGGGGGCCCAGGGAGTTCAGGGGTTCGGTGGTTCGTAGACCCCAAGGGGTACAGTGGGTTTGCGGGTTATGGGGCAGTTCGTGGGGTTCAGGTGCTTTGGGAGTTTCAGGAGATCGGGGGGCTGGGGGGTTCGGGGGGTTGGGGGTTTCAAGGGGTCCTGGGTGTCACAGGGGTCCAGGAGGATTGGGGGCTCAGGGGGTTCAGGGGACCCAGGGTGTCAGGGGGCCTGGGGTGCAGGACGTTCAGGGGGTCCAGGGTCCAAAGGGGGGTTGGTTAGGGTTTGGGTGTTCAGAGCGGCGTGGGGTGCAGAGGAGTATGGGGGTTCAGCGGGATTTGGGGGTTCGTGTGTACTGGAGGTATGGGGTTGAGAGGGTTCAGGGAGTCTGGTGTGTTGGGCGTTTTGGGGATCTTGGGGTCAGGGGGTTTGGGGGTTATGGGGGTCTTGGGGGTTTGGCCGGTTAAGGGGCTTTGGGGGATTTGGGGTGGTTTGGGGGTTCTGGGAGTGATTTGGTTTTTTTTTGGAGGTTCCGGGGGTCCGGGTGTGGTTGGGGGGTCAGGGTGTCTGGGGTGTCAGGGGGGTTTGTGTGGTCAGGGGGCAGTAGGGTTGGGGGATCCGGCGGGGTCCGGGAGGGTTGGGTGGTTCAGGGGGGGTTTAAGGAGGTTGAGGGTTCTGGGGGCGGTTTGGGGGGTTCTGGTGGTTTGGGGCTTCAGGAGGTCCGGGGAGGTCAGGGCGGTTTGGTGGTTCCGGGATTTCAGGAGCTCTGGGGTTTGGGGTTGGAAATCAGTGGATTGGGGGTTCAGGTGGTTCAGGGTTTGGGGGTTCAGGGGGTCCGGGGTACAGAGATTGGGAGTTTGTGGGTTCAATGTTCTGGGTGCGGGTAGGGGGTAGGGGGGTTCAGGGGCTTTGAGTGTTCAGGGGGTTGTGGGTTCATGGGGTCCAGTGGGTCAGGGGGTTCATGGTAGGTTTGAGGGTTCAGGGGGTCCGGGTGTTCCGGGGGTTTGGGTGATAGGATATCCATGGGGTTCAGGGGGTTTGGGTTACGGGCGGGTCTGGGGTTTGGGGTGTTCAGGGGGTTGGGGTTCAGGGGGGTTGGAGGGTGGGGGTTCAGGGGGTCTGGGGGCCCAGGTGGTCTGGGGGTTCACGTGGCATTCAAGCGGTCCGGGGTGTGAGGGGTTCCAGAGGATGTTTGGTGTTCAGTGGGTGCATGGTTGGGTTGTTTGGGGCTCCGGGGGATCAAGGGGTTTGGTGATTAAAGGCGCGTCTGGTGTGTTTGGGCGTTCAGGGGGTTTGGGGGTTATGGGGTGTTTGAGCGGTTTGGAGTGCAGCGGGGGTTCAGGGGGTTAGTGGTTATTGGGGGATGGGGGTCTTCTGGGGATTCAGGGGGTTTAGAGTGTGTGGGTTCTGCGGGCTTTTGGGGGGTTCAGGGGGTTCGGGAGGGTTGGGGGTTTTGGTGGTTTGGGACACCAGGGGGTTCAAGGGGTTTGTGGATTATGGTGAGATTGGGGGTTGGGATGTTTGGCGGTCCGGGGGGGTTTCATGTGGGTTGGGAGTTATGGGGGATTTTGCGTTATGGGGGGATTCGGGGGCATTGGGGGTTCAGGAGGGTTCAGGAGGGTTCGAGGTGTGGTTGCAGTTTCAGCAAGGGTTGGGGTTTCATGGAGTTCAGGGTGTCTGGGGTGTCAGGGAGATCTGGGTGGTCCGGGGGGGAAGAGGGGGTGGTGGTCTGTGGGGGTCCGGGGGAGTTTGGGGGCTTCAGGTCGCATTGAGGGTTCTGAGTGTTCAGGGGGTCAGGGGTTCATGGGGTTCGGGTACCAGGGGGTTGTGCGCTTTGGAGGTCCAGGGGTCCAGGGGGTCTGGCAGGGTTAGGGTGTGCAGGCGGGTTTGAGGGTTCTGGGGATTCTGGGTTTTCAGGGGGTCCTGGGTGGTTAGGAGGGTTTGGGATTTATGGGGGGTTCGGAGGGTCTGCGGGGTTGATGGTTCAGGGAGGGTTGGGGGTTCCGGGGGTGTTGGGGAGTACAAGGGGGGTCGGTGGCGGATTGGAGGGTTTGGGAAGTTGAGGGTTCTAGGGGGCGTTCAGGGGTTTCAGGTGAATTGGGGGCTCAGGAGATCCGGGGAGGTCAGGGCGGTTGGGGGTTCAGGGGGTTTGGGGGTTCCGGGGGTTGCCACATTTGGGGGTTAAGGGGGTTCGTGGGTTTGTGGATAATGGGCGGGTCTGGGGGCTTAGTGGTTTCAGGATGTGTTGGGGTTCATGGAGTTCTGGGTTGTGGGGATGGGGTTCAGAGGGTCGGGGAGTTGGGTGGTTCACGGGGGTCGGGGGTTCTGGGAGTGGGGTCGGGGGGTACAGGGGGTGGGTGTGGGGTTGGAGGGTTCAGAGGGGTTGGTGGTTCCGGGGGGAATCGGTAGGTCCAGGGGTTTTGAGGGTTCGGTAAGTTCAAGGGGTTGGGGGTTCAAGGGGTTCGGGGCGGTTGGGGCTTCAGGATGCCCGAAGGGTTAGGGTGTTTGGGGTTCAGGTGGTTCAGGAGGCCCGGGGGCTCGGGGGTTTGGGTGGTTCATGGGGTTGGGGGTTCAGGGCTCGGGGGTCAGAGAGTTTGGGGGTTCAGGGAGCTCAGGGGGTCGCTGGGTCAGGTGAGGCTGGGGGTTCAGGGGGTTTGGGCGTTCCGGGGCGTCTGGGAGTATGGGCGTCACGGGGTTGGGGGATCAAGGGGGTTGGGGTTTCGGGGGGCCCGGGGGTCAGCGGGGTTAGGGGTTTCAGGGGCTTCAGTGGATTCAGGAAAATCGTGGAGATTTTGGGGGTTGTGGTTCAGGGGTTTGGGGGTTCAGTATGTCCTTGGAGGTTTGGGGTTCCGGGAGTTGTGGTTCTGCGGGCAGTTGGGGGGTTCAGGCGGTTTTGGGGCCGTTGGTCGGTTTTGGGCTCCAGGGGATTCAGGGGGTTTGGGGGTTATGGGGAGTTTCGGGGGTTGGGGGGTTCAGGAGGTTCAGGGATCTGCTGGGTTGGGCGGATTGGGGGTCCGGTGGGTTTTGGGGTTTGGGATTATGGGCGGCTTCGGGGTTTGGCGGGTTAAGGGGTGTTGGGGGTTCGGGTTTGTGGGTTCTGGGGATTTGGGGGTTCAGGGGGTTCCGTGGGTGGTTGGGGATTCAGGGGCGTTGGGGGGTTCAGGTGGTTGGCTGAGTTCAGGGTGTCCGGGGGGAACATGAGGGTTTGGGGTTCAGGGGGTTCAAGAGGTCCAGGATGGCAGGCGGGTTCAGGGGGTTCGGGGGTGTCGGGGTTCAAGGAGTTCAGGGTTCCGGGGTGTTGGGCGATTTGTGGATGCAGGAGTTTCAGTGGGTTTGGGGGTTATGTGGGGGTCCATCGGGGTCTGGCGGTTTGGGGGGTTGAGGTGGTTTGGGTCTCGGTCTCCTCGTGTCCCAGTGTCTCAATGTCCCAGTGCCTCAGTGTCCCAGTGTCTCAGTTCTCAGTGTCTCAGTGTCCCACTGCCCCGGTTGTCAGTGTCCCACTGTCTCAGTGTTTCCGTTTTCCAGTGTCCTACTGTCCCAGTGTCTCAGTTCTCAGTGTCTCAGTGTCCCAGTGTCACAGTGTCTCAGTGTCCCACTGTCTCAGTGTCTCCGTGTTCCAGTGTCCCAGTGTCCCAGTGTCTCAGTGTCCCAGTGTCTCGGTCTCCTAGTGTCCCAGTCTCTCCGTTTTCCAGTGGCCGACTGTCCCAGTGTCTCAGTTCTCAGTGTCTCAGTGTCCCAGTGTCACAGTGTCTCAGTGTCCCACTGGCTCAGTGCCTCCGTGTTCCAGTGTCCCAATGTCTCTGTGTCTCTATGTCTCAGTGTCCCAGTGTCCCAGTGTCTCAGTGCCTCAGTGTCCCAGTGTCTCAGTGCCCCAGTGTCTCGGTCTCCTCGTGTCCCAGTGTCTCAGTGTCTCAGTGTCTCAGTGTCCCAGTGTCTTAGTGCCTCAGTGTCTCGGTTCTCAGTGTCTCCATGTCCCAGTGTCTCAGTCTCCCAGTGTCCCAGTGCCCCAGTGTCTCAGTTCTCCGTCTCTCAGTGTCCCAGTGTCTCAGTGTCCCACTGTCTCAGTGCCCCACTGTCTCAGTGTCTCCGTGTTCCAGTGTCCCAGTGTCTCAGTTGTCAGTGTCTCAGGGTCCCAGTGTCTCAGTTCTCAGTGTCCCACTGTCTCAGTGTCTCCGTGTTCCAGTGTCCCACTGTCCCAGTGCCTCAGTTCTCAGTGCCTCAGTGTCCAATGTCTCAGTGTCTCCGTGTTCCAGTGTCTCTGTGTCTCTGTGTCTCTGTGTCCCAGTGTCCCAGTGTCCCAATGTCCCAGTGTCCCAGTGTACTAATATCCCAGTATCCTAATGTCTCTGTGCCTCTGTGTCTCAGTGTCCCAGTGTCTCAGTGTCCCAGTGTCTCGGTCTCCCAGTGTCCCAGTTTCTCAGTGTCCCAGTGTCTCAGTGTCCCAATGTCTCAGTTCTCAGTGTCTCAGTGTCCCAGTGTCCCAGTGTCTCAGATCAGTCTCTCAGTGTCCCGGTGTCTCAGTGTCCCACTGTCTCAGTGCCCCACTGGCTCATTGTCTCCGTGTTCCAGTGTCCCAGTGTATCAGGATCTCAGTGTTTCAGTGTCACAGTGTGGTGTTCGGGAGGTTCAGGGGTCGGGGGTTATGGGGGGATGGTTTGGGTGTTCTGGGTGGTGTTGGGGAGTTCAAGGGTGTTGGGCGTTCTGGGGATTCAGGGGGTCCAGGTTTGATGGGGGTTTGGGGGAGTTTCAGGGGATCCAGTTGTTATGAGGGGTTTCGGGGGTGTCTGGTGGGGATTCGGGGGTTCACGGTGGTCGCGGAAGTTATGGGGAATCAGTGGAGATTGGGGGTTTGGGGGATTCTGGGGGTTCAGGGTGTTTGGGGGTTAGCGATGAGTTTCGAGGGTTCCTGTTGGTGTTGTCATGGGGTTCAGGGTGGTTCGACTTCTGCGGGTTCAGAGGAGGAGGTTTATGTGTGGTTTTGGGGGTGCTGGTTTGGATTCAGGGGGTTCAGGTTGTTCTGGGGAGTTGGGGGTTCAGGGGAGTTGGGAGTTCTGTGGGGCTCGGGGACTTCAGTGGGTTCAGGGGGTTCAGGTGCTTCAGGGGGTCTGGAGTGTTGCGGGGTGTCAGGGGGCCCGGAGTGTCAGGGGGTCCAGGGGGTTCAGGAGGTCCGGGGGGCTTGGGCAGTTTGGGAGTCCGGGGGGGTTCAGGTGGGTTGGTGTTTTGGGGCGATCTGGGGGTTTTTGGGGGGTTCAGGGGTGGGTGGGGGTTGTTGGGGTGTTCAGTGGGTATTCGTGGTTCTGGGGGCGATGGGTGGATTCTGGGGGTTCAAGAGGGTTGGGAGCTTGCGCGATTTAGGATTCATGGGGTGTTTCATGGGATTCAGAGGGATATGGGGGTTCTGGGGAGTTGGGGGTTTCAGGGGAGTTGGGGGTCATGGGGGTTTGGCGGGTTGGAGGGTCTGGGGGGATTCGGGGGTTCGGCATGCCTGTGGAGTTTTAGGGTTCACGGAGGTTCTGGGGTTCGGGGGGTTGGGGTTCTACGGGTTGGGAGTTCGACCGGTTGGGGGGTTCGATGGGTTGGGGCATTCTGGGGGTTCAGAGGGTTATGGGGGGAAGTTGGGGAGTTCAGTGGGATTGGGTTTTCTTGGGTGGTTTGAGGGGTTCAGGCGTTCCGGGGTGGTCAGGGATTAGCGGGTTCGGGGGATTCAGGAGTTGCGGGGGTTAGGAGGGATTCGGGGTTCGGGGATGTTGGAGTTAAGGGGGTTTGCGGTTCTGGGGGCTCGGGGGTCCTCGGGGCTCAGGGGGTTTGGGATTTTAGGGGATTCAGGGGGTTTGGGGGTTATGGGTGGAAGTTGGGGGTTCAGGAGGGGTGGGGATTCTGGGGTGCTTTGGGGTTCCGGCGGTTCTGGGGAGGTCAGGGGATTTTCGTGTTCAGAGGGGGTTGGGAGTTCCGGGGTTTCAGGGTGTGTGGGGTTTATGGGGGGATTCGGGGTTCGGGGCTGCTGGAAGTTGAGGAGGGTTGGGGTTCTGAGGGGTCAGGTGGTTCGGGTGGTCAGGGGGTTTTGGGGTTTCGGGAGGTTCAGGGAGTTGGGGAAGTTGGGGGGCTTCAGGAGGGTTGGGGGTTCTGGGGCGGTTTGGGGGGTACAGGCGGACCGGGGTGATGGGCCAGGGTGGTTTGTGGGTTCATGGGGTTTAGGAGGCTCATGGGGTCCAGGTGTTATCGAGAGGTTCGGGGGTCTGTGAGGATCTGCAGCGTTCGGCGGGGTAGGGGCAAGGGTTGAGAGGTTCGGGGGAGTTGCGGGTTTTGTGGGGGTTCGAGGGGGTTCGGGGAGCCCAGGAGGTTCAGTGGGCTTGCGGGTTATGGGGCAGTTCGGGGGGTTCAGGTGGTCCGGGGGAGGATCATGGGGGTCTGGAGGTTGGGGGGTTCGGGGTGTTCAGGGGTCTGGGTGGGGGGTTATGGGGTGGGTTGGGGGTTCAGGGGTCCAGCAGTATTGAAGGGTTTTGGGGAGTCTGGGGGGTATTCGGGGGATTCAGGGTTGTCGTGGGTTGGGGGGTTCATGGGGGGGTGGCGATTCTGGATGGGTTCGGGGGGTTCAGGGGGTTTAGGGGAATCAGGAGGTTCAGGGTGTTCGGAGATCCGGGGGTTGAGCAGTTTGGGATTCCTGGGGTGTTTAACACGCTTGGGGTTATGGAGGGATTCAGGGGGTCTCGGGGGATTGGGGGTTCAGGTGGGGGTTGGGGTATAGAGTTCCAGTGGTTTAAGGGGGTTTGGGGATTATGGGGGGAAGTAGGGGTTCAGCATGTTGGGGGTTCTGGGGCGGTTGGGGGTTCATGAGGTCCAGGAATTATGGGGGGGTTCAGGGAGTCTGGGGGATTCGGGTGGTTCAGGGCAGTCGGCGGGTGTTGGGGGTTTCAGGGGGTTGCGGGTTCTGTCGGGGTTCGAGTGGGGTCTGGGGGATTTGAGGTTTCAGAGGGGTTTGGGGTTATGGGCAGAGGTTGGGTGTTCAGAGGGTTTGGGATTTATGGGGGTTGGGGGTTCAGGGGGTTGTGGTTCTGGGAGTTGGGGGGAGTATCAGGGGTTTGAGAGTTCGATAGGTTCATGGGGGTAGGGGGTTCAGGGTGGTTGGGTTTCAGGGAGTGTGGGGGTTATGGGGGGAAGTTTGGAGGAGTTCAGTGGGATTGGGGCTTCTTGGGCGGTTTGGGGGTTCAGGCAGTCCGGGGGTGTCAGAAGGTGTGTGGGTTCAAGGGGGCTTGGGGGTTCAGGGGTTTCAGGGGGCATGGGGGTTATGTGGCGATTCGGGGTTCTGTAGGTGGGGGGATGAGGGAGACTGGGGTCCTGGGGGGTCATGGGGGGTGCTCAGGGTTTCAGAGGTTTGCGGGTTATGGGGGATGTTGGGGTTGTTCAGGAGGGCTGCGGTTCTGGGGTGGTTTGGCCGGTTCAGGTTGTCCGAGGGGGGTCAGGGGGTTTGCGGGTTCAGGGGGTTTCAGGGGGTGGGGTTGTGGGAGGGTTTTGGGATTTCTGGAGTAGAGGGTTTGTGGGGTTCTGTGGGGGGGTTCGAGGGGTTCGGGATGGGGTCAGGGGAGTTTGGGGATTCGGGTGGGTTGGTGGTTCAGGGGTCCAGAGGGTTCAGTGGGTTTTTGGGTTATGGGGTAGTTCGTTGGTTCAGGTGTTCCGGGGGGGGGGGGTGTTCAGCTGTGTCGGGGGGTGGGGTTATGGGGTTCAGAGGGTCGGGGGAGTTGGGTGGTTAAGGTGGGTCGGGGGCTCTGAGGGTGGGATCGCGGGGTACAGGAGGGTCATGGGGGTTCGAGGGTTCGGAGGGGTTGGTGGTTCTGGGGAGTCCGGTTGGTTAAGGGGGTTTGGAGGTTCAGGGGGTTCAGGGTGGTTGGGGTTTCAGGGAGTGTGGGGGTTATGGGCGAAATTTGGAGGAGTTCAGTGGGATTGGGGCTTCTTGGGCGGTTTGGGGGTTCAGACAGTCCGGGGGTGTCAGGGGGTTTGCGGGTTCAAGGGGGCTTGGTGGGGGGTTCGAGGGTTCAGAAGGGTTGGGGATTCTGGGGGGTTCGGTCGGTTCAGGGGGTTTGAGGGTTCGGTAAGTTCAGGGGAGTTGAGGTTCAGGGGGTTCGGGGCGGTTGGGGCTTCAGGATGTCCGGAAGGTTAGAGGGTTTGCGGGTTCAGGGGGCTCAGGAGGGCTGGGGGCTCGGGGGGTTTGGGTGGTTCATGGGTTTGGGTTTCAGGTCTCCGGGGGTAAGGGTGTTTTGGGGTTCAGGGAGCTCGGGGGGGTCGGGGGGTCAGGTGAGGCTGGACGTTCGGGGGGTTTGGGCATTCAGGGGCGTCTGGGGGGTCCGGAGGTCCAGAGGGTGTTGCGGGTTCAGGGGGTGCGGGGGTCTGGGTGTCACGGGGTTGGGGGTTCAATGGGGTTGGGGGTTCAGAGGGTCCGGGGGTCAGCAAGGTTAGGGGTTTCAGGGCCTTTGGGGAATTCGGGGAGTTCGTGGGGATTCGGGGGTTGGGGTTCAGGGGTTTGCTGGTTCAGTGTGTCCTTGGTGGTTTGGGGGTTCTGGGAGTTGTGGGTTATGAGGGCATTTGTGGGGTTTCGGCGGTTTCGGGGTCGTTGGGCGGTTTGGGGCTCCAGGGGATTCAGTGGTTTTGGGGGTTTTGGGGAGTTTCGGGAGTTGGGGGGTTCAGGATGTTCAGGGGTCCGGTGGGTTGGGCGGATTGGGGGTCTGGGGGGTTCGGGGTTCGGGATTATGGGCAGCTTTGGGGGGTTGCGGGTTAAGGGGCTTTGGGGGTGTTGGGGGTTTGGGGGTTCTGGGGAATTTGGGGGTTCATGGGATTCAGTGGTTGTTGGGGGGTTTCAGGGGTATTGGGGGCGTTCAGGTGGTTGAAGGAGTTCAGGGTGTCCGGGCTATCAGGGGGTCCATGGGGTTGGGGGTTCAGGGGATCCAGGATGTCAGAGGGGTCTGGGGGGTCTGCGATGTCAGGGGGGCTGGGGGGTTCAGGGGGTTGGGGCTCCAGGTGGGTTGGGGGTTTCAGGGGGTTCAGGGGGTGTCGAGGTTAACGGGTTCAGGTTACCGAGGGTTGGCGGGTTGGGGGTCCAGGGAGTTTCAGTGGGTTGGGGTTTATGCGGGGGTCCAGGGGTGTCTGGCGGTTTGGGGGGTTGAGGTGGTTTGGGGTTCTGGGAGGTAATGGGGTCCGGGGCGGTCAGGGGCTTTCAGTGTTCAGGGGGTTCAGGGGGTTGGGGGTTCTGGGGGAAATTTGAAGCTTCAGGAGGTTTGGTGGTTCTGGGGCGGTTCGGGAGTCCAGGCAGTCTGGGGGTGGGTCAGGATGGTTTCTGGGTTCATGGTGATTTGGGGGCTCATGGGGTCCAGGTGTTATTGAGGGGTTCGGAGGGTCTGGAGGGATTCGCAGGGTTTAGGGGAATCAGGGTGATGGTTGGGGAGTTCGGGGTTTGGGGTTTCTGTGGAGGTTCGAGGGGGTTTGGGGGATTGGGGGGTTGGGGTTCAGGGAGGTTGGGGGTACAGGGTGGGTTTTGGAGTCCGGGGGCCCAGGGAGTTCAGGGGTTCGGTGGTTCGTAGACCCCAAGGGGTACAGTGGGTTTGCGGGTTATGGGGCAGTTCGTGGGGTTCAGGTGTTTTGGGAGTTTCAGGAGATCGGGGGGCTGGGGGGTTCGGGGGGTTGGGGGTTTCAAGGGGTCCTGGGTGTCACAGGGGTCCAGGAGGATTGGGGGCTCAGGGGGTTCAGGGGGCCCAGCGTGTCAGGGGGCCTGGGGTTCAGGACGTTCAGGGGATCCAGGGTCCAAAGGGGGGTTGGTTAGGGTTTGGGTGTTCAGAGCGGCGTGGGGTGCAGAGGAGTATGGGGGTTCAGCGGGATTTGGGGGTTCATGTTTACAGGAGGTATGGGGTTGAGGGGGTTCAGGGAGTCTGGTGGGTTGGGCGTTTTGGGGATCTTGGGGTCAGGGGGTTTGGGGGTTATGGGGGTCTTGGGGGTTTGGCGGGTTAAGGGGCTTTGGGGGATTTGGGGGGGGTTTGGGGGTGATTTGGTTTTTTTTTTAGGTTCCGGGGGTCCGGGTGTGGTTGGGGGGTCAGGGTGTCTGGGGTGTCAGGGGGGTTTGTGTGGTCAGGGTGCAGTAGGGTTGGGGGATCCGGCGGGGTCCGGGAGGGTTGGGTGGTTCAGGTGGGGTTTAAGGAGGTTGAGGGTTCTGGGGGCGGTTTGGGGGGTTCTGGTGGTTTGGGGCTTCAGGAGGTCCGGGGAGGTCAGGGCGGTTCCGGGGTTTCAGGAGCTCTGGGGTTTGGGGTTGGAAATCAGGGGATTGGGGGTTCAGGTGGTTCAGGGTTTGGGGGTTCAGGGATCCGGGGGTGTCAGGGGGTTTGGGGTTCAGGTGTTCAGGGGGTGCATAGATTGGGAGTTTGTGGGTTCAAAGTTCTGGGTGTGGGTAGGGAGGTAGGGGGCTTCAGGGGCTTTGAGTGTTCAGGGGGTTGTGGGTTCATGGGGTCCAGTGGGTCAGGGGGTTCATGGTAGGTTTGAGGGTTCAGGGGGTCCGGGTGTTCCGGGGGTTTGGGTGATAGGATATCCATGGGGTTCAGGGGGTTTGGGTTACGGGCGGGTCTGGGGTTTGGGGTGTTCAGGGGGTTGGGGTTCAGGGGGGTTGGAGGGTGGGGGTTCAGGGGGTCTGGGGGCCCAGGTGGTCTGGGGGTTCACGTGGCATTCAAGTGGTCCGGGGTGTGAGGGGTTCCAGAGGATGTTTGGTGTTCAGGGGGTGCATGGTTGGGTTGTTTGGGGCTCCGGGGGGATCAAGGGGTTTGGTGATTAAAGGCGCGTCTGGTGTGTTTGGGGGTTCAGGGGGTTTGGTGGTTATGGGGTGTTTGAGCGGTTTGGAATGCAGCGGGGTTCAGGGGGTTAGTGGTTATTGGGGGATGGGGGTCTTCTGGGGATTCAGGGGGTTTAGGGTGTGTGGGGTTGTGGGTTCTGCGGGCTTTTGGGGGGTTCAGGGGGTTCGGGAGGGTTGGGGGTTTGGGCGGTTTGGGACACCAGGGGGTTCAAGGGGTTTGTGGATTATGGTGAGATTGGGGGTTGGGCTGTTTGGCGGTCCGGGGGGGTTTCATGTGGGTTGGGAGTTATGGGGGATTTTGTGTTATGGGGGGATTCGGGGGCATTGGGGGTTCAGGAGGGTTCAGGGGGTTCGAGGTGTGGTTGCAGTTTCAGCAAGGGTTGGGGTTTCATGGAGTTCAGGGTGTCTGGGGTGTCAGGGAGATCTGGGTGGTCCGGGGGGGAAGAGGGGGTGGTGGTCTGTGGGGGTCCGGGGGAGTTTGGGTGCTTCAGGTCGCATTGAGGGTTCTGAGTGTTCAGGGGGTCAGGGGTTCATGGGGTTCGGGTACCAGGGGGTTGTGCGCTTTGGAGGTCCAGGGGTCCAGGGGGTCTGGCAGGGTTAGGGTGTGCAGGCGGGTTTGAGGGTTCTGGGGATTCTGGGTTTTCAGGGGGTCCTGGGTGGTTAGGAGGGTTTGGGATTTATGGGGGGTTCGGAGGGTCTGCCGGGTTGAGGGTTCAGGGAGGGTTGGAGGTTCCGGGGGTGTTGGGGAGTACAAGGGAGGTCGGTGGCGGATTGGAGGGTTTGGGAAGTTGAGGGTTCTAGGGGGCGTTCAGGGGTTTCAGGTGAATTGGGGGCTCAGGAGATCCGGGGAGGTCAGGGCGGTTGGGGGTTCAGGGGGTTTGGGGGTTCCGGGGGTTGCCACATTTGGGGGTTAAGGGGGTTCGTGGGTTTGTGGATAATGGGCGGGTCTGGGGGCTTGGTGGTTTCAGGATGTGTTGGGGTTCAGGGAGTTCGGGGGTCAGCGGGGTTAGCGGTTTCAGGGGCTTCAGTGGATTCAGGAAGTTCGTGGAGATTCGGGGGGTTGTGGTTCAGGGGTTTGGGGGTTCAGTATGTCCTTGGAGTTTTGGGGTTCCAGGAGTTGTGGTTCTGCGGGCAGTTGGCGGGTTCAGGCGGTTTTGGGGCCGTTGGTTGGTTTGGGGCTCCAGGGGATTCAGGGGGTTTGGGGGTTATGGGGAGTTTCGGGGGTTGGGGGGCTTCAGGAGGTTCAGGGATCTGCTGGGTTGGGCGGATTGGGGGTCCGGGGGGTTCGGGGTTCGGGATTATGGGCAGCTTTGGGGGGTTGCGGGTTAAGGGGCTTTGGGGGTGTTGGGGGTTTGGGGGTTCTGGGGAATTTGGGGGTTCATGGGATTCAGTGGTTGTTGGGGGGTTTCAGGGGTATTGGGGGCGTTCAGGTGGTTGAAGGAGTTCAGGGTGTCCGGGCTATCAGGGGGTCCATGGGGTTGGGGGTTCAGGGGATCCAGGATGTCAGAGGGGTCTGGGGGGTCTGCGATGTCAGGGGGGCTGGGGGGTTCAGGGGGTTGGGGCTCCAGGTGGGTTGGGGGTTTCAGGGGGTTCAGGGGGTGTCGAGGTTAACGGGTTCAGGTTACCGAGGGTTGGCGGGTTGGGGGTCCAGGGAGTTTCAATGGGTTGGGGTTTATGCGGGGGTCCAGGGGTGTCTGGCGGTTTGGGGGGTTGAGGTGGTTTGGGGTTCTGGGAGGTAATGGGGTCCGGGGCGGTCAGGGGCTTTCAGTGTTCAGGGGGTTCAGGGGGTTGGGGGTTCTGGGGGAAATTTGAAGCTTCAGGAGGTTTGGTGGTTCTGGGGCGGTTCGGGAGTCCAGGCAGTCTGGGGGTGGGTCAGGATGGTTTCTGGGTTCATGGTGATTTGGGGGCTCATGGGGTCCAGGTGTTATTGAGGGGTTCGGAGGGTCTGGAGGGATTCGCAGGGTTTAGGGGAATCAGGGTGATGGTTGGGGAGTTCGGGGTTTGGGGTTTCTGTGGAGGTTCGAGGGGGTTTGGGGGATCGGGGGGTTGGGGTTCAGGGAGGTTGGGGGTACAGGGTGGGTTTTGGAGTCCGGGGGCCAAGGAAGTTCAGGGGTTCGGTGGTTCGTAGACCCCAAGGGGTACAGTGGGTTTGCGGGTTATGGGGCAGTTCGTGGGGTTCAGGTGTTTTGGGAGTTTCAGGAGATCGGGGGCTGGGGGGTTCGGGGGGTTGGGGGTTTCAAGGGGTCCTGGGTGTCACAGGGGTCCAGGAGGATTGGGGGCTCAGGGGGTTCAGGGGGCCCAGCGTGTCAGGGGGCCTGGGGTTCAGGACGTTCAGGGGATCCAGGGTCCAAAGGGGGGTTGGTTAGGGTTTGGGTGTTCAGAGCGGCGTGGGGTGCAGAGGAGTATGGGGGTTCAGCGGGATTTGGGGGTTCGTGTTTACAGGAGGTATGGGGTTGAGGGGGTTCAGGGAGTCTGGTGGGTTGGGCGTTTTGGGGATCTTGGGGTCAGGGGGTTTGGGGGTTATGGGGGTCTTGGGGGTTTGGCGGGTTAAGGGGCTTTGGGGGATTTGGGGGGGGTTTGGGGGTGATTTGGTTTTTTTTTTAGGTTCCGGGGGTCCGGGTGTGGTTGGGGGGTCAGGGTGTCTGGGGTGTCAGGGGGGTTTGTGTGGTCAGGGTGCAGTAGGGTTGGGGGATCCGGCGGGGTCCGGGAGGGTTGGGTGGTTCAGGTGGGGTTTAAGGAGGTTGAGGGTTCTGGGGGCGGTTTGGGGGGTTCTGGTGGTTTGGGGCTTCAGGAGGTCCGGGGAGGTCAGGGCGGTTCCGGGGTTTCAGGAGCTCTGGGGTTTGGGGTTGGAAATCAGGGGATTGGGGGTTCAGGTGGTTCAGGGTTTGGGGGTTCAGGGATCCGGGGGTGTCAGGGGGTTTGGGGTTCAGGTGTTCAGGGGGTGCATAGATTGGGAGTTTGTGGGTTCAAAGTTCTGGGTGTGGGTAGGGAGGTAGGGGGCTTCAGGGGCTTTGAGTGTTCAGGGGGTTGTGGGTTCATGGGGTCCAGTGGGTCAGGGGGTTCATGGTAGGTTTGAGGGTTCAGGGGGTCCGGGTGTTCCGGGGGTTTGGGTGATAGGATATCCATGGGGTTCAGGGGGTTTGGGTTACGGGCGGGTCTGGGGTTTGGGGTGTTCAGGGGGTTGGGGTTCAGGGGGGTTGGAGGGTGGGGGTTCAGGGGGTCTGGGGGCCCAGGTGGTCTGGGGGTTCACGTGGCATTCAAGTGGTCCGGGGTGTGAGGGGTTCCAGAGGATGTTTGGTGTTCAGGGGGTGCATGGTTGGGTTGTTTGGGGCTCCGGGGGGATCAAGGGGTTTGGTGATTAAAGGCGCGTCTGGTGTGTTTGGGGGTTCAGGGGGTTTGGTGGTTATGGGGTGTTTGAGCGGTTTGGAATGCAGCGGGGTTCAGGGGGTTAGTGGTTATTGGGGGATGGGGGTCTTCTGGGGATTCAGGGGGTTTAGGGTGTGTGGGGTTGTGGGTTCTGCGGGCTTTTGGGGGGTTCAGGGGGTTCGGGAGGGTTGGGGGTTTGGGCGGTTTGGGACACCAGGGGGTTCAAGGGGTTTGTGGATTATGGTGAGATTGGGGGTTGGGCTGTTTGGCGGTCCGGGGGGGTTTCATGTGGGTTGGGAGTTATGGGGGATTTTGCGTTATGGGGGGATTCGGGGGCATTGGGGGTTCAGGAGGGTTCAGGGGGTTCGAGGTGTGGTTGCAGTTTCAGCAAGGGTTGGGGTTTCATGGAGTTCAGGGTGTCTGGGGTGTCAGGGAGATCTGGGTGGTCCGGGGGGGAAGAGGGGGTGGTGGTCTGTGGGGGTCCGGGGGAGTTTGGGTGCTTCAGGTCGCATTGAGGGTTCTGAGTGTTCAGGGGGTCAGGGGTTCATGGGGTTCGGGTACCAGGGGGTTGTGCGCTTTGGAGGTCCAGGGGTCCAGGGGGTCTGGCAGGGTTAGGGTGTGCAGGCGGGTTTGAGGGTTCTGGGGATTCTGGGTTTTCAGGGGGTCCTGGGTGGTTAGGAGGGTTTGGGATTTATGGGGGGTTCGGAGGGTCTGCCGGGTTGAGGGTTCAGGGAGGGTTGGAGGTTCCGGGGGTGTTGGGGAGTACAAGGGAGGTCGGTGGCGGATTGGAGGGTTTGGGAAGTTGAGGGTTCTAGGGGGCGTTCAGGGGTTTCAGGTGAATTGGGGGCTCAGGAGATCCGGGGAGGTCAGGGCGGTTGGGGGTTCAGGGGGTTTGGGGGTTCCGGGGGTTGCCACATTTGGGGGTTAAGGGGGTTCGTGGGTTTGTGGATAATGGGCGGGTCTGGGGGCTTGGTGGTTTCAGGATGTGTTGGGGTTCAGGGAGTTCGGGGGTCAGCGGGGTTAGCGGTTTCAGGGGCTTCAGTGGATTCAGGAAGTTCGTGGAGATTCGGGGGGTTGTGGTTCAGGGGTTTGGGGGTTCAGTATGTCCTTGGAGTTTTGGGGTTCCAGGAGTTGTGGTTCTGCGGGCAGTTGGCGGGTTCAGGCGGTTTTGGGGCCGTTGGTTGGTTTGGGGCTCCAGGGGATTCAGGGGGTTTGGGGGTTATGGGGAGTTTCGGGGGTTGGGGGGCTTCAGGAGGTTCAGGGATCTGCTGGGTTGGGCGGATTGGGGGTCCGGGGGGTTCGGGGTTCGGGATTATGGGCAGCTTTGGGGGGTTGCGGGTTAAGGGGCTTTGGGGGTGTTGGGGGTTTGGGGGTTCTGGGGAATTTGGGGGTTCATGGGATTCAGTGGTTGTTGGGGGGTTTCAGGGGTATTGGGGGCGTTCAGGTGGTTGAAGGAGTTCAGGGTGTCCGGGCTATCAGGGGGTCCATGGGGTTGGGGGTTCAGGGGATCCAGGATGTCAGAGGGGTCTGGGGGGTCTGCGATGTCAGGGGGGCTGGGGGGTTCAGGGGGTTGGGGCTCCAGGTGGGTTGGGGGTTTCAGGGGGTTCAGGGGGTGTCGAGGTTAACGGGTTCAGGTTACCGAGGGTTGGCGGGTTGGGGGTCCAGGGAGTTTCAATGGGTTGGGGTTTATGCGGGGGTCCAGGGGTGTCTGGCGGTTTGGGGGGTTGAGGTGGTTTGGGGTTCTGGGAGGTAATGGGGTCCGGGGCGGTCAGGGGCTTTCAGTGTTCAGGGGGTTCAGGGGGTTGGGGGTTCTGGGGGAAATTTGAAGCTTCAGGAGGTTTGGTGGTTCTGGGGCGGTTCGGGAGTCCAGGCAGTCTGGGGGTGGGTCAGGATGGTTTCTGGGTTCATGGTGATTTGGGGGCTCATGGGGTCCAGGTGTTATTGAGGGGTTCGGAGGGTCTGGAGGGATTCGCAGGGTTTAGGGGAATCAGGGTGATGGTTGGGGAGTTCGGGGTTTGGGGTTTCTGTGGAGGTTCGAGGGGGTTTGGGGGATCGGGGGGTTGGGGTTCAGGGAGGTTGGGGGTACAGGGTGGGTTTTGGAGTCCGGGGGCCAAGGAAGTTCAGGGGTTCGGTGGTTCGTAGACCCCAAGGGGTACAGTGGGTTTGCGGGTTATGGGGCAGTTCGTGGGGTTCAGGTGTTTTGGGAGTTTCAGGAGATCGGGGGGCTGGGGGGTTCGGGGGGTTGGGGGTTTCAAGGGGTCCTGGGTGTCACAGGGGTCCAGGAGTATTGGGGGCTCAGGGGGTTCAGGGGGCCCAGCGTGTCAGGGGGCCTGGGGTTCAGGACGTTCAGGGGATCCAGGGTCCAAAGGGGGGTTGGTTAGGGTTTGGGTGTTCAGAGCGGCGTGGGGTGCAGAGGAGTATGGGGGTTCAGCGGGATTTGGGGGTTCATGTTTACAGGAGGTATGGGGTTGAGGGGGTTCAGGGAGTCTGGTGGGTTGGGCGTTTTGGGGATCTTGGGGTCAGGGGGTTTGGGGGTTATGGGGGTCTTGGGGGTTTGGCGGGTTAAGGGGCTTTGGGGGATTTGGGGGGGGTTTGGGGGTGATTTGGTTTTTTTTTTAGGTTCCGGGGGTCCGGGTGTGGTTGGGGGGTCAGGGTGTCTGGGGTGTCAGGGGGGTTTGTGTGGTCAGGGTGCAGTAGGGTTGGGGGATCCGGCGGGGTCCGGGAGGGTTGGGTGGTTCAGGTGGGGTTTAAGGAGGTTGAGGGTTCTGGGGGCGGTTTGGGGGGTTCTGGTGGTTTTGGGCTTCAGGAGGTCCGGGGAGGTCAGGGCGGTTCCGGGGTTTCAGGAGCTCTGGGGTTTGGGGTTGGAAATCAGGGGATTGGGGGTTCAGGTGGTTCAGGGTTTGGGGGTTCAGGGATCCGGGGGTGTCAGGGGGTTTGGGGTTCAGGTGTTCAGGGGGTGCATAGATTGGGAGTTTGTGGGTTCAAAGTTCTGGGTGTGGGTAGGGAGGTAGGGGGCTTCAGGGGCTTTGAGTGTTCAGGGGGTTGTGGGTTCATGGGGTCCAGTGGGTCAGGGGGTTCATGGTAGGTTTGAGGGTTCAGGGGGTCCGGGTGTTCCGGGGGTTTGGGTGATAGGATATCCATGGGGTTCAGGGGGTTTGGGTTACGGGCGGGTCTGGGGTTTGGGGTGTTCAGGGGGTTGGGGTTCAGGGGGGTTGGAGGGTGGGGGTTCAGGGGGTCTGGGGGCCCAGGTGGTCTGGGGGTTCACGTGGCATTCAAGTGGTCCGGGGTGTGAGGGGTTCCAGAGGATGTTTGGTGTTCAGGGGGTGCATGGTTGGGTTGTTTGGGGCTCCGGGGGGATCAAGGGGTTTGGTGATTAAAGGCGCGTCTGGTGTGTTTGGGGGTTCAGGGGGTTTGGTGGTTATGGGGTGTTTGAGCGGTTTGGAATGCAGCGGGGTTCAGGGGGTTAGTGGTTATTGGGGGATGGGGGTCTTCTGGGGATTCAGGGGGTTTAGGGTGTGTGGGGTTGTGGGTTCTGCGGGCTTTTGGGGGGTTCAGGGGGTTCGGGAGGGTTGGGGGTTTGGGCGGTTTGGGACACCAGGGGGTTCAAGGGGTTTGTGGATTATGGTGAGATTGGGGGTTGGGCTGTTTGGCGGTCCGGGGGGGTTTCATGTGGGTTGGGAGTTATGGGGGATTTTGCGTTATGGGGGGATTCGGGGGCATTGGGGGTTCAGGAGGGTTCAGGGGGTTCGAGGTGTGGTTGCAGTTTCAGCAAGGGTTGGGGTTTCATGGAGTTCAGGGTGTCTGGGGTGTCAGGGAGATCTGGGTGGTCCGGGGGGGAAGAGGGGGTGGTGGTCTGTGGGGGTCCGGGGGAGTTTGGGTGCTTCAGGTCGCATTGAGGGTTCTGAGTGTTCAGGGGGTCAGGGGTTCATGGGGTTCGGGTACCAGGGGGTTGTGCGCTTTGGAGGTCCAGGGGTCCAGGGGGTCTGGCAGGGTTAGGGTGTGCAGGCGGGTTTGAGGGTTCTGGGGATTCTGGGTTTTCAGGGGGTCCTGGGTGGTTAGGAGGGTTTGGGATTTATGGGGGGTTCGGAGGGTCTGCCGGGTTGAGGGTTCAGGGAGGGTTGGAGGTTCCGGGGGTGTTGGGGAGTACAAGGGAGGTCGGTGGCGGATTGGAGGGTTTGGGAAGTTGAGGGTTCTAGGGGGCGTTCAGGGGTTTCAGGTGAATTGGGGGCTCAGGAGATCCGGGGAGGTCAGGGCGGTTGGGGGTTCAGGGGGTTTGGGGGTTCCGGGGGTTGCCACATTTGGGGGTTAAGGGGGTTCGTGGGTTTGTGGATAATGGGCGGGTCTGGGGGCTTGGTGGTTTCAGGATGTGTTGGGGTTCAGGGAGTTCGGGGGTCAGCGGGGTTAGCGGTTTCAGGGGCTTCAGTGGATTCAGGAAGTTCGTGGAGATTCGGGGGGTTGTGGTTCAGGGGTTTGGGGGTTCAGTATGTCCTTGGAGTTTTGGGGTTCCAGGAGTTGTGGTTCTGCGGGCAGTTGGCGGGTTCAGGCGGTTTTGGGGCCGTTGGTTGGTTTGGGGCTCCAGGGGATTCAGGGGGTTTGGGGGTTCAGGGGGTTCCGTGGATGGTTGGGGGTTCAGGGGCGTTGGGGGGTTCAGGTGGTTGGCTGAGTTCAGGGTGTCCGGGGGGACCATGAGGGTTTGGGGTTCAGGGAGTTCAAGAGGCCCAGGATGGCAGGCGGGTTCAGGGTGTTCGGGGGTATCGGGGTTCAAGGAGTTCAGGGTACCGGGGTGTTGGGCGATTTGTGGATGCAGGAGTTTCAGTGGGTTTGGGGCTTATGTGGGGGTCCATCGGGGTCTGGCGGTTTGGGGGGTTGAGGTGGTTTGGTGTTCTGGGAGGTCATGGATTCTGGGGCGGTCATGGGGGTTTTGGTGTTCAGGGGATTCAGGGGGAATGGGGTTCTGGGGAAATTGGGGGCTTGAGGAGGGTTGGAGGTTCTGGGGCAGTTTGGGGGTTCAGGCAATCTGGGGGTGGATCAGGGTGGGTTGTGGATTCGTCAGGGTTTGGGGGCTCATGGGGTCCAGGGGTTATTGAGGGGTTCGGAGGGTCTGGAGAGATTCACAGGGTTTAGGGGGATCGGGGTGATGGTTGGGGGGTTCAGGGTTTGGAGCTTATGTGGGGGTTCGAGGGGTTCTGGCGATCGGGGGTTTGGGGGTTCACGTGGGGTTCAAGGGGTCCGGGGTGTCAGGGGTTCGAGGGGGTGTTTCTGGATTCAAGAGTTGCGGGGCAGTTTGGGGGTCCAGGGGGTTCAGGGGGTTTGGGGGTTATGAACGGGTCAAGGGGGTTGGGGGTTTAGGAGATTTGGGGATTATGTGGTGATTGGGGGTTGAGGTGTTCAGGGGGTCCGGGGGTTAGGCGGTTTGGGGGTCTGAGGGGGTTAGGGGGTTTGGGGGTCTGTGGGATTCGGGGGATTTAGAGGTTATGGGGGTTCAGGGGGGTTGGGAGTTCAGGGGGTCCGAGCTATCAGGGGATCCAGGGGGTTGTGGGTTCAGGGAGTTCAGCGGGTTCAGGGTATCGGGGGATTGGGGGGTCTGTGGTGGTCTGGGGGCGTTGGGAGGTTTAGACAGGGTTGGGGGTTCTGGGGGTGGTTCTGGGTGTTCAGGGAGTTCAGGGGTCCGGGGGGTTAGGCGGTTTGGACGTCCGAGGTGATTAGGGGGTTTGGGGGTCTGTGAGATTCGGGGGATTTAGGTGTTATGGGGGGTTCAGGGGGGTTGGGGGTTCATAGGGTCCGGGCTATCAAGGGGTTTCGGAGGTTCAGGGGAGGTTGGGGTTCAGGGGGTCCAGGGCTCAGTGGGTTTGGTGGTTCGTTGGGGTCATGGGGGTCCGTATGCCCAGTGGGGTTGGGGTTCGGGGGCTTGGGGATTCAGGGTGCCCAGGGGTCAGGGGGTTCAGGGGGGTTGGGGGTTAAGGGGTTTTCGGGGGTTGCCGAGGTTCAAGGGGTTGGAGTTTAAAAGGGTTGGGATTTCAGGAGTGCCCGGGGGGTCAGGGGGTCCAGGGGTCCGGGGATCCTGTGTGCGGGTCAAGGGAGGGACTCAGAGGGATTGCAGGTTATGGGCGGGTCTGGGGGTGGGGTTCAGGGGGTGGGGTTCAGGAGGTTCGGGGTGGAGGGTTTCGGGGGGTTAGGAGTTTGGGGGTCCACGTGGAGTGCACGGGGTCTGAAGTGTCGGGGGTCTGGGGCTTTGGGGGTTCGGGGATTCCATGGGGTGTTTGGGGGTTCAGGGGGGCCGTAGGGCCCAGGGGGTTGGGCGGTTTGAGGGTCCAGGGAGGGATTCAGAGGGTTTGTGGGTTATGAGTGAGTCTGGGGGTGGGATTCAGAGGGTTGGGCTTCTGGGGGTTCGGGGCGTGGTGGGTGGTTCAGGGGGTTCGGGCGGTTGGGGGTTTGGGGTTGCATGTGGGGTTCAAGGGGTTTGATCTGTCGGGGGTCCGGGTGGTTGGGGGCTCTGGGATTCCAAGGGGTGCTTGGGGGGTTCAGGGGGTTCCTGGGGTCCAGGGGGTTGGGCGGTTTGGGTGTCCAGGGGTGTTTCAGGGGGGCTGGAAGTTATGGGCGGGTCTGGGGGATTGGGGGGTTCATGGGGTTTGTGGGTCCGGGGTGTTGGGCGGTTTGGGCGTCTGGGGGTGTTCAGGAGGTTTGGGGGTTATGGAGGGTTTGGGGGATTGGCGGGTTAAGGGGTTTTCGGGGTTATGGGGGGGTTGCGGGTCTGCGGGAGATTTGGGTGCTTCAGGGGGTGGGAGGTGGGTTTTGGGGATGTGTGGGGGTTCAGGGGGTTCGGGTGGATTTGGGGGGTCAGCGGTTTGAAAGTCCAGGGGGGGTTCATGGGATTGGGGTATATGGGATGGTTTGTGGGCTTCAGGCAGTCCGGGGGGTGGGTCAGGGTGGTTTGTGGATTCATGGGGGTTTGGGGACTCATGGGGTCCAGGGGTTATTGAAGGTTTTGCGGCGTCTGGGGGGATTCATGGAGTTCATGATATCAGGATGAGGGTTGGGGGCTTCGGGAGATCAGGGTTCTGTGGGGGTTCACGGGGTTCAGTAGGTTTGCGGGTTATGGGAAAGTTCGGGGGCTTCAAGTGGTCCAGGGGTTCAGGTGGTCTGGGGGGTTCAGGAGTGCTTGGGGGATCAGGGGGGTTGGAGGTTCTGGGGAGAGTTGGGGATTCAGGGGGTTTGGGGATTTCAGGGGGGATCAGGGAGTCCAGGGGATCAGGGGGGTTTAGGGGTCATGGGGTTTCAGGGGGTTTGGGGGTTGAGGGGGTTAGTCGGAGGGGTTCAGGGGGGTTGGGGGTTCATTCGGTCCAGGGATTATGGGAGGGGTTCGGGGGCTCTGTGGGGGGTTTGGGGGGTGCAGGGGGTCGGAGGTGTTGGGGGGTTCAGGGATGTTGGGGGTTCAGTGAGGGGGTGGGGGCTCGGGTTCAGGGGTTTGGCGGCTTGGGGGTTCAAGGGGTTCTGGGGCTGGGGGTTCAGGGGTTAGGGTTCAGGGTTTTGGGGGTCCGGGGCATCAGAGGTGTCTGATGTTCAGGGCGTTCAGAGGGTCCGGGGGTCAGGGGGGTTTGGTTTGGGGTTGGGGGTTCAGGGAGCCCTGGAGTCAACGAGTCAAATAGAAACATCGAAAATAGGTGCAGGAGTAGGCCATTCGGCCCTTCGAACCTGCCCCACCATTCAATAAGATCGTGGCTGATCATTCACCTCAGTACCCCACACCTGCTTTCTCTCCATACCTCTTGATCCCTTTAGCCGTAAGGGCCACATCTAACTCCCTCTTGAATATATCCAACGAATTGGCATCAACAACTCTCTGCGGTAGGGAATTCCACAGGTTAACTACTCTCTGAAGAAGTTTCTCCACATCTCAGCCCTAAATGGCTTACCCTTTATCCTTAGACTGTGTCCCCTGGTTCTGGACTTCCCCAACATCGGGAACATTCTTCCTGCATCTAACCTGTCCAGTCCCGTCAGAATTTTATCTTTTTCTATGAGATCCCCTCTTATCCTTCTAAACTCCAATGAATACAGGCCCAGTTGATCCAGTCTCTCCTCATATGTCAGTCCAGCCATCCCGGGAATCAGTCTGGTGAACCTTCGCTGCAGTCCCTCAAGAGCAAGAATGTCAGATTAGGAGACCAAAACTGAACACAATATTCCAGGTGAGGCTTCACCAAGGCCCTGTACAACTGCAGTAAGACCTCCCTGCTCCTATACTCAAAACCCCTAGCTATGAAGGCCAACATACTTCTTCACCGCCTGCTGTACCTGCATGCCAACTTTCAATGACTGATGTACCATGACACCCAGGTCTCGTTGCACCTCCCCTTTTCCTAATCTGCCGCCATTCAGATAAGATTCTGCCTTTGTGTTTTTGCCCCAAAGTGGATAACCTCACATTTATCCACATTATACTGCATCTGCCATGCATTTGCCCACTCACCTAACCTGTCCAAGTCACCCTGCAGCCACTTAGAGTCCCCCTCACAGCTCACACTGCCACCCAGTTTAGTGTCATCTGCAAACTTGGAGATATTACACTCAATTGCTTCATCTAAATCATTAATGTATATTGTAAATAGCTGCGATCCCAGTACTGAGCACTGCGGCAGCCCCACTAGTCACTGCCTGTCGTTCTGAAAAGGACCCATTTATCCCGACTCTCTGCTTCCTGTCTGCCAACCAGTTCTCTATCCATGTCAGTACATTACCCCCAATACCATGTGCTTTAATTTTGCATACCAATCTCTTGTGTGGGACCTTGTCAAAAGCCTTTTGAAAGTCCAAATACACCACATCCACTGGTTCTCCCTTGTCCACTCTACTAGTTACATCCTCAAAAAATTCGAGAAGATTTGTCAAGCATGATTTCCCTTTCATAAATCCATGCTGACTTGGACCGATCCTGTCACTGCTTTCCAAATGCGCTGTTATTTAATCTTTAATAATTGATTCCAACATTTTCCCCACTACTGATGTCAGGCTAACGGGTCTATAACTATCCGTTTTATCTCTCCCTCCTTTTTTAAAAAGTGGTGTTACATGAGCTACCCTCCAATCCATAGGAACTGATCCAGAGTCAATTGACTGTTGGAAAATGATCACCAATGCATCCACCATTTCTAGGGACACTTCCTTAAGTACCCTGGGATGCAGACTATCAGGCCCCGGGGATTTATCAGCCTTCAATCCCTTCAATTTCCCTAACACAATTTCCCACCTAATAAGGATATCCTTCAGTTCCTCCTTCTCACTAGACCCTCGGTCCCTTAGTACTTCCGGAAGGTTATTTGTGTCTTCCTTCGTGAAGACAGAACCAAAGTTATTTGTTCAATTATTTGAACATTTCTTTGTTCCCCATTATAAATTCACCTGAATCTGACTGCAAGGGGCCTACGTTTGTCTTCACTAATCTTTTTCTCTTTACATATAAATAGAAGCTTTTGCAGTCAGTTTTTATGTTCCCGACAAGCTTCCTCTCATACTCTATTTTCCCCCTCCTAATGAAACCCTTTGTCCTCCTCTGCTGAATTCTAAATTTCTCCCAGTCTTCAGGTTCACTGCTTTTTCTGACCAATTTATATGCCTCTTCCTTAGATTTAACACTGTCCTTAATTTCCCTTGTTAGCCACGGTTGAGCCACTTTCCGCTTTTATTTTTACTGCAGACAGGGATGTACAATTGTTGAAATTCATTCATGTGATCTTTAAATGTCTGCCATTGCCTATCCACCGTCAACCCTCTAAGTCTCATTTGCCAGTCTATTCTGGCCAATTCACGTCTCATACCATCGAAGTTACCTTTCCTTAAGTTTTGGACCCTCGTCTCTGAATTAACTGTGACACTCTCCATCTTAATAAGGAATTCTACCATATTATGGTCACTCTTCCCCAAGGGGCCTCGCACAGCAAGATTGCTAATTTGTCCTTTCTCATTACACATCACCCAGTCCAGGATGGCCAGCAGTTTGTTCCTCGACATATTGGTACAGAAAACCATCCCTAATGCACTCCAGGAAATCCTCCTCCATCGTATTGCTACCAGTTTGGTTAGCCGTTTGTGGGTTCAGGGTGTTCATAGGGGGTTGGTGGTTTGGCAGGATTTGGGGGTTCAGGGGTCTGGGAGGTCAGTAGGTTCAGGGGGTTCCGGGCGGTTTGAGGGTTAAGGGGGCTTGTGGTTCAGGGGGTTCGGGGGGGTTGGAGGTTTAGGGGGCCCAGGGGGGGCAGGAGGTTTGGGGGTTGCGGGAGTTCACGTGAGGTTCAAGGGGTCCGGGCTGTCAGGGGTTCCGGGGTTGGTTGAGGGTTCAGGGGGTTCAGTGGGTCCAGGGGATTGGGCGGTTTGGGAGTCCAGGTGGGTTTCAGCGGTTTGGAGGTTATGGGGGGTTGGGGGGTCTGCGGGGGATTCGGAAGGTTCAGGGGTTTTGGGGGTTGGGGGTGCAGGGGGGTTGTGGGGTTCTGCGGGCATTTTGGGGCTCCAGAGGATTCGGGGGTTTGGGGATTATGGGGAGTTCGGGAGGGTTGGGGGTTTAGGGGGCTCAGGGGGTCCGGTGGGTTGGCCGGTTTGGGAGTCCGAGGGGTTCACGGGGTTTGGGGTTTATGGGGGGTTTGGGGGTTGGTGGGTTAATGGGTTTTGGGGATTATGGGGGGCCTGGGGGGATTCTGGGAATTCAGGGTGGTTGAGGGGTTCGGGGGGGTCGGGGGTTCAGGGGGTCCAGGGGTGGTTGGGGCTTCAGGGGGTTCGGGGAGTTCAGGGTGTCTGGGGTATGAGGGGGTCCAGGGGTGGTTGGGAGTTCAGGGGGTTCAGGGGGTACGGGGTGTCCGGGAGGTCTGGGGGGTCCGGTGGGCAGTGGGGTTGGGGGGTCCGTGGGATTCCGGTGCAGTTGGGGGGGTTCAGGGGGTTGAGGGTTCTGGGGGGGTTTCAGGGGGTTCATGGGGGGTCGTGGATTCAAGGGGTTTGGGGTACTGGGGTTGGGCAGTTTGGGGGTCCAGGGGGTTCAGTGGGATTGGGGGTTATGCAGAGGTCCAGGGGTGTCTGGGGAGTTGGTGGGGTTGAGGGGATTGGTGTTCTGGGGGATGAGGTGATCCAGGGAGGTCATGGCGTTTGGGTATTCAGGGGGACCGGGGGGTTGGGCGGTTTGGGGGTCCCGGGGTTCAGGAGGTTCGGGGGGTTGGGCGGTTTGGCGCTCCAGGGGGTTCAGGGTGGTTTGGGGGTTCTGGGGAGTTTGGGGGGTTGGAGTGTTCAGGGTGTTCAGGAGGTCCGGTGGGTTGGGCGGTTTGGGGTCCGGGTGGGTTCAGGGTGTTTGGGTGTTATGGGGTTGGGGGTTCTGGGGGGATTCTGGGGGTTTAGGGGTGTTTGGGGTTGGGGGTTCAGGGGGTTCAGGGGATGGAGTTCGGTGGTTGAGGGGGGTTCAGGGTGTTCAGGGGGTGGTCTGGGTTCAGGGTGTACTTGGGTTTTCAGGGGTTCCGTGGATGTATGGGTTGCAGGGGTTCCGGGATGGGGTTCAGGGGGTCCGGGGATCAGGGGGGTTTGTGGGTTCAGGGTGTTCAGGGGGGTTTGGGGGCATTCAGGGGGGTTGGGGGTTCAGTGGGTTTAAGGGGGTTGGGGTTCTGGGGGGTTGGGAATTCAGTGGGTCCTTGGAGGTTTAAGGTGCAGGGGTTCCGGGGGCGGGGTTTCACGGGTTCTGAGGATCCGGGGGGTTTGGCGTTCAGGTGGTTCAGGGGGTCCGGCGGTCAGGGGATTTGTGGGGTCAGGGTGTTCAGGGGGATTGGGAGGGTTCAGGGGGTTGGGGGTTCATGGGGTCTGAGAGTTCAGGGGGTCCGGGGGATCAGGGGGTTCAAGGTAGGTTTGAGTGTTCAGGGCGTCTGGGTGGTCCGGGGGGGGTTGGGGGTTAGAGGGGCCGGCGGGTGGTTGAGGGGGTTTGTGGGTTATGGGCGGGTCTGTGGGTAGCTGGTACGGGGGGTGGGGTACACAGGACAGGGGATTGGAGTTTTGGGGTTTACGTGGGGTTCAAGGGGTCCGGGTGTCAGGGAGTCCAGGGGGTGTTTGCAGGTTCAGGGAGTGCGGGGGTTGGGCAGTTTGGGATCCGGTGGGGTTCAGGGGCTTTGGGGGTTAAAGGCAGGTCTGGGAGTTGGGGGTTCATGGGGTTTGGGGGTTATGGGGTGTTTGGGCAGTTTGGGAGTCCAGCGGGGTTCAGGTGGGTTGGGGGTTCTGTGGGCTTTTGGGGGTTTCAGGTGGTTTGGAGGGGTTGGGGGTTGGGCGGTTTGGACTTCAGGGGGTTTTGGGGTTATCGGGAGTTTAGGGGGTTGGGGAGTTCAGGGGGTTCAGGAGGTCTGGTCCGTTGGGAGGTTTGGGTGCCCAGGGGGGGGGGGGGTTCAGAGAGTTTCTGAGTTATGGGCATGTCTGGGGGGGTGGGGTTTCAGGGGTTCAGGGGGTGTCGTTCAGGGGGTTCAGGGGGTTTGGGGGTTATGGGGGGGTTGGGGCTTTGGGGGGGGTTGGGGTTCTGGGGGGTTGGACGGTTTTGGGGGGTCCAGGAAGCCATAGGGCTCACCAGTGTCGGTTTGCTGAGTACATATACAAAGCCTGTAACACGAAGGGCCACCTCCAGCGTATGCGTAAAAGAAATACAACTCACCGTCTAGCAGAGGAGTCGGTAGATGACTTTGAATTCAGCGGGGTGTATGATGACTTGGCCAGAGAAGCAGCTCAGCCCCAAGAAAAAGTGTATGGAGTGTATTCTTGCACCACCAATTTTCCTCCAGTGAAGATGGAAGTCGAGACAAATGGCGTTCCAGTCTTCATGGAAATGAATACTGGAGCGAACCAGTCAGTGATGGGCCAGGATGCCTTTGAGAGGCTATGGAATGAAAAACAACCCAAGCTGGTTCCAGTACAGGAAAAGTTGCGCACCTACACCAAGGAGCTGATCCCGATCCTTGGTAGTGCGGATGTAAATGTAATCCATAATGGCGTGGTGCACAAGTTGTGGATTGTTGCAGGTGATGGTCCAACGCTACTCGGAAGAAGGTGAATGGGGAAGATCCAGTGGAAATGGGAAGATCTCTTCATTTCAACAATCGATATTCCCCGTGCTCAGAGGCAGAGAAAAACCTCACCTTCGCTTGGCCCAGGCATCAGAGAACAGACTAGTGCAGCACCTGAGGCACAGACCGTCCATCATGACTGCGTGGCAATGATCTGACTGGAACGACCTAAAAGTACCTTCCCGGCTTCAGTGGCAGGACTCCTGGGGAGGAAGATTGAATTCACAGGCACTCTTCCAGCTTTTGTGGCAGAATCGCGGGAGAGAAAGGATCAAGGCAGTCGACCTCGGGGACAGAGGCAAGATGGTGTCCCTGCTGCAGCGAGGTGCAGCGTGGCTGAAAAAAAAGATGGCCGCGGCCATATCACGAGGTGCAACGATGAGGGAGCAACACGTGGTGTCTAACAAAGGATCTGATTGGCGTAAAGCCAGCAGGGTTCTCTTAAGAGGAGACCTGCAACCAACTGAACTTAAACAGACATTGTATGTATGGCAATCAATGTAACATACCAATTAAAATTGTGAACAAAATGTTGTTGCGAGATGTCGGGAATAGAGTGTCCACAAAAGTAGCAAGCGAGCGAATTCGGGAGGGTAAAGGCACTGATCCTGATACCCTGCCCCAGGTCTATCCCACGCTGCAGGTACCCAATGGCACTATTCGCCACGGACCTGGAAACGGAAACGGCGCCAATACGCGTAGTCGGCCGCCATTGCCCACCACCTGGGTGGAGACGGTGCAGCCCCCAGACCCAGTCGCTACCTCGGCCATGTCCGGGAGCGAAGGGTCAGAACCAACGAGTTCCCAAAACGGGACCTGGAACAGCCAGGTTCCCAACACCGTTAGAGAGCAGACAGAAGATTCTGCGGCCCTCAATGGAGGACAGGGAGGCCACAGACATCTGTGGCTCTGCCCACCACTAGGCCATGGCAAAGGCCCTGAGTCCTGGCTAGGTGAGCGAACCAAGCCCACCCCGCTAGCAGGGGGCGCAGCGCCACTATCAGACGACTAGGACCCCGTCCGGTTGCTCTGGAACTTGCGTCCTCACATATCTGTAGTGCTACCTCAGTACTTACCATGACTGAACCATGAATGCAATCTACCCAATCCTGGTGCACGACTGCAAAACGTAACAAATGTAAGTCACTGAACCAAGGTGTCATGAGATAAACTGTAACTTTCTTTCTTTGTACTTGCACTGTGACTGATCCTGTATGTAATGTAACGGGCTTGCTGCATAATCTTGCTGGGGGTAGGATGGGGTGTGGAGGGGGGCAGGAAATGAATGTTTGTAGCCATGGACACATGGATCACACCCAGAACCCACTGGAACCTCCACTGCATCATCGATCCATCCAAACTGGTAACCACTACCCAACGCTGTGGCAAAAGGACTTGGGGGTTAACAGGGAGAGAGCCAAGCCAAAGCACAGCCAAGGTGCAAGGGCTATTGGTACTTAAGTCTGGGGAGAGCTAAGCCAGAGCACGTAGTGCAAAAGTAATCGGCACAAAGGACTTGGGGGAGAGTGATGTTATATATGCAGACGATAGATATACTCTGTGTAGTCACTGTATAGTTGCATAAGATGGAGACTTGTTACCTGATACACTATCAATAAGGTTTACACTGTGTATATACTATGCTGGGACCACGAGAGGGTGCAACTGGTGGAGACCAGGGTTTCCTGCTCCTGTGGCAGAGGCTGTCCACCAGAGGACACTGCAGTGGGAGACCTGAGGGTCACCTGCATAGGTGTGCAGGGCCCAGTATAAAAGGATGCCCACCATGCTTGTGCCTCACTCTGGAGTTACGAATAAAGGATCAAGGTCACTACAGTTTGAGTACAACACATTGCCTCGTGGAGTCATTCATAAGTGCATTACAGATATAACATTTCCAATGAAAGTTTATTTTGTCCCTGATGATGGCTTCCAATAAATTCCCCACCACTGATGTTGGGCTGACTGGCTTGTAGTTTCCTGGTTTGTCCATCTCTCCTCCAGTCCTCTGGCACTACTCCTGTATCCAGTGAGGATTGAAAGATTGTGACCAATGCCTCTGCTATTTCTGCCTTTGCTGCTTTCAGCAACCTGGGATGCATTCCTTCCAGACCAGGTGACTTACCAACTTTCAGTAATCCTAACCTTTTTAATGTGTCTTCTCTATTACTATACAGTCCGTAATTCTCCGCTTCTCGTTCATCTGTCCCCTTTGTGAAGACAGATGAAAAGTACTCATTTTATGCTTTAGCCATTATCTCTGCCTCTACCTGAAGATTTCCCTTTGAGTCCTTAATAGGCCTAATACTTTCCCTAGCCTAAATTTAGAAAATGTTTTAGGGTTCAATTTAAAGTTGCCTGTGAAAATATATGATAGAAAATGGAGTTATGCTCTGCTGTGTTCTGGCCGTTTTATTCTGCATGATGGGAAGAAGTCACAGAATAACAGTTTTAAGTGGGGTAGCGTTACTGGTTAAAGAGGAGATTAACGCAATAGTAAGGAAGGACATTAGCTTGGATGATGCGGACAATATCTGGGTAGAGCTGCGAAACACCAAAGGGCAGAAAACCTTAGTGGGAGTTGTGTACAGACCACCAAACAGTAGTAGGGAGGTTGGGGATGGCATCAAACATGAAATTAGGGACGCGTGCAACAAGGGTACAGCAGTTATCATGGGCGACTTTAATCTACATATTGATTGGGCTAACCAAATTGGTAGCAATACTGTGGAGGAGGATTTCCTGGAGTGTATAAGGGATGGTTTTCGAGACCAATATGTCGAGGAACCAACGAGAGAGCAGGCCATCCTAGACTGGGTCTTATGTAATGAGAGAGGATTAATTAGAAATCTTGTTGTGCGAGGCCCCTTGGGGAAGAGTGACCATAATATGGTAGAATTCTTCATTAAGATGGAGAGTGACACAGTTAATTCAGAGACTAGGGTCCTGAAATTAAATAAAGAAAACGTCGACGGCATGAGACGTGAATTGGCTGGGACAGACTGGAGAATGATACTTAAAAGAGTTGACGGTGGATAGGCAATGGCAGACATTTAAATATCACATGGATGAACTACAACAAAAGTACATCCCTGTATGGCGTAAGAATAAAAAAGGGAAGGTGGCTCAACCGTGGCTAACAAGGGAAATTAGGGTAAGTGTTAAGTCCAAGGAAGAGGCATATAAATTTGCAGAAAAAGCAGCAAACCTGAGGACTGGCAGAAACTTAGAATTCAGCAGAGGAGAACTAAGGGTTTAATTAGGAGGGGGAAAATAGAGTATTAGAGTAAGCTTGCAGGGAACATAAAAACTGACTGCAAAAGCTTCTATAGATATGTGAAGAGAAAAAGATTAGTGAAGACTAATGTAGGTCCCTTGCAGACAGAATCAGGTGAATTCATAATGGGGAACAAGGAAATGGCAGACCAATTGAACGAATACTTTGATTCTGTCTTCACTAAGGAAGACACGAATAACCTCCCGAAATTACGAGGGGACCGAGGGTCTAGCGAGAAGGGGGAACTGAGGGAAATCCTTAATAGTCAGGAAATGGTGTTAGGGAAATCGAAGGGACTGAAGGTCGATAAATCCCCAGGGCCTGATAGTCTGCATCCTAAAGTACTTAAGGAAGTGGCCCTAGAAATAGTAGATGCATTGGTGATCATTTTCCAACATTCCATGGACTCTGGTTCAGTTCCTATGGAATGGAGGGTAGCTAATGTAATCCCACTTTTTAAAAAAGGAGGGAGGTAGAAAACAGGGAATTATAGACCCGTTAGCCTGACATCGGTCGTGGGGAAAATGCTGGAATCAATTATTAAAGAAGTAATAGCAGCGCATTTGGAAAGCAGTGACAGGTTCGGTCCAAGTCAGCATGGATTTATGAAAGGGAAATCATGCTTGACAAATCTTCTAGAGTTTTTTGAGGATGTAACTAGTAGAGTGGATAAGGGAGAACTAGTGGATATGGTGTATTTGGACTTTCAAAAGGCTTTTGACAAGGTCCCACACAGGAGATTAGTGTGCAAAATTAAGGCACATGGTATTGGGGGTAAGGTATTGATGTGGATAGTGAACTGGTTGGCAGACAGGAAGCAAAGAGTAGGAATAAACGGGTCCTTTTCAGAATGGCAGGCAGTGACTAATGGGGTGCCGCAGGGTTCAGTGCTGGGACCCCAGCTATTTACAATATACATTAATGATTTAGACGAAGGAATTGAATGTAATATCTCCAAGTTTGCAGATGACACTAAGGTGGGTGGCAGTGCGAGCTGCGAGGAGGACACTAGGAGGCTGCAGGGGGTCTTGGACAGGTTAGGTGAATTGGCAAATGCATGGCAGATGAAGTATAATATGGATAAGTATGAGGTTATCCACTTTGGTGGCAAAAACAGGAATGCAGATTATTATCTGAATGGTGACAGATTAGGAAAAGGGGAGGTGCAACAAGACCTGGGTCTCATGGTACATCAGTCATTGAAGGTAGGCATACAGGTACAGCAGGCAGTAAAGAAAGCAAATGGCATGCTGGCATTCATAGCGAGGGGATTTGAGTATAAGAGCAGGAAGGTCTTACTGCAGTTGTACAGTGCCTTGGTGAGACCATGCCTTGAATATTGTGTGCAGTTTTGGTCTCCTAATCTGAGGAAGGACATTCTTGCTGTTGAGGGTGTGCAGCGAAAGTTCACCAGACTGATTCCCGGGATGGCAGACTGACATATGAGGAAAGACTGGATCGACTAGGCTTATATTCACTGGAATTTAGAAGAATGAGAGGGGATCTCATAGAAACATAAAATTCTGACGGGATTGGACAGGTTAGATGCAGGAAGAATGTTCCCGATGTTGGGAAAGTCCAGTACCAGGGGTCACAGTCGAAGGATAAGGGGTAAACCACTTAGGACCGAGATGAGGAGAAACTTCTTCACTCAGAGAATTGTGAACCTGTGAAATTCTCTACCACCGAAAGTTGTTGTGGCCAGTTCGTTAAATATATTCAAAGGGAATTAGATGTGGCCCTTACGGCTAAAGGGATCAAGGAGTATGTACAGAAAGCAGGAATGGGGTACTGAAGTTGCATGATCAGCCATGATCATATTGAATGGCGGTGCAGGCTCGAAGGACCGAATGGCCTGCTCCTGCACCTATTTTCTATGTTTCTATGAAAGTCAGTGATCACTTTTTAACCAATCCCAGTTTAAGGATGTTTTGTATTGGAAACATAGAAACCTGTCTAAACCCGTCAGAATTTTAAACGTTTCTATGAGATCCCCTCTCATTCTTCTGAACTCCAGTGAATACAAGCCCAATTGATCCGGTCTTTCTTGATATGTCAGTCCCGCCATCCCGGGAATCAGTCTGGTGAACCTTCGCTGCGCTCCCTCAATAGCAAGAATGTCCTTCCTCAAGTTAGGAGACCAAAACTGTACACAATACTCCAGGTGTGGCCTCACCAAGGCCCTGTACAACTGTAGTAACACCTCCCTGCCCCTGTACTCAAATCCCCTCGCTATGAAGGCCAATATGCCATTTGCTTTTTTAACCACCTGCTGTACCTGCATGCCAACCTTCAATGACTGATGTACCATGACACCCAGGTCTTGTTGCATCTCCTCTTTTCCTAATCTGTCACCAATTAGATAATAGTCTGTCTCTCTATTTTTACCACCAAAGTGGATAACCTCACATTTTTCCACATTATATTTCATCTGCCATGCATTTGCCCACTCACCTAACCTATCCAAGTCACTCTGCAGCCTCATAGCATCCTCCTCGCAGCTCACACTGCCACCCAACTTAGTGTCATCCGCAAATTTGGAGATACTACATTTAATCTCCTCATTTAAATCATTAATGTACAGTGTAAAAAGCTGGGGCCCCAGCATAGAATCTTGCGGTACCCGACTAGTCACTGCCTGCCATTCTGAAAAGTACCCATTTACTCCTACTCTTTGCTTCCTATCTGCCAACCAGTTCTCAATCCACGTCAGCACACTACCCCCAATCACCTGTGCTTTAACTTTGCACATTAATCTCTTATGTGGGACCTTGTCGAAAGCCTTCTGAAAGTCCAAATACACCACATCAACTGGTTCTCCCTTGTCCACTCTACTGGAAACATCCGCAAAAGATTCCAGAAGATTTGTCAAACATGATTTCCCTTTCACAAATCCATGCTGACTTGGACCTATCATGTCACCTCTTTCCAAATGCGCTGCTATGACATCCTTAATAATTGATTCCATCATTTTACCCACTACCGATGTCAGGCTGACCGGTCTATAATTCCCTGTTTTCTCTCTCCCTCCTTTTTTAAAAAGTGGGGTTACATTGGCTACCCTCCACTCGATTGGAACTGATCCAGAGTCAATGGAATGTTGGAAAATGACTGTCAATGCATCCGCTATTTCCAAGGCCACCTCCTTAAGTACTCTGGGATGCTGACCATCAGGCCCTGGGGATTTATCGGCTTTCAATCCCATCAATTTCCCCAACACAATTATCCGACTAATAAAGATTTCCCTCAGTTCCTCCTTCTTACTAGACCCTCTGACCCCTTTTATATCCAGAAGGTTGTTTGTGTCCTCCTTCGTGAATACCGAACCAAAGTACTTGTTCAATTGGTCTGCCATTTCTTTGTTCCCCGTTATGACTTACCCTGATTCTGACTGCAGGGGACCTACGTTTGTCTTTACTAACCTTTTTCTCTATACATATCTATAGAAGCTTTTGCAGTCTGTTTTAATGTTCCCTGCAAGCTTCCTCTCATACTCTATTTTCCCTGCCCGAATCAAACCCTTTGTCCTCCTCTGCTGAGTTCTAAATTTCTCCCAGTCCCTGGGTTCACTGCTATTTCTGGCCAATTTGTATGCCACTTCCTTGGCTTTAATACTATCCCTGATTTCCCTTGATAGTCACGGTTGAGCCACCTTCCCTTTTTTATTTTTACACCAGACAGGGATGTACAATTGTTGTAGTTCATCCATGCAGTCTCTAAATGTCTGCCATTGCCCATCCACTGTCAACCCCTTAAGTATCATTCGCCAATCTATCCTAGCAAATACACGTCTCATACCCTTCTTTAAGTTCTGGATCATGGTCTCTGAATTAACTGTTTCATTCTTCATCCTAATGTAGAATTCCACCATATTATGGTCACTCTTCCCCAAGGGGCCTCGCACAACAAGATTGCTAATTAATCCTCTCTTATTACACAACACCCAGTATAAGATGGCCTCCCCCCTAGCTGGTTCCTTGACATATTGGTCTAGAAAACCATCCCTTATGCACTCCAGGAAATCCTCCTCCACCGTATTGCTTCCAGTTTGATTAGCCCAATCTATATGCATATTAAAGTCACCCATGATAACTGCTGCACCTTTATTGCATGCACCCCTAATTTCCTGTTTGATGCCCTCCCCAACATCACTACTACTGTTTGTAGGTCTGTACACAACTCCCACTAACGTTTTTTGCCCTTTGGTGTTCTGCAGCTCTACCCATATAGATTCCACATCATCCAAGCTAATGTCCTTCCTAACTATTGCATTAATCTCCTCTTTAACCAGTAATGCTACCCCACCCACTTTTCCTTATATTCTATCCTTCCTGAATGTTGAATACCCTTGGATGTTGAGTTCCCAGCCCTGATCATCCTGGAGTCACGTCTCTGTAATCCCAATCACATCATATCTGTTAACATCTATTTGCACAGTTAATTCATCCACCTTATTACGGATACTCCTTGCATTAAGACACAAAGCTTTCAGGCTTGTTTTTTTAACACCCTTTGTCCTTTTAGAATTATGATGTAATGTGGCCCTTTTTGTTTCTTGCCTTTGTTTACTCGGCCTTCCACTATTGCTTTTTACCTTTCTACCATCTATTTCTGACTCCATATTACTTCGCCCTGTCTCGCTGCATAGGTTCCCATCCCCCTGCCATATCAGTTTAAACACTCCCGAACTTCATTAGCAAATGTTACCCCAGCACATCAGTTCCAGTCCTGCCCAAGTGCAGGCCGTCCCTTTTGTACAGGTCCCACTTCCCCCAGAACTGGTTCCAATGTCCCAGGAATTTGAATCCCTCCCTCTTGCACCACTGCTCAAGCCAAGTATTTATTCTAACTATCCTGCTCCCTCTACTCTGATTAGCACGTGGCACTGGTAGTATTGTTGGGGCACATGGGGTAGCTCATGAGTTGGATGCTGAACAGGCACAATGTTGGTGATGTGCCATTTGTGAGTCTTGAACTACCTTCAGGCTTTGGCCCAATTAACAATATCTCTGCAAGCTAGAGGCACCAAATGGTAAGTTCAGTGTCAAAATTGTCAGAATGCTGCCACCAAGTTCCTGCCTGGCCAGGCCAGTGAAAATCAACCTCTATAACCATGTCCACATGGCTCAGTGGGTTGCACTCTCGCGTCTGAGTTAGAACATTGTGCCTTGAGTCCCACTCTAGGAACTTGAGCATAAAAATCTAGGCTGACACTTCAGTGCAGTACTGAGGGAGCGCCGCACTGTTGGAGGGGCAGTACTGAGGGAGTGCCGCACTGTCGGAGGGACAGTACTGAGGGAGTGCCGCACTGTCGGAGGGACAGTACTGAGGGAGTGCTGCACAGTCGGTGGGCAGTACTGAGGAAGCGCTGCACTGTCAGAGGGGCAGTGCTGAGGGAGTACTGCACTGTCGGAGGGGCAGTGCTGAGGGAGCGCTGCACTGTTGGAGGGCAGTGCTGAGGGAGCGCTGCACTGTCGGAGGGGCAGTACTGAGGGAGCACCGCACTGTCGGAGGGACAGTACTGAGGGAGCGCTGCACTGTTGGAGGGGCAGTGCTGAGGAAGTGTTGCACTGTTGGAGGGCAGTACTGAGGGAGCGCTGCAATGTCGGAGAGGCAGTACTGAGGGAGCATCGCGCTGTCGGAGGGGCAGTACTGAACATAGCCCCAAAGCGAAGGGGCCAGCAGAAGCAGTGTCGCAAAAAGTCAATGCCGGGGCACTTAAGGACCCAGCTTAGAGAGCCCTTTACAGTCAGCGCCTCACAGCTAACCTGGCGTGCCTTGATGACCCCGAGATGCAGAATGCCCACAGTGCTTGGTCTGCCCTCCAGGCTTCCATAAACGGTGCCTGCGAAGAGACGCTCGGTCACTCAACCAGGAAACACCAGGATTAGTTTGATGAGAATGATCAGGAGATTCAAGATCTAATAGATCACAAGCGCAGGGCATTTCTGAGTCTTAAACAACAACCCAACTCGGGAGCAGCAAAGCATCAATACAGACGGCTAAAGGCTGAGGTCCAACAAAAAACCTGGGACCTAAAGAACAGGTGGTGGATGGAGAAAGCACAGGAGATACAGCAGCTGACCGACAGCCATGATTTGTGAGGATTCTTCATCGCAGGGAGTGACTACGGTCCAAACTCCCAAGGCCCCACCCCACTCCTGGCCAAGAACGGGGTAACGCTTATCAAGGACACCGAGGGTATCAGGGCCCGCTGGAAGGAGCACTTCGAAGATCTTCTCAGTCGAGACTCTGCCTTTGACTCGAGTGTTCTCGACTCCATCCCGCAGCATACGACCCGCCACCACCTCAGTGAAACCCCAACACTGCACGAGGTAGAAAAAGCCATAAGACAGCTCAAAAACAACAAGGCTACGGGAGCAGTTGGAATCCCTGCTGAGGCACTGAAGTATGGCGGAGAGGCACTGTTGGCGCGGATACATGACCTCATCTCTCTCATCTGGAGGGAGGAGAGCATGCCGGGAGATCTTAGAGATGCAGTGATCGTGACCATCTTTAAAAAAGGGGACGTCCGACTGCAGCAACTACAGAGGAATCTCCCCGTTGTCGGCTACTGGGAAAGTTGTCGCTAGAGTTCTCCTCAACCATCTTCTCCCTGTGGCCGAGGAGCTCCTCCCGGAGTCGGAGTGCAGATTTTGTTCCCTCTCGTCACACGGACATGATCTTTGCAGTGCGACAGCTACAGGAAAAATGCAGGGAACAGCGCCTGCCCTTATACATGGCCTTCTTCGACCTTACAAAGGCCTTTGACACTGTCAACCGAGATGGTCTATGGAGCGTCCTCCTCCATTTCGGCTGCCCCCAAAAGTACGTCACCATCCTCGCCTGCTCCATGACGACATGCAGGCCGTGATCCTTACCAACGGATCCATCACAGACCCAATCCATGTCCGGACCGGGGTCAAACAGGGCTGCATCATCTCCCCAACCCTCTTCTAAATCTTCCTCGCTGCAATGCTCCACCTCACAGTCAACAAGCTCCCTGCTGGAGTGGAACTAAACTACAGGACCAGTGGGAAGCTGTTCAACCTTCGCCGTCTCCAGGCCAGGTCCAAGATCACCCAAGCCTCTGTCGTCGAGCTACAGTACGTGGATGACGCCTGCGTCTGTGCACATACAGAGGCTGAGCTCCAGGATATAGTCAACGTATTTACTGAGCCATATGAAAGCATGGGCCTTACGCTAAACATCAGTAAGACAAAGGTCCTCCACCAGCCTGTCCTCGCCGCACAGCACTGCCCCCCAGTCATCAAGTGGTCCACGCGCGACCCTGGACAACGTGGACCACTCCCTTATCTCAGGAGCCTCCTATCAACAAGAGCAGGCATTGACGACGAGATCCAACACTACCTCTATTGCGCCAGTGCAGCCTTCGGCCGCCTGAGGAAAAGAGTGTTTGAAGACCAGGCCCTCAAAACCGTCACCAAGCTCATGGTCTACAGGGCCGTAGTAATACCCACCCTCTGTATGGCTCAGGGACATGTACCATGCACAGTAGACACCTCAAGTCGCTGGAGAAATACCACCAACAATGTCTCCGCAAGATCCTACAAATCCCCTGGGAGGACAGACATACCAACGTTAGCGTGCCAGACACGAGACTCCCAAAGCAAGCACTCTACTCGGAACTCGTCTGCGGCAAATGATCCATAGCTGGGCAGCTGAAACGTCACAAGGGCACCTTCAAAGCCTCCCTGATAAAGTGCGACGTCCCCAATGACACCTGGGAGTCCCTGGCCAAAGACCGCCCTAAGTGGAGGAAGTGCATCTGGGAGGGCGCTGAGCACCTCGAGTCTCATCGCCGAGAGCATGCAGAAACCAAGCGCAGGCAGCGGAAGGAACGTGTGGCAAACCAGACTCCCCACCCCACCCCACCCTTTCCTTCAACCGCTTGTGACAGAGACTGTGGTTCTCATACAGCCACCTAAGAACTTACGCTAAGAGTGGAAGCAAGTCTTCCTCGATTGCGAGGGACTGCCTATGATGATGACTGAGGGAACACTGCACTGTCGGAGGGGCAGTACTGAGGGTTATATATGTGGACCTCACCTGTGTGTAAGACTTGCCACTAGGGAGCACCTATGGGAGACCTATGGGCCACCTGTGTACCCTGGTGCAAGCAGGTATAAATGGCAGTCCACCACGCTGCTGCCTCACTTTGGAGTTATACTAAAGAGACCAAGGTCACAATGGTTTGAGCTTACAGCACAGTCTCGTGGAGTTATTCTCAACCTAACAACTGGCGACGAGTTACAGTTCACGAACTTTCACGTGGAAATGGCTGCCATTGGTATTTGCGAGAGATTTGTTGAGGGTGATGATTGGGAAGCCTTCGATGAGCGCCTCAACCAGTACTTTGTGGCCAACGATTTGGACACGGCTGAAACAGATATCAAGTGCAGAGCGATTCTCCTCACCCTATGTGGGTCATCGGTATATGGCCTCCTTAAAAACTTACTGGCACCGGTCAAACTAATGGAAAATCCTATGCAGAGCTGTGTACGCTGGCTAAGGAACACCTCAAGCCAAAGGAGAGCATCCTGAAGGCTAGATACCGCTTTTACAGAACGTGGTGAGCTTTGTCGCCGACCTAACACGCCTTGCGGGGAAGTGTGACTTTGCAGGATCCTTGGGGGAAATGTTGCGGGACTTTTTCATGCTTGGAATTGGCCACGAGGTGGAATTGGCCACGAGGTCATCCTTCGCAAACTGCTGTCTGCCGAATCACTGGATCTGAGCAAGGCCATCAAGATAGCCTAAGCCTTCACATCCACGAGCGACAACACAAAACAGATATCTTCACAGAATCGAAGCTCACCGACAAGTATTGTACTTTGTCATGTATTCTACTGTCATTGTAATCCATGTATAAATTGACCTAAGTTGTACACCATGAGAACACTGACCACTAGGTGGTGAACTTGTGGGAGACACTCCTAACTTGGACTTTCAGGTATAAAAGCGGAAGCTCCACCCATCTTCTCCACTTCAGTGCTGGCTAATAAACGACTGGTCACAGAGTGACCTTCTCTCTAGTATGGGCCTCCTGTGCATTTGTACTGTATAGTAAGGACATATTATTGGCGACGAGAATCTGGGATTTAAACCATGCGAGCATGGCCACTAGCAGCACAGACGAGAGGTGTTGGTGATGATTGGGATGATTTTATTGAGAGACTACAGCAAAGGTTCGTCGCTAAGGAATGGCTGGGACAGGATTCGGCCGACAAACGTAGGGCTCATCTCCTGACGGTTTATGGATCCAGAACGTACTCCCTGATGAAGGACCTTCTAGCGCCAGAGAAGCCGGCGGGCAAGACTTTTGAAGAGCTCAGTAAGTTGATCGGGGTACACTTTAAACCGGCGAGCAACATGCATATGGTGAGACAGCGGTTTTACACGCACCGGCAGCGAGAAGGGCAAAGCATTCCAGACTTCGTGGCAGACCTCCGACGACTGGCGAGCCAATGTAAGTTCCCAGGTGCATACAAAGCGGGGATTCTGCGAGACTTTTTTATTGAGGGCATCGGGCACGCTGGGGTTTTAAGGAAACTGATTGAGACCAAAGACTTGACACTGGAAACGGCGGCTTTGATGGCCCAGACATTTATCTCAGGGGAGGAAGAGACCAGAATGATGTTTGACAAAAATCTTGGTTTAAATGCAGCAAATGGACAGGGAGTCAACATTGTTAACATAGCACACAGTTCTCCAGGCAGGCAGGGGCAATCGGACATGCCCGAGCATGTAGTCAAACCCAAATGGGGGAATTCAACAGAGACAATGGTTAGCTGAACGGCAATACATGCCATCGCAAGGGACAATGCGGCCAGTAATGGGGCCATCAACACGTGTCAATAGTGCGTTTAAATACAGTTACAGAGACAGTCAGAGACGATCGACTGGTAATGGATCTTTTGTTTCCAACAACAGCTCATGTTGGAGGTGTAGAGGCAAACACCCAGCCAGAGCTTGCAGGTATCAGCAATATACCTGCAGAAACTGCAACGTCAGCGGTCATTTGGCCCGTATGTGCAGGAAGCCTGCAGCCAGGTTGATGTACGAGGAGGACAGTCCTGATGTAAGCCCTACGAGGCCAAATGGACACTGGGGGAAATCGCTGGAAGCTGAAGTTCAGCGAGTTCATGTGGAGCATATATACAGTTCATACACCAGGACACCACCGATAATAATAATGCTCCTCAATGGCATCCCAGTATCAATGGAGCTCGACACAGGGGCCAACCAGCCCCTGATGAGTATCAAACAGTTCGACAAGTTGTGGGCGTCCAAGGCCAGGAGGCCAAAATTATTGCCGATTAACGCACAGCTACGGACATATACAAAGGAGATCATTCTGATGCTAGGCAGCGCCACGGTAGCCGTGACCCACAAAGATTCGGAGAACAGGTTGCCACTCTGGATTGTCCTGGAGGACGGTCCCGCACTGCTGGGGAGGAGTTGGCTTGCTGTCATGTCATGAACTGGAAATGGGGCGATGTCAATGCAATTTCTTCTGTGGAGCGAATATCATGCTCACAGGTCCTGGACAAATTTGACTCACTATTTCAACGCGGCATGGGCACTGTCATGGGGACCAAGGTAGTGATTCACTTAAACCCGGACGCCAGGCCAGTACACCACAAGGCCAGAGCGGTGCCGTACGTGATGTGGGAAAAGATAGAAGGCGAATTGGACCGCCTGCTGAGGGAAGGCATCGTCTCGCCAGTCGAATTCAGTGACTGAGCGAGCCCGATTGTGCCGGTGCTCAAGGCGGATGGGTCGGTCAGGATATGTGGTGATTACAAGGCCATCATCAATCCGATGTCACTCCAAGACCAGTACCTGCTACAGAGAGTGGAGGACCTCTTTACGACGCTATCCGGTGGCAAACTTTTTTCAAAATTGGACCTGACCTCAGCTTACATGACCCAGGAGCTGGTGAGTGAGTCGAAGAAGCTGACCACCATCACGACACACAAGGGGTTGTTTGAGTACAACAGATGTCCGTTCGGGATTCGCTCGGCCGTCGCGATCTTTCAACGAAACATGGAAAGTCTCCTCAAGTCGATTCCAAGAACGGTGGTTTTTCAAGACGACATCCTCATCACGGGTTGCGAGAAACCTCCACAACCTGGAGGAGGTGCTGCGCAGACTGGACCGGGTAGGTCTGCGACTGAAAAAGGCGAAGTGCGTCTTCCTAGCTCCAGAGATAGAATTCCTGGGGATGAGGGTAGCAGCAGACGGGATCAGACCTACTGCATCCAAAACAGAAGCGATCCAGATAGCACCCAGACCCCGTAGCACGACGGAGCTGCGTTCGTTCCTGGGCCTCCAGAACTATTTTGGTAACTTTCTTCCCAAATTGAGCACGCTGTTAGAGCCGCTACACGTGCTCCTACGCAAAGGTCGCGAATGGGGCTGGGGGGACAGCCAGGAAAGGGCTTTTGACAGAACACACAATTTGTTATGCTCCAACAATCTGTTAACGCTATATGACCCATGTAAGAAACTTGTTTTAACGTGCAATGCGTCGTCTTATGGGGCCGGGTGTGTGTTGCAGCATGTTAATGCCAAGGGTCAGTTACAGCCAGTAGCTTATGCCTCCAGAAGTCTGTCCCAGGCAGAAAAGGGCTACAGGATGGTAGAAAAAGAAGCGCTTGCATGTGTATATGCAGTAAAAAAAATGCACCAGTAACTGTTTGGCAGGAAATTTGAGCTGGAGACAGATCACAAACCCCTAACGTCCCTTTTGACTGACAACAAGGCCATAAATGCAAATGCAGAGGTGGGCACTCACGTTAGCCGCCTATGACTATACAATTCGGCACAGACCGGGCACTGAAAACTGCGCCGATGCACTCAGCAGGCTCCCACTAGCCACCACCGAGGGGGCAACCAAGCATGCTGCTGAGATGGTCGTGGCTGTTAACGCTTTCGAAAGTGAAGGCTCACCCGTGACAGCCCGTCAGATCAAAGTCTGGACAAATAGAGACCCGCTACTGTCTTTAGTCAAGAAATGTGTCCTGAATGGGGACTGGGCAGCCACATACGGCGCATGCCCTGAGGAATTTAAACCATTTCACAGGCGTAAGGATGAACTCTCGATTCAGGCCGATTGCCTACTCTGGGGAAACCGAGTAGTCACGCCCCAGATGGGCAGAGAGGCGTTCATCCGAGAACTCCACAATGAGCGCCCGGGCATTGTCATGTTGAAGGCAATTGCCAGGTCACACGTTTGGTGGCCAGGGATAGATACAGACCTGGAACTTTGTGTTCGCAGGTGCAATACGTGTGCCCAACACGGGCAATGCACCCAGGGAAGCCCCCCTTAGGCCCTGGTCCTGGCCCGCCAAACCATGGTCATGCTTCCATGTGGACTACGCAGGTCCTTTCATGGGAAAAATGTTTTTGGTTGTAATAGATGCCTACTCCAAATGGATTGAGTGTGACATTCTCAATTCAAACACATCTTCTGCCACGGTAGAAAGTCTACGGGAAATGTTCGCCGCCCATGGTCTACCGGACGTCTTGGTCAGCGACAATGGCCCGTGCTTCACAAGCACTGAATTCCAGAACTTCATGGCAGGCAATGGTATCAACCATGTCAGAACAGCACCGTTCAAGCCGGCCTCAAACGGCGAGACAAAACGAGCAGTGCAGATAATCAAACAGGGGATGCTCAGAATCCAAAAGGGTTCCCTCCAATGCCGCTTGTGACGCTTCCTGTTGGCCAATAGATCCCGACCACACTCGCTCACAGGGGTTCCACCCGCAGAGCTGCTAATGAAAAGGACACTCAAAACCAGGTTATCTCTTATACACCCTACTATGAAAGAAGTTGTTGAGAGCAGGCGCCAGTCACAATGTGACTACCATGACGGGAATGCGAGGGCGCGATGTATTGATGTCAATGACCCTGTCTTTATCCTCAACTACGCTGCAGGGCCCAAATGGCTCGCAGGCACTGTGATTGCCAAAGAGGGGAATAGGATTCTGGTAGTTAAACTTATCAATGGACAAATCTGCCGCAAACACGTGGATCAAACAAAAAGGAGGTTCAGCAATCCCATAAAAGAAGCAGAGGAAGAACACGATGTAGAGTTCACTCCACCACCGGAATCAAGTGGAGGAGAGCCCAGTCACTGTGGGCAGTCCGGACAGGCCTGAGGCACCGCAAACAGCAGACACTCAGGCCAGCGCCCAACAACCAGAGCCCCAACTCAGGCGCTCTACAAGGGAGCGTAAACCACCAGTGAGACTTAACCTGTGATCCCAATAAGACTTTCGGGGGGAGGTGATGTCATGTATTCAACTGTCATTGTAATCCATGTATAAACTGACCTAAGTTGTACACCGTGAGAACATTGACTACTAGGTGGTGAACTTGTGGGAGACACTCCTAAACTAGATTTTCAGGTATAAAAGGGGAAGCTCCACCCACCTTCATCACTTCAGTGCTGGCTAATAAAGGACTGGTCACAGAGTGACCTTCTCTCTAGTATGGGCCTCGTGTGCATTTGTACTGTATAGTAAGGACATATTATGCTTAAATAAATGCCTTCAGCAGGCAGGACTGTACATGGTAGGGCCCACATGACCGCAGAGGCCAGACCCAGGGTGACTCAGAGGCCACTGGGGAGTGCTAATGTGAATCCATTCACACCATGCTGGCGCTGCAGGGGCAGTCACAGAGCACATCAACATCGAATCAAGCACGACATGTGCAAGGGCTGTGGAACAATGGGGCATCTCCAGCGAATGTGCAAGCGACCTCGAACTCACCATGTGGCAGAGTCAGCAGAGAGCGACCGATCCAGCGCAGATCATGCCGAATGAGCGGGAGAGATTACTCAACTGGAGGATGAGAAGGAAGTGTATGGGGTGCACACCTTCACAACCAAAAGCCCTCCGATAATGTTAAAAGTCAAACTTAACGGCACTCCAGTTTCCATGGAATTGGACATGGGGGCGAGTCAGTCAATTATGAGCCAGAAGGCTTTTGAGAAACTGGGGCAGCAAGACACAAAGGCCAAAACTGAGCCCGATTCACACTACGCTGCGGACTTACACCAAACGACTCATATCTGTTATCGGCAGTGCGGCAGTGAAAGTATCGTATGACGGAAGGGTGCATGATTTACCACTGTGGATTGTACCACGTGATGGACAACGCTATTCGGCAGAAGCTGGTGAGGAAAGATCCGATGGAACTGGGACGACATCAAAGCACTGTCTTCGGTGGATGACGCCTTGTGCGCCCAGGTGCTAAACAAATTCCTGGCGTTATTTGAGCCAGGCATCGGCAACTTCACAGGCACCACGGTACAGGTCCATCTTGTTCCTGGGGCACGGCCCATTGATCACAAGGCCCGAGCAGTCCCATATATGATGCGAGAGAAAGTCAAAATCGAGCTGGACAGACTTCAACGAGAGGGAATCATATCACCAGTCGAGTTCTACGAGTGGGTCAGTCCAATCGTGTCGGTACTAAAGAGCGATGGGATGATCAGAATCTGCGGGGACTACAATGTGATGATCAACTGAGTCTCGTTACAGGACCAGTATCCGCTACCCAAAGTGGAGAACTTATTCGCAACGCCAGCAGGGGGAAAATCGTTCACCAAGCTACACCTAACCTCTGCTTACATGACACAGGAGATGGCTGAACCGTCAAAGAAGTTGACGTGCATCAACACGCACAAAGGACTGGTTGCGTACCACAGCTGCCCCTTTGGGATTCGCTCGGCGGTGGTCATCTTCCAGAGGAACATGGAGAGCCCACTGAAATCGGTTCCATGCACCGTGGTGTTCTAAGACGACATCTTGATCACTGGTCGCAACACCACTGAACACTTGCACAACCTGGAAGAGGTTCTAAAGCGACTGGACAGAGTGGGACTCAGGCTGAAATGCTCCAAGTGTGTTTTCCTGGCGCCAGAGGTCAAATTTCTGGGGAGAAAGATTGCAGCGGATAGCATCAGACGCACGGACTCCAAGGCGTAGGCCATTAAGAATGCATCCAGACCACAGAATGTGACCGAGCTGCATTCGTTGCTGGGACTCCTCAACTACTTTGGGAACTTTCTACCGGGATTGAGCACTTTGCTGGAATCATTGCATTTGTTGCTACACAAGAGTGACGACTGGGTTTGGGGTAAATCTCAACAAACAGCCTTTAATAAGACCAGAAACCTGCTATGCTCTAACAAGTTACTTGTATTGTGTGACCCATGGAAACTGTGATGTCTGTAATGTCTGTAAGCTTGTAATGCTTGTAGCGCCATACTGTGGATGTGGACATATTGTGTACTGCAGCTGCAGAGTTATAATAAACAGACAGGCAGCTTCCGGCGGACTGAGAGCGTGTCATCTTAAGAGCTGTGTGTGTGTGCTCTGTGAAGATATCACAGTTGGCGATTGAGGATGGAGATTTTTCGGATGTTTAAAGCTTAAATTTTGTTGGTGAAGGACTCAGCCAGCCAACAGAAGACTTTGGAAGTTTCTGTCTTTGAAAAAAAAGCTACAAAATCCGAGGTAAACTACAGCACACGGTGAGAACAGCTAGAGATTAAACATGGCAGGTGTAATCGGATATTTGGGGGAATATAGACACGACCAGGAACGTTTTAAAGCGTATGTGGATCGGCTAGAAATGTATTTCACTGCAAATAACGTAATTGAAGTTCCAGACAATGCAGTCCAGAACCGGGCTGTGTTGGAATGGAAGAAAGCGATCTTCTTAACAGTGGCGGATCCAGCATTATACAAAACCCTTGTAAATCTGCTTGTGCCTGACGAGCCAAAGGACACAAGGCTTAAAGAGATTTTAACGAAGCTGGAGCAGCACTATAAACCCAAACCGTTTGAAATTGCTGAAAGCTATCGTTTCGGGATTCGGCAGACAGCGCGATTGATGAGCATGGCCGAACAATATTCCCGAGAATTAAGTAATGATTCTGGCCGTCAGTCAACCGAGGTAAATCACCTGCGGGTTCAAAGTAAAAGACGGCCAGGGCCGAAAGTCTCAGAAACTGGAAATTCTACCAGAATGTCGAAGTCATGCTATAGGTGCTTGGGACAACACATTGCTAAAAGTTGTCCATACGTGAAGGCAGAGTGTTTCTTCTGCAGAAAGACTGGGCATCTTGCGAAGGCATGCCGTTTGAAGGGTAAACCAGCTTTTAAAGCTATGAGTCCAGCGTTCAAAGCTATGAGTACTAATCCAAAGAGACTGCATGGCTTGGAAGAACAACAGCAGGACGAGGAGATGTTAGAATTACACATCATCAGGAGCACGAGGTTAACGGATAGCGATTCGGAAAGCATCAAAATCCACATAGATGTTGCGGGATTCAAGATACCAATGGAAATTGACACGGGTGCCTCTGTGAGTGTAATACCGGAGTCACTGTACAGGACAAATTGCATGATTTCGAACTGGAGAAATCCAAGATAGAGCTGCGAGGCTACTCGGGAGAGAAAATTCCTGTAGTAGGCCGTACCGGTGAAATATAAAGATCAATTTCAGAACTTGCCTCTAATAATAGTGAAAGGAGACAAGACTGCTTTACTAGGAAGAAATTGGTTGAGCTCACTGAAGCTGGATTGGAGTAAGATCTTCTCTGTGGAAGCGAGATTTTCATCAACGGATGAGGTTATCAAGTAGTATCCGAAGGTGTTCTCAAGCAGTATCCGAAGGTGTTCTGCGAAACGGGCAGTCCAATCCAAGGCTTCAAGGCGAGTGTCAGGGTACAGAAGGACGCTAGATCGGTTTACTACAAGCCACGTTCCATACCATATGCACTCAAAGAGAAAGTTGAGCAAGAACTCAAAAGACTAGAGACTGAGAACATTATTTGTAAGGTAGATCGATGTAATTGAGCAACACCCATTGTTGTTGTACCTAAGTCTGATAGTAAAGTAAGATTGTGTGGTGATTATAAGGTAACCGTAAACCAGGTTCTAGAGGGTAATGTCCCCAATACATTGCCGAATATAGAAGATTTGTTCACAATACTGACAGACTTCTCAAAACTGGATCTTACGAATGCCTTCTTATAGCTTGAACTAGATGAGGAGTCCAAGTCATGTTTGACCATAAACACTCATCTAGGCCTATATCAATTTAATAGGCTACCGTTTGGAGTGTCTTCCGCCCCTGCCATATTCCAAGGGGTGAGGAACCAGATTTTGCAAGGTATTGAAGGGGTAGTATGTTATTTGGATGACATACTAATTTCAGCACCAAATAGGCAAATTCATAATAAGATATTGAATGAAGTCCTCAAACGGCTAGAAAAGCACAAAGTATGAGCGTCTGCTCGTAAGTGTGAGTTATTTAAAAACTCAGTGGAGTACTTAGGGTACAGAGTAGACAAAGATGGTTTACATCTGACCAAGGAAATATTTGAAGCAATTAGAAATGCACCCACTCCCAGGAATGTCACTGAACTTCGTTCATTCTTGGGTCTTTTGAACTAGTATGGGAAGTTCCCACCAAATTTGGCTACCATATTACATCCACTGAATGAACTTTTGAAAAAACAGGTCCAGTGGAAGTGGTCAAAAGAATGCGATACAGCATTCAAGGAGTGTAAAAACAAATTGGTAGAGAACACCATGTTAGTTCACTATGACATATCTAAGGAGATTAAACTAGCATGTGATGCCTCTACGTATGGAGTTGGGTCAGTGATCTCTCATGTATCAAGTAGTGGAGAGGAGAGACCAATTGCTTTTGCTTCACGCACTCTCAGTGTCAGTGAGAGAAATTATGCGCAAATTGAAAGGGAAGCTTTGGCATTAATTTTTCGGGTCAAGAAGTTTCACAAATACTTGTAAGGTCATAAGTTTACCATCGTTACAGACCATAAGCCCCTAACAGCAATCCTCCATCCAAAGTCCCCAGTTCCAACATTAGCTGCAGCCCGAATGCAGAGATGGGCTTTGATTTTGTTAGCATATACATATGATATTGAATACAGACGATCAGCTGATCACAGTAATGCTGATGCAATGTCTAGATTGCCTTCCCCATCACAGGGTACACCCGATAGGGAAGAATTGTTTTATTTTTCATACATTGATGAACTACCAGTCACAGCTGAAGAGATTGGTAGAGCAACCAAACGTGACCCAGTGATGTCAAAGGTGCATGAGTATATTGCAACTGGATGGCCAAACCAGGTAACAGACAAAGATACACATCCATTTTTCATTCATAGGAATGAATTATCAGTAGATAAAGATTGTATCATGTGGGGTGCAAGAGTGGTTATACCAAAGAAATTCAGGTCCAAATATTAAGAGACCTCCATGACCAGCACCTGGGAATGTGCTTGATCAAGAGTTTTGCACGCAGTTATTAATGGTGGCCAGGTCTTGATAAAGATATAGAGTACATTGTGAGTCAGTGTACGACATGTCAATCAGTAAGCAAGCAACCACCACCAGTACCATTACAGCCATGGAAATGGCAAAGGCTACATATTGATTTTGCTGAGTTAGATGGACAACAATTGTTCATTGTAATTGATAGCCATTCAAAGTGGGTTGAGGTGTTTCCAATATGGAAAATAACAACAAGTAAAACACTGGACATTTTACGAAAATTATTTTCTTCATTTGGCCTCCCTGAAGAAATTGTTTCGGATAATGGACCACAATTTCGTTCAGAAGAATTTGCACAATTGACAAGCAAAAATGGTGTGAAACATACCAAGGTTCCACCATACCACCCTGCTTCGAATGGTGCAGCAGAGCGCACTGTACAAATTGTCAAACTTGCCCTCATAAAACAAATGTTAGATCCAAATCCAAGAAAACGACAGTTGTCATTGGATCACAAATTGGCTAATTTTTTGATTACATATCGAAATACTCCTCACACAACCACTGGTAAAATGTCAGCAGAGTTGTTTCTCAAACGACAGCCATGAACCAGATTCTCATTGTTAAAGCCAAATTTGGCAGTCTGTAGAAGAGACACAAATTAGACAAAAAGAGAATCATGATAAAGGGAGACTAAAAGAGAGAAGAGTGAAATTAAACCAGAAGGTGAGAGTGAAGAACCATCACCATAAATGGTTAAAGTGGTTGCCTGGAAGAGTGGTGAAGATATGTGGTCCTCGCACATATTTGGTAAAGATGTTTGATAATGGACAGGTTAGGTTTGTCTATATTGATCATATTTTACCGACAGACATGGAAGGAGTTGAAGGTTGGAATCATTCAATTATTTCTGACTCATCAGATAGTTTTGATATACCAATAGCAAATCCTAAATCCAATGTATTGGAAACAAATCCAGGAGAGAATCAGAGTGAAAGTCTGAGTCCAAGTCAGGGAAACAAAGAGCCTGAAGTTAGAGTGAGTGCAAATGAAAATCAAGGAAATTCCACGGAGGAAAATGTTCCTCAGGATGAGCCTCAAATGAGTGTGAAATCAACACCGTGTTTGGAAGGTTCTGTTCGAGAGCGAAGGTATCCTCTTCGAAACAGAAAACAAGTCGTAAAGTTAAATTTGTAGATATGTATAAAAATGAAGTTATTTATGATGTTTGTTATGATGGTTTTTTCATTAAGGAGGGAGAAGTGTGATGTCTGTAAGTGCTGTAAGCTTGTAATGCTTGTAGCTCCACACTGTAGATGTGGACGTATTGTGTACTGCAGCTGCAGAGTTATAATAAACAGACAGGCAGCTTCGGGTAGCTTCCGGACTGAGAGCCTGCCATCTTAAGAGCTGTGTGTGTGTGCTCTGTGAAGATATCACATAAACGTTTGGTACTAACTTGTGATACGTCGTCGTACGGCGTCGGTTGTGTGTTACAGCAAGGCAATGGGTCAGGCAAACTGCAACCGGTCGCATATGCGTCCAGAAGGTTATCTAAGGCTGAAAGAGCCTACAGCATGGTTGAGAAAAAAGCATTAGCATGCGTATAACGGGGTTAAGAAAATGCACCAATATCTATTTGGTCTCCGGTTCGAGCTCGAAACCGACCACAAACCGCTTACTTCACTGCTCTCAGAAAGCAAAGCTATCAACACCAATGCTTCGTCCCACATCCAAAGATGGGCACTAACATTGTCTGCATATGACTATGTAATCAGCCACAGACCAGGCACTGAGAACTGTGCGCATGCCCTTAGTCAGCTGCCATTGCCCACCACCGGGGTGGAAATGGCACAACTGCAGACTTGCTTCTGGTAATGGATGCTTTTGAGAGCGAGGGGTCACCCGTCACGGCTCGCCAGATCAGGACCTGGACTAGCCAGGACCCCCTGTTATCACTAGTAAAGAGCTGCATCCTCAATGGGAGCTGGTCGGGGGTTCCCGGGGAAATGCAAGATGAAATTAAGCCTTTTCACCGACGCAAGGACGAACTGTCAGTCCAGTCAGATTGCCTCCTATGGGGGAATCATGTGATTTTGCCCAAAAAGGGCAGGGAAACATTTATACGTGACCTACACAGTACCCACCCAGGCATAGTTATGATGAAGGCTATTGCCAGGTCTGGTGGCCCGGCATTGACTCTGAATTAAAGTCATGCATATACCAATGTAACACTTGCTCACAGCTGAGCAACATACTCAGGGAGGCCCCACTGAGTCTGTGGTCATGGCCCTCCAAACCGTGGCCCAGGGTCCATGTAGATTTCGCTGGCCCCTTTCAAGGGAAGATGTTTCTAGTAGCAGTGGACGCTTACTCTAAATGGATTGAATGTATAATAATGTCATCATGTACGTTCACTGCCACCATTGAAAGCCTCCGGGCCATGTTCGCCACCCATGGTTTGCCCAACGTCCTTGTCAGTGACAATGGACCATGTTTCACCAGCTCGGAATTCAACGAGTATCCTGGCCAATATTTAATCCCTCAAACAACATCAGATTAGTTGGTCATTATCACATTGCTGTTTTGTGGGAGCTTGCTGTGCGCAATTTGGCTGACGCGTTTCCCACATTACAACAGCAACTACACTTCAAATGTTGGCTGTAAAGCTCTTTGTGACATCCTGAGGTTGTGAAAGACACTGTATAAATGCAAGTCTGTCTGTCTTTCTTAAAATAAGGACTGAATTAAGTCTGCACACTCTGCTCCAATCATCCTTGCTCGCTCGACCCGTTAGGTTAGAAGACCACACCTGGGTCTGAGCTCCCTGCGCAGGATTCATGGGAGGCCGATTATATCATGTGACAGATTAGTTACATGTTGTATAACAGATAACTACTGTGTGTTAAATCAACGACATTCATTCATTACAAAGAGCACTTTTATTAGGTTGGACTATTTAATTGTGCATTGAAATAATCTGCATTTGGAATCAGGAGAAATCTTACACTTTAGGGGCATTTTAACCAGAGCAAGACCATCATGGAATTGCTTACAAACACTTGCTAATGGTGTTTCAATTAATATTACTCAGTTTCTCTTGAGAAGTAAACATCTTCCTAGCACTGAGAGTGCAAATGTGTATGCGTGTTGTTGGGGGAAAACCCCGTGGTCGAAATAAATCTACCCGAGACTACGTTAGAGAGTTGAAAACACACAGTTTATTAATACAAAATACCAGGGGAGTTGTATGTAGGTCCCTCAACCAGGCACCAACTCAACTTGGGTTTACAAAAAATTAGTATTTAAAGTCGTAAACCGCAAAGGTCACATGTCACTGCTTCGACATCGGTCATTGCAAAAAGTGTCCACACAACGAGTTTTTTTTCGTCTTTGGCCGGCTTACTTCCTTATCTTCGGCCAGTGTCTGGTGTGATTGGTTTCTTTCTTGCTCAGCGTCTTGTGACCTTTTCGCAATTGCTTATCTCATTCTGTCATATAGTACATTTTCTAAAGCACAGCAATTTCGCACTAATGTGATTAACCCTTCAATCCCTCATTTGGCTGAAATTTTTCATATACATAATTCTAGGCCAACGTATACCCGGTCTTCATGCAGAAATTGGTGATGTGATGTGCCGGTTCCTGAGCTCCGGGATATCCACTCCGGGGTCCAGGTTCCCATCACCTCATTCTGCCACTTGTAAAACCTCATCATATAGGTGTTTTGGGCGTGTATACGCCACCTTCTGAGACACCGCTAGGTTCTCGTAGTTTGAGGGCAGTTGGGTTACAGGTCTGCTTGATAGTAAAGATGACAGTGCTTTGCTTATACAACATTTAAGTAACATACAAAGGCAATACAGCATTATTACCACCACCACAAAGGTAACCAGACCTTGGATTAGTGACGTTCCCATAGATCCTAACCACCCTGAGAACCAGTCCCACAACGTGGAGGCTGGTAGTTGCTTAAGCTTTTTAACCTCTTCTTGGATATGCTCTGCCATATCGGTAATTTCTCCCAAGCTATCCGGGATGTATGTACAACATTCGGCCCCGATGAGGGCACAGGTTCCCCCTTTTTCTGCCAACACATAGTCAAGGCCCATCCAATTTTGCAGAGCTACTGTGCGGAGGGCTACCATCTCTGCATTAACCTTAACTAGGGCTTCAGCTGAATTGTTGCCCACCTGTTACAGGATGGAAGCCATGTCAATGGATTCCCTCACCAATTTACCCGCTCCATACCAGGGAAGCGCAATGGCCCAGAATCTTTCAGTCTCCGTGATGGCTCATCTGGCTCTCTGGTGGAGGTCCTTCAGAGAACCCAGGTGATACATGTAGGGTACGATATAAGCCAGATAACAAGAACCAGGGGTAGGCCCTGTGACCGCACACAAAATGTGTTCTGTTGTAGGGCATATACTTATTTATCGCTGGGGGGTCCCATTGGACCGAAAAGTCACCGTTTCCATTTAATGACGGGAGTGTCACCCTACCCCCTTCAGCAGGTAAGGTAAGGCTATATGTGCAGTTACTGTACCCCACAATAGGATCTTCCGGTCGTCCCTGACTTGTGAGACATAGCCCTCCTCCCTGTCCCTTCTTACACCTTGTTCTCAGGAACGGTGGTAGATAGGAATCGTTATAGGTTAATCATCTCCACCTACTACACTGTTCTGGATTATACCCATGACTTTTAAGTTTTATTACGGTGCTGCCGTCTGCCTCTATGGCATAAGAACCAACACGTGTGGATCCTGTTCTAACTCCAAACATCCAGCTGGCCGTCTCATTATCACTAAATGGGATTGATTGCAGGGGGATTCCTTCCTCCGAGTGTGTGGGGACATGGGCACAGACCCAACAGCTGGCAACATTGGCTTTCTTGGCATAGGTGTATGACACGTACAAAAAGGTGTTACATACAACTCTCTCTTGGTCCGTGGGAGTATCTGGCCTGAGTCCTCCCTAGGCTACATATTACAATTACACAAAAAAGCAAACCGCACATAATATGGCATAACACATTCATCTTGGCTCGTCTTTATTTCTTCCGGCGTTTTCTGTTGATGCGTCCGCCTTCAGTTTCCTAGAATGTGTATGAAGGCAGGGTTATTTGTTTTGTTCGCTTGTGCTGGGGTCGTTGGATTCATATTCTTTGAGCTGAGACCAATGTTTCCATCGGCCAACCCCACCCATATCTATGCAGGCGCACGTATCTCCACTAATTAGGACTTCAAATGGGCCAGACCAACGGGGAGCAAACCCCGTCCATCCTGGCAGACATTTTACCATTACCTTCGCGCCTACCTGTGGGACCTCCCCCTGGTCCTCCAATTCCTTCTGTTCGTCCCTGCCTGCTTGCCGTTGCCTCACTTCCTTCCTCAATTCCTTAAGTTGCTTATCAGTTCCAAGACGTACTTTCTAATATGATCCCTCAGGGGTCCTACGTCGGATCCCCCAGTTATGATTCCTTCCGGCAGGTGCATCGCCCTGCCTGTCATCAACTCATATGGAGTTAATCCTGTCACTCGGTTAGGAATTGCCCTTTGTCTCATCAAGATTGTGGGTAGTAAATCCGCCCAAGCTTGTCCTGTCTCTTGGATGGCCTTTGCTAGGGCTGTTTTAAGTGTCCTGTTCATACGTTCTACCATCCCAGAGCTTTGCGGGTGATAGGGGATATGAAACTTCTGTCTAATACCCAACATAGCACACACCTCCTTCATTATTTGTCTGGTAAAATGTGTTCCCTGGTCGGAATCGATTTGGATAGGGACGCCCCAACGTGGGATTACTTCCTCTGCCAATATTCGGGCCACTGTGATTGCGGTGCAGTTTCGCGTGGCGAACGTTTCTATCCACCGCGTAAACTGATCTATTATTACTAGACAGTATTTCTTGCCCCTTGAGGATGGTAAAGGTCCCGTGAAGGCTATCTGTATGCACTCCCACGGCCCCCTTGGTCATGGTTGGTGAGCCATTCTAACCTTAACGGCCTTTCCTGGGTTGTGCTGGGCACACGTGACACATTGCTGACAGTACTTAGCTACGTCCCGTCCCATTCCTGGCCACCACCAATCCCCAGTTATGTTTGTTATCATGACGTTCCGTCCGACATGACTGATGCCGTGGTGTAGTTCCATGAGCATTTGTCTAATACAAGCCGGGGCTATCACCTTCCCATCTTTCCTCCATACGAAGTCGTCACCCTGGCTCCCTCCTTTTGTGCCCCAATCTTTCTTTTCTTCATCACTTACATCGGCATGTAATCTCACAATGTCTATATCTTCCCTGGTAATGATACTACATACAACTTCTTCCTGCACTTCTTAGGATATACTTGCTTCCTGTGCCGCTTTATCCGCTGCTTCATTGCCCTGTTGGACATTGTTTACTACTTTCTGGTGAGCCTGAACCTTGATCGCCGCTGCCTCTGCGGGTTTACTGGCGGTGACTAATAGTAGTCTGATTCGGCCCTCATGTTTGATAGCCTCCCCGCCCGAAGTGACGAACCCTCTCCTGGCCCAGGCAGTCATGTAGTCATGGACTACCCCGAAGGCATAGCGGCTATCCGTATATATATTTGCCCGCCGGCCTTCGGCCAGTTGGAGGGCTTCAGTCAGGGCAGTGAGTTCAGCTACTTGGGCCGACAGTCCTCCGTCTAACCTTCCCTGTCGTACAGTGTTTAGCGCTTCGTCTACCACCGCCCATCCCGTATGCGGGGTCCCCTGAATATATTTCCGGGACCCATCCACGTACAGGATCAGTTCGGGGTTTTCAAGGGGAATCTTACTTATGTGTCCCGGTGAGTCCTCCCATTCCTGTGACTGGCACTCATGAGGCTCACCCACGGATAAGAGGCCCTCTGCGGGTTCTCCCCCGTGTCTCGTACAATTTTTACGAACCCATCTAAGGGAAGTAATACTGCTTCCCGTTTGGCCCGGCGGACTTTGGACACAGAGCGCAATTTCTCGGTGTTGAGCATTTCCACCAAGGTATGTTTGGTATGTAGTATAACCTCCCCTGTCATTACTACTGGCTCACTAACTTTCACCACCCACGTTGCACAGTCCAAGGCCTCCTGCCACAGGCGACTGTTGGGTGGAATAGTACGCTACTGGGCGGGCTCGGTCTCCATGCATTTGAGTAACTACTGCTCCGTAAAACCCGCCCTCATTTTCACAATGAATGTGAAACGGTACGTTCATAAATGGCAGTCCTTGGCCTGGTGCCTATATCAGGGCTTCCTTTATCTGGCCGTATGCTGTTTCTTGTTCTGGACCCCACTCCACATTTTCTAGAGCTGGTTTTCCTCCCTTAACTATTCTCTGTATGGGTTCCACGATTGCCGCGAAGTTAGCTATAAAGTTCCTACAGTAGTTAAAGAGTCCTAATACTTTACGCACTCCTCGGACCGTTTTCGGTCGGGGCATAATGCGAATTGCTTCCTTTCTGTTGTGGGGCATTGTTTTTGTCCCCTGTGACAGTTGGTGTCCCAAGTACTGTACCTCGTTCAATCCGATCTGAGCTTTTTTGGGTTTAACATAAATCCCGCTTTCTTTAAGGCTTCTGGGATTTCTATTATAGCACCCATATATCCTCTCTCGTCCTCTGAGGCAATCAACAGATCATCCACATATTGGAGGATGGTACTTCGGTAGGGGGCTAAATCTCCGGTCTCCAAGGCTCGACTCATAGTTCGGAGAAATATGGCCGGGCTGTTGTGAAAACCTGGGGCACTCGTGTCCAAGTGTACTGCCTATCCCCGACCGTGAATGCAAATTTATCTTGGGCCTCCTGGGCTAATGGTATGGACCAAAATCCATTAGCTATATCTAAGACCGTGAATATTTTATGTTCTGGTTTCAGTCCATTAAATATGGTCGCTGGGCTTGCTACGATTGGGTGCTGGCGGGGAGTTACTTTATTTAACGCCGTATAGTCTATAGTCAATCGGTATGACTCATCTGGTTTCTTTACGGACCAGGTTGGCGAGTTCGTAGTGCTTTCAGCTTCCTGAAGGACACCACTCCACAAGAGGTCCTGAACTATTTGTTTTACAGCCTCTCGGGCTTCAGGTTTAATGGGGTATTGCTTATGAGGAGGGTGTTCGGGCCCAGGAATGACCACTGGCTTGATCTTTACCAGCCCACAATCCTGCTTTGATTGAGCCCACACTTCCCTCATTTGTTCGCATAATGGGCCGTAGTCTCCTGCTGTATTCCAATCTCGGGTGAGAAGTTGCACAGTTCCGACCTTTGCGTGATTGTGCAAATTAGTCTGTTCCCCATACGTCGTGATTTTGCATCCTCACTTATTTCTCCAAACTATTCTCTTATTCTGTGGGTCTATTATTGCCCCTAACTGTTCCAGGAGGTCGATCCCCAATATGGTCCCTTCTGCATTTGGGCATACATAAAATTGTGCCGGGATCAGAATACCGGCTATCCCCAAAAGAATGACTTCACTCTGGTGGGCTTTGGTGGCAAATCCTCCCACGCCAGTTATATGGAATACATGTTTAGTTGTGGGTAAGGGAATATCTGTCATAGATACCGATGCTCCGGTATCCACTAACATATCACACTGCCGGCCCCCTAACAGCGCTGTTATGTGAATACACGGATCCTCTCCCTGCCCCATGGGGGCAGCTGGCCTTCAATCCCTTCCTAAGTCCCTCAGTGCTGTGATTAGCTGCTGTCGGTTCATTTCCTCTACTCTAAGGCGTGACTGACTATTTCTTTTCTCCTTGGGCGCCCAACATTTATCAGTGGCATGTCCCTTTTTCCCGCAATTGTCACATCGGACGGTTGGTCTTTTGGGGCCCCTACAGTCGGCGGCAAAATGACCCGTCTTGCCACAGTTGTAGCATTCCCCTCGGCCCGCACTCTTACCACTCTTAGCCGCGGCCACTTCTTGTTTTATACCTCCAGAGTTCAATGTAGCATTCCCACTGGACAGCTTGGTCATAGGTGTCCGCGACTACCACCCCATTTTTAAGATCTTTTGATGGTCGGCCGAAAGGCCGTCCTTAAACATTTTCACGAAGACTGGGTCGTCTCTGTTTGGGGCCGCCTGTCCCGAGGATTCTTGGTATTGGAACCATAACCTCTCTCCGTAGTCATTGGCGTTTTCTCCCTTTTTCTGACGGGTCTGCATTATCAATCCCCAATTTGGAGTGGATGCTCCCATTAAGGCCTGTACAGCCTGGACGAACCCCGTTCTGGCAGCGTCCCGTTGTGCCCTTGTGGCACCCATGGCAGGTATCCATGTGCCATCACTGTGAGGGGGTGCTAGCCCTGCCCACCGGTCCTTTAGACACTTAGCCCAAACTATTTGGTGGACATCTCGCTCATGCATAGCGTGGGTCTCATACAATTCTTCTAACTTTTGCCAAAATTCTACATTTCCCTTCTGTGGTTGTAGACTCCCCAAATCCTGATTCATCATTTGTTTCTCTGTGGGGGTGAAAGTATAGTATTGATATCGGGGGTTCCCTCCATGTACGCCCTGGGTTACCCTAAGAGGGGCTACCCTTTCTGTATTTACTGAATTTGACCCTTCCATCTCGGTCTCCTCATCAAAGGGAGGAGCTGAGGCTGCTACTGCGGCAACATAACTCGGAGGGAGGTCATATCTGATCCCCCCCACTTGCCGGTTTGTTCATACCGCTCTACAATTTCTTATTCTCGGCTTCTGTCTCCTTACTTTTCCCTACTAATTGTTTGGTTTTACTTTGTAACACACATAACTGATATACTAAAAGTACTCCGGCTTTCTTTGCCTTTATCTGTTTCTGTTTCTCCCACCAACTTCCTCATCTTACTTCCTCATCTTCGGCCAGCGTCTGCTGTGATTGGTTTCTTTCTTGCTCAGCGTCTTGTGACCTTTTCACAATTGCTTATCTCATTCTGTCATACAGTACATTTTCTAAAGCACAGCAATTTCGCACTAACGCAATTAACCCTTCAGTGTCAATGTATATACGTATGTCGATGTGTAAGTGTGTGCATGTGTGTAAATGTGTAATCATAGACTTATAGCACGGAAGAAGGCCATTCGGCCCATCATGTCCACACCGGCCGACAAAGAGCTATCCAGCCTGTGATATATTCACAGAGCACAGCACACACAGCTCCTAACATGGCAGGCAACTCTCTCGGAAGCCTCCGGAAATCTGCCTGGTTCTGTTTATTATTAACTCTGCAGTTGCAGTACACAATACGTCCACATCCACAGTGTGGAGCTACAAACATTACAAGCTTACAGACATTATGCTTCTCCATCCTTAATGAAGAAGCCATCATAACAAACATCATACATAACTTTCATGTTTATACATAACACAGGATATAAGCTTATTTTTTTTCCATATTTACAAATTTAACTTTACCACTTGTTTTCTGTTTCGAAGAGTATACCTTCGCTCTCAAACAGAACCTTCCAAACATGGTGTCGAATCTAAACTCATTCCAGGCTCATCCTGAGGAACGTTTTCCTCCACGAAATTTCTTTGATTTTCATTTGAACTCACTCTAACTTCAAGCTCCTTGTTTTCCTGACTCAGACTCAGGCTTTCTCCTTGAGTGCATAGGGTACGGAATGTGGCTTGCAGTAAACAGGTCTAGCGTCCTTCTGTACCCTGACACTTGCCTTGAAGCCTTGGATCGGACTGCCCGTTTCGCAGAACACCTTCGGATACTGCTTGATAACCTCATCTGTTGATGAAAATCTCGCTTCCACACAGAAAATCTTACTCCAATCCAGCTTCAGAGTGAGCTCAACCAATTTCTTCCTAGTAAGGCAGGCTTGTCTCCTTTCACTACTATTAGAGGCAAGTTCTGAAATTGATCTTTATATTTCACCGGTATGGTGATACGACCTACCACAGGAATTTTCTCTCCCGAGTAGCCTCGCAGCTCTATCTTGGATTTCTCCAGTTGGAAATCACGCAATTTGTCGCGATATAGTGACTCCGGTACTACACTCACAGATGCACCGGTGCCAATTTCCATTGGTATATTGCATCCCGCAACATCTATGTGGATTTTGATGCTTTCCGAATCGCTGCCCGTTAACCTCATGCTCCTGATGACGTGTAACTCTAACATCTCCTCGTCCTGTTGTTGTTCTTCCATGCTATGTAGTCTCTTGGGATTTCTACTCATAGCTTTGAACGCTGGATTCATAGCTTTGAAAGCTGGTTTACCCTTCAGTCTGCATGCCTTCGCAAGATGCCCAGTCTTTCTGCAGAAGAAACACTCTGCCTTCACGTATGGACAACTTTGAGCAATGTATTGTCCCAGGCACCTATAGCATGACTTCGACATTCTGTTAGAATTTCCAGTTTCTGAGACTTTGGGCCCCCACCACCTTTTACTTTGAACCTGCAGGTGATTTACCTCGGTTGACTGACGACCGTAAATATTATTTAATTCTCGGAATATTGTTCTGAAATGCCCATCGACCTCGCTGTCTGACAAGCAATCTCAAAAGTCAAGTCATCCGTCATCAATAACTTCCTTCTGATCGCATCATTTTTCACCACAAACAAAACAATTCCGTATGCTCGGTTTTGAAAGTTTCCAAAATTACAGTGCATCGATAGCTTTTTTAATGCAACAATGTAATCACTGATATCTTCATAAGACTTTTGATTCCGAATCCCGAAACGATAGCTTTCAGCAATTTCTAACAGTTTGGGGTTATAGTGCTGCTCCAGCTTCATTAAAATCTCTTTAAGCATTGTGTCCTTTGGCTCATCAGGCACAAGCAGATTTACAAGGGTTTCGTATAATGCTGGACCTGCCACCAATAAGAAGATCGCTTTCTTATGTTCCAACACAGCCCGGTTCTGGACTGCATTATCTGGAATTTCGATTATGTTATTTGCAGTGAAATACATTTCTAGCCAATCCACATACGCTTTAAAATGTTCCCGGTCGTGTCTATATTCCCCCAAATATCTGATTACACCTGCCATTTTAATCTCTAGCTGTTCACACTGTGTGCTGTATTTTACCTCAGATTTTGTAGCTTTTTTCCAAAGACATAAACTTCCAAAGTCTCTCTTTCGGCTGGCTGAATCCTTCACCAACAAAATTTAAGCTTTAAATTATCTGAAAAAAATCTCATCTGGCCGCCAAATGTGATATCTTCCCAGAGCACAGCACACACAGCTCCTAACATGGCAGGCAGCTCTCTCGGAAGCCTCTGGAAATCTGCCTGGTTCTGTTTAATTATTAACTGTGCAATTGCAGTACACAATACGTCCACATCCACAGTGTGGAGCTACAAACATTACAAACTTACAGACATTACCAAGCCCAATCCCACTTTCCAGCTCTTAGTCCATAGACCTGTAAGTTACGGCACTTCAAGTGCATCCAAGTACTTTTTAAATGCGGTGAGGGTTTCTGCCTCTACCATCCTTTCAGGCAGTGCGTTCCAGACCCCCACAACCTCTGCGTGAAAAAACTTGCCCTCAAATCCCCTCTAAACCTACTACCAATTACTTCAAAACTGTGCCCCTTGGTTGTAGAAGGAAATAGGTCCTTCCTATGCACTCTGTCTAGGCCCCTCATAATTTTATACACCTCAATAAGTTCGCCCCTCAGCGTCTTCTGTTCCAAAGGAAACAAACCCAGCCTATCCAATCTTTCCTCAAAGCTAAAATTCTCCAGTCCGGGCAACATCCTCTTAATCTCCTCTGTACCCTCTCCAGCGCACGTATGTGTGTAAATATGAATGTGTGTGCGTCAGTGTGTAGGCATGTGTTAGTGTGTAGACGTGTATGTGCACATGTGCATGTGTGTAAATGTTTGCAGTCCGGGGCCTCTGTGCTCAGGCTTGCTTAGAGGCCCATGTATCCCAGGGCCATGCACCCAAAACAAATTGGGGGACCATTGCCCCGAGCCTTTGACCACCCTTGACCAACCCCGCCGCCCCCACCCCCCCCCCCCCAGGACACCGGGGAGAACTCCCCTGCTCTTCTTCCAAATAGTGCCATGGAATCTTTTATATCCATCTCAGAGAGCAGACGGGGCCTCGGTTTAACGTCTCAGCCGAAAGACGGCACCTCCAGCAGTACGGCACTCCCTCAGTACTGCCCCTCCGACAGTGCGGCGCTCCCTCAGTACTGCCCGCCCCGACAGTGCGACGCTCCCTCAGTACTGCCCCTCCAACAGTGCAGTGCTCCCTCAGTACTGCCCCTCCGATAGTGGACCACTCCCTCAGTACTGCCCCTACGACAGTGCGGCACTCCCTCAGTACAGACCCTCCGATAGTACGGCACTCCCTCAATACAGCCCCTCCGACAGTGGGGCGCTCCCTCAGTACTGCCCCTCCAAAAGTGCAGCGCTCCCACAGTACTGCCCCTCCGACAGTGCGGCGCTCCCTCAGTACTGCACTGGAGTGTTACGGTAGAATCTGGTTCTCAAATCTCTGGAGTGAGACTTGAGCCCACAGCCTTGTGTCTCGGCTGAAAGTGCGACCCGCTGAGCCACAGCTGACAGACGTGTGGGTGCATGAGTGTGTGAGGAGCCTGGACTGTTTCCTGTCTGTTAGTCCATTCCAGATGTTACGGCCATTGCTCGATGCATCTGGTGCTCAGGCGTAACGTCTGAGTCAAATTGCAACGCTTTCCACCATTCAGAAAAACGGCCCACTGTGGAGCTCTTTATTTGGGGTAATAATACTTTCCAACTGGGTTTCATTTGCTGTTTGTTTGAAGGTTCACTCGCGCTTTGTTGCAGCATGAAATTACGTCGGGTAGTAAAAAAACAACTGAGAATAGAAACAAGGGCGTAGATTTTACCTTGCGGTAATTAACCTTTTAAATCACGGTCCGGGAGCGTGCACAGCAACCGCTCTGGGAGCGTGCACATTGCCCCACTTGCTATTGTAGGATAGAACTGGTCACACGGCCATCCCGGCAGTGTCACAGGCGGCACAGACCCTGGAAAGGACAATTCAAAATAATGTGGAACCAGGAGGAGCAGGAACAATCCTGTCTAACACCAAAATAATCAGGGCCCCCCCTCCCCAGTCAGCACCCCCTCCCCCTCAGCCCTCCGCACACCATCCCTCCCCCTCCACACTCCCTCCCTCGTCCGTACCCCCTCCCCGCTCAGCATCCCCTCCGCACCCCCTCCCCCCTTCAGTTCCCCGCCGCCTCCCCACCTCCCCGTCCCCCACACTCCCTCCCTCGTCCGCACCCCCTCCCCCCATCAGCCCCCCTCCCCTCAGCCACCTCTGCACACCCTCCTGCCTCCTTTTTCCGCACCCCCTCCCCAATCAGCATCCCCTCCGCACCTCCTCCCCCCCTCAGTTCCCCTCCCCATCCCCCTCCCCCTCTGCACACCCTCCTCTCCCTCGTCCGCACCCCCACTCCCCTCCCCCTCTGCACCCCTCCACCTTCCACTCCCCCTCCCCCTCCCACTACACTCTGCCACCCTCCCCCCGCACCCGCCCCCTCCCGCAGTCCCTCCCCTGCACCCCCTCACCCGCACCCTCCCCCCAAAATACCTTTCAATGTGTCTATTTTAATAAATAATGAGAGCATTGAGATGTTCTCCCACTATTAGACTGGCAATAAATTAGCTGAGAATACCTAGGGTTAGAGTGCAGCAGGACCGTAACTCAAAGGGGAGATGTATAGAAATCGATGACCCTGTATTTGTTCTTAATCACGCTTTGTGGCCCAAGTGGCTTGAGGGTACTGTAATTGGCAAAGAGGGGAATAGGGTCATAGTGGTCAGACTTAACAATGGACAGATATGCCACAAGCATCTGGATCAAGTAAAAAAAAGTTTCAGCATGGACACTGAGGAACTTGAGGAAGATCATGAGATGCTGCCCACACCATCGCCAGTGAACGAGCAACAAGAACATTCAGCAGCATGCACAGTCCCTGCGGCCAGCCCGGACAGGCCGAAATCACCACAGGTGACAGAGACGCATGCCAAGGCTCAACAACCAGAGCCCCAACTGAGGCGCTCCACGAGAGAGCATCGAGCGCCTGAAAGACTTCATCTTTGACCTCATAAGACATTGGGGGGAGGTGATGTCATGTATGTAACCTTCATGTAACTGTAACCTTCATGTAACAACACTGCATACTGTATACACCGAAGAAATGCACACCTTGACCACATGGGGTGAACTTGTGGGAGACACTCCTCACCTGGTCATCCAGGTATATAAAGGGAGGTCCCACGCAGAGTCATCACTTCTTGGTCCTGTGAATAAAGGTTCGAATCACAGAGTGACCTTGTCTGCAGAATGTGCCTCGTGTGAATTTATAGTAGTGTGTAAGGACACTACAGGTACGTTACAATCCGCGTCCAGTTTTGCATCTACAGGCAGATGGAGGTGTGAGGATGAAGAGAGGCTTCTATAAGAGTGATTCTCCATGTCTAACAACAGCTGTTACAGTTCGGTATGGGCTAATAGACAAGTGGGCCGTGTTCTTGGACAGGAGACAGAAAGCTCATTGTTCAGGGCCCCAATAAATCTGGCACTCTTAGTCTGAGAAACAATGTGCTGCTGCAGCCCCCGCACAGCCAGATCTCTCTCAGAGCTGGAACTTACAGCAGCCCGGGATGTTTCTGCTAATGCAGATAACAGCTGCTTATTAATCTCGCTGTAGCTACACTGGGGTTTGTGAAGTTATGTGTGTCAATGTGCTGTAGAGGTAACTGGGCCGTGTTTTACTGGCCCCAATTTTATCGCCCCGCCGCCCCCCCGGGCCTAATGGACACCGGGCAAGGAGCAGAGAGCCCTCTGACCCCACGGCCTTCCCTCACACACTCATCCCAAGCTGGTGGGTCGCCTTTAAATATGCAGATCGTGGTAGCATTATGTCACCAGGCCCTGACCTGCGATTTTAGTTGCTGAGCGGGGGAGAGAGGAGGGGGAGGGGAGGGGGAGCGGGGGAGGGGAAGCTGAGCGGGGGAGGGAGGAGGGGGAGGGGGGGCGGGGGAGAGAAGGCTGAGCAGGGGAGGGAGGAGGGGAGGGGGAGCAGGGAATAGAGAGGCTGAGCAGGAGAGGGGGAGGGGAGGCTGAGCTGGGGAGGGGGAGGCTGAGCTGGAGAGGGGGAGGGGGAGGGGAGGGTGAGCTGGGGAGGGGAGGGGAGGCTGAGTGGGGGAGAGGGGAGGCTGAGCGGTGGAGGGTGAGGGGGAGGATGTGGGGAGGCTGAGCGGGGGAGAGGAGGCTGAGAGGAGGAGGCTAAGCGGGTGAGGGGAGGCTGAGCGATGGAGGGGAAGGGGATTGGGAAGGCTGAGTGGGGAAGGGAAGGCTGAGAGGGAGGGGGGATGGGAGGCTGAGCGGGGGAGTGAGAGGGGGAGGGGAGGCTGAGCGGGGGAGGGGGAGCAGCGACAGAGTCACTCCATCCCAGGCAGGAGGGGTAACTTGGTCTAGAAGGCTCTCCAGACATCTCAAGGAAGCCTTGAATCTCCCTGCACCCCCGAAACTTCTCTCTTGCCAGAATGTGAAGCCACATCCCGCGGACTCTGCCCCCTGCTGGCCGGTGGTCGAGTGGCTTTGGATGATAGTTGTCATATCTTCGTGGTGGCACTCCGCGTACCCCCCTTACAATCAGGGCCAGTGTTGATCCTCTCATCACTCTCGCTCCATCCACCTCGAAAGAGCATCATTTCAAAGTTTGCAGATGACACAAAACTGGGAAATGTAGCAAACGATGAGGAGGATAGTAACAGACTCCAGGAGGACATAGACAGGCTGGTGAACTGGGCAGGCACATGGCAGATGCAATTTAACACAGAGCAGCTTGAAGTGATTCATTTTGAAGGAAGGATGAGGAGAGGCTGTAAAAACGAAGTGGTGCAATTTTAAAGGGGCTGCAGGAACAGAGAGACCGGGGGGGTGTATGGACACAAATCTTTGAAGGTGGAGGGATAGGTTGAGAAGGCAGTTTAAAAAAAACGTACGGGATCTTTAGCTTTGTAAATAGACGCAGAGAGTACAAGAGCAAGGAGGTTATGCTAAACCTTTATAAAACGCTGGTTAGGCCCAGCTGGAGTATTGTGTCCAATTCTGAGCACCACACTTTAGGAAGGAAGCCAAGGCCTCGCTGAGCATTTGCTCAAATGGTCCCGGGGATGTGGGACTTCAGTTCTGTGGAGAGATTGGAGAAGCTGGGGCTGTTCTCCTTGGAGCAGAGAAGGTCAAGGGGAGATTTAATAGCGGTGTTCAAAATCATGAAAGGTTCTGATAGAGTAAATAAGGAGAGACAGTTTGCACAGAGTAGGAGGCTCAGTAACCCAGGGACACAGATTTCAGACAGTTGGCCAAAGACGGAGAAGTGAGATGAGCAGCTTTATACAACGGGAGCATTACTTGCGTCCATTTGTATTGCAGCCTTCTGAGAGCAAGGTTAACATTGCTTTTGTTATATATCTGGACTTGTATTTACTCTGTACAGCCACCAGAGGGCTCATACTCTGGAGACCTGCAAGAAAAGACTAAGATCACACTTTATTTTGAGTTCACAGTGTTCAGTCTGACTCTTTCTCCATACACAACAACTGGCGACGAGATACAGATAGCGAACCCAAAGATGAAGAGAACAGTGGGCATCCTGGAGAAATTTTCAGAGGGAGATGATTAGGAAACTTTGGTGGAGCGACTCGACCAATACTTCGTGGCCAATGAGCTAGATGGGGAAGAGATCACTGCCAAATGAAGGGCGATCCTCCTCACCGTCTGTGGGGCACCAACGTATGGCCTCATGAAGAATCTGCTCACTCCAGCGAAACCCACGGAGAAATCGTACGACGATTTGTGCAAACTGGTCTGAGAGCATTTGAACCTGAAGGAAAGCATTCTGATGGCGAGGTACCGGTTCTACATCTACAAAAGGTCTGAAGGCCAGGAAGTGGCAAGTTATGTCACCGAAGTAAGACGCCTTGAGGACATTGCAAATTTGAAGGACATTTGGAGCACATGCTCAGAGACTTTTTCATACTTGGCATTGGCCACGAAACCATACTTCACAAACTTTTGACTGTAGAGACCCCAACCTTGAGTAAGGCCATAGCGATAGCTCAGACGTTCATTGTCACCAGTGACAATACTAAGGAAATCTCTCAGCACACAAGTGCTGCTACAAGTACTGTGAACAAAGTGATGTTGTTTTCGAATCGTAATGTACAGGGCAGGTCACACATACCTGTAGCTGCACGTCCACAGATGTCTCAGAGACTACCATCAAGGGTGATGAATGCAAGGCCATTAACACCTTGTTGGCGCTGCGGGGATGATCATTGTTTCCATTCATGCCGATTCAAAGAGTACGTTTGCAAGGGCTGTGGAACAATGGGACCCCTCCAACGAGTGAGCTGCTAAGCCTGTTAAACCTGCAAACCACCATGTTGCAGAGGAGAACAGACCCAAGGAGGATCACGACAAACCAGAGCCTCAGATAGAGGAGGCAGAGGTACATGGGGTGCACACATTCACCATGAATTGTCTCCCGATAATGCTGAATGTTGAACTAAATGGACTCCCAGTGTCAACGGAACTGGACACGGGCGCGAGCCAGTCCATCATGGGCAACAAGACTTTCGAATGGTTGTGGTGCAACAAGGCCTCAAGGCCAGTCTTAACTCCAGTTCGCACGAAACTAAGAACTTACACAAAGTAACTGATTCCTGTAATCGGCAGTGCTACTGTAAAGGTCTCCTACGATGGAACGGTGCACAAGCTACCACTCTGGTACCGGGCGATGGTCCCACACTGCTCGGCAGGAGCTGGCTGGGAAAGACACGCTGGAACTGGGACGACGTCCAAGCGCTATCGCCCGCTGACGACACTTCGTGTGCCCAGGTATTAAACAAATTTCCTTCGCTGTTCGAACCAGGCACCGGGAAATTCCAAGGAGCAAAAGTGCAGATCCACCTAATTCTGGGGACGGGACCTATCCATCACAAGGCGAGAGCAGTACCGTACACGATGAGGGAAAGGGTAGAGATCGAGCTAGACCGGCTGCAAAGAGAGGGCATCATTTCACCGATTGAGTTCAGCGAATGGCCCAGTCCTATTGTCCCAGTCCTCAAGGGAGACGACACCGTCAGAATCTGTGGCGATTACAAAGAAACTATCAATCGTTTCTCCCTGCAGGACCAATACCCACTACCAAAGGCTGACGACCTCTTTGCAACGCTGGTGGGAGGAAAGACGTTCACGCAGCTGGATCTGACTTCAGCCTACATGACGCTGGAACTGGCGGAATCATCGAAGGCTCTCACCTGCATCAACATGCACAAGAGTCTTTTTGTTTGTAACAGATGCCCGTTTGGAATCTGATCAGCGGCGGCGATATTCCAGAGAAACATGGAAAGTTTACTGAAATTGGTCCCGCACACCGTGATCTTCCAGGATGACATCTTGGTCTCAGGTCAGAACACAGTCGAGGACCTGCAGAACCTGGAGGAGGTTCTTAGTCGACTCAATCGTGTGGGGCTCAGGTTAAAACGCTTGAAGTGCGTTTTCCTGGGGCCTGAAGTGGAGTTCTTGGGAAGGAGGATTGCGGCGGACGGCAACAGGCCCACCAACATGAAGACGGAGGCAATCGAGAATGCACCAAGGCCACAGAACGTAACGGAGCTGCGGTCGTTTCTGGGAATCTTGAACTACTTTGCGTAACTTCTTACCGGGTCTCAGCACCCTGCTAGAACCACTACATGTCTTACTATAAAAAGAGAGCGAATGGGTTTGGAGCAAAAGCCAAGAAAATGCCTTTGTAAAAGCGAGAAAATTGTTATGCTCAAACAAATTGCTTGTGTTGTATGATCCATGTAAGCGTTTGGTACTAGCATGTGATGCGTCGTCATAAGGCGTCGGGTGTGTATTGCAACAAGCTAATGATTTCAGGAAACTGCAACCGGTTGCTTCTGCATTCAGGAGTCTGTGTAAGGCTGAGAGAGCCTACAACATGATTGAAAAAGAAGCGTTAGCGTGTGTCTATGGGGTAAAGAAAATGCATCAATACCTGTTTGGGCTAAAATTCGAATTGGAAACTGACCATAAGCCACTTATATCCCTGTTTTCCGAGAGTAAAGGAATAAATACCAACTCATCGGCCCGCATCCAGAGACGGGCGCTCACGTTGTCTGCATACAACTACACCATCCGCCACAGGCCAGGCACAGAAAACTGCGCCGATGCTCTCAGTAGGCTGCCATTGCCCACCACGGGGGTGGAAATGGCGCAGCCCGAAGATCTAGCCATGGTTATGGAAGCATTTGAGAGTGAGCAATCACCCGTCACTGCCCGGCACATCAGTGGACAAGCCAGGGCCCCTTATTATCTCTAGTCAAAAGCTGTGTGCTTCACGGGAGCTGGTCCAGTGTCCCAGTGGAAATGCAGGAAGAGATAAAACCGTTCCAGCAGCACACAGATGAAATGTCTATACAAGTAGACTGCCTTCTGTGGGGCAATCGAGTAATGGTCCCCAATAAGGGCAGAGACACCTTCATCAATGACCTCTACAGTACCTACTCGGGCATCGTAATGATGAAAGCGATAGCCAGATCCCACGTGTGGTGGCCCGGTATCAATGAGGACTTAGAGTCTTGCATTCACAGATGTAATACATGCTCACAGTTAAGCAATGTACGCAGGGAGGTGCCGCTAAGTTTATGGTCTTGGCCCTCCAAACCGTGGTCTAGGGTACACGGCGACCATGCAGGTCCGTTCTTGGGTAAAATGTTCCTTGTGGTTGTAGATGCATACTCCAAGTGGATTGAATGTGAGATAATGTCGGCTAGCACGTCCGCTGCCACTACTGAAAGCCTGCGGGCCATGTTTGCCACACACGGCTTACCCAATGTCCTGGTGAGCGACAACGGGCCATGTTTTACCAGTGCTGAGTTCAAAGAGTTCATGACCCATAACGGGATCAAACATGTCACATCTGCTCCGTTGAAACTGGCGTCCAATGGTCAGGCAGAGAGAGCAGTGCAAACCATCAAGCAAGGCTTGAAGAGGGTAACTGAAGGCTCACTGCAGACTCGCCTATCCCGAGTCCTGCTTAGCTACCGCAAGAGACCCCACTAACTCATGGGGGTCCCATCTGCTGAACTGCTCATGAAAAGAGCACTTAAGACAAGGCTCTCGTTAGTTCACTCTGATCTACATGAACAGGTAGAGAGCAGGCGGCTTCAACAAAGTGCATACCATGATAGCGCAAATGTGTCACGTGAGATTGAAGTCAATGATTCTGTATTTGTATTAAAATATGGACAAGGTCCCAAGTGGCATCCCGGCACTGTCGTGGCCAAAGAGGGGAGCAGGGTGTTTAGGGTCAAACTTTCAAATGGACTCATTCACCGGAAACACTTAGACCAAATCAAATTCAGATTCACGGACTATCCTGAGCAACCTTGGACCCTAACTTTTTTGATCCCCCAACATACACACCAGTGGCAACCGGCACCACGGTTGACCACGAAGCAGAACCCATCATCCACAGCAGCCCAGCAGGACCCAACACACTAGGCAGCCCAGCAAGGCCAGCTGCACAGCAGTCCAGCGAGGGCCCAACAAATGATTCAACAACACCAGCTTTCACACCAAGATGATCAATCAGGGCAAGAAGGGGCCCTAGATCGACTCACATTGTAAATAGTTACACTATTGACTTTGGGGGGGGGGGGAGTGTTGTTATACATGTAGACTTGTATTTATCCTGTACAGCCACCAGAGGGCTCATGCCCTGGAGTCCCAAGGGATCCCATGATCCCTTGGGAGCACAGGTATTTAAGGAGGCCTCACAGGTTGGAGAGGCACTCTGGAGACCTGCAATAAAAGACTAAGGTCACACTTTACTTTGAACTCACAGTGTTCAGCCTGACTTTTCCCCCATACACAACAGCTTTAGCTTCTGAATCATCTGTTGTTACCATCAACTAGCATTTAGTGATTTCTGTAACTTGGACCCCTAAGTCTCTCGGCTCCTCCACAGTTTCAGACTTCTCACCATTCAGGAAATACTCCGATTTATCTATCTTCGATCCAAAGTGGTGACTTCTCATTTTCCCTACATTGAACTCCATCTGCCACAGTTTTGCCCACTCACTGAATCTATCGATGTCCATTCAGAACTTCCTGCTCCCATCTACACTACTTACTGTGAGGATTTTATGAAAGGAAGAAATCAGAAAATTTAGCAATTCACAAAAAAAAATTGCAATGAAAAGAAAAGTGACTTAGATAGACATTAACCGGTGGCAAAACACTACATAGACTCTAGGGCTTGTATTAATATAGCTCTCTGTACATCCTGCGGAGGCCTAAAGTGCTTCACATCCAATGAATTTACTTTTGAATTGTAGACAAACAAAACCAGCTGAGTCCCATTGCAGTGACTGAATCGTCAGATAGTCTGCTGTGGGTTGTCTGGGATATGAGAACAATAATACCCCGGGATCTTTTACATCACATAACCAAGCAGATGGGGCCTCGGTCTACATAAAAAAATGAGAAATAGAAGCAGGAGTCGACCATTTGGCCCCTTGAGCTTGCTCCGCCATTTAGTTAAATATATTCAATGACCCAGCCTCCACAGCCCTATGGGGCAGAGAATTCCACAGATTTACAACCCTCTGAGAGAAGACATTCCTCCTCATCTCAGGTCTAATGGGTGGCCCCTTATTCTTAAACATTAGCAGCTGTGAATGTGGATAAGTCCCCAGGCCTGGATGAATGTATCCCAGGCTGTTAAGTGAAGCAAAAGAGGAAATAGCAGAGGCTTTGACAATCATTTTCCAATCTTCTCTGGCTTCAGGCGTGGTGCCAGAGGACTGGAGGACAGCTAATGTGTGGTTCCTTTGTTTAGCAAGGGAGAAAGGGATAGACCGAGTCATTACAGGCCAGTCAGCCTAACCTCAGTGATGGGAAAATTATTGGAAAAAATCCTGAATGACAGGATAAATCTTCATTTAGAAAGACACGGATTAATTAAGGATAGTCAGCACGGATTTGTTAAGGGAAGGTCGTGCCTGACTAACTTGATTGAATTTTTCGAGGAGGTAACCAGGAGGGTCGATGAAGGCAAAAAGCGTATGATGTAGTGTCAATGGATTGTAGCAAAGCGTTTGATAAGGTCCCACATGGCAGACTGGTAACAAAAGTAAAAGCCCATGGGATCCAGGGCAAAGTGGCAAGTTGGATCCCAAATTGGCTCAGAGGCAGGAAGCAAAGGGTAATGGTTGATGGGTGTTAGTGTGACTGGAAGGATGTTTCCAGTGGGGTTCCGCAGGGCTCAGTGCTGGGTCCCTTGTTTTTTGTGGTATATAGCAATGATTTAGTCTTGAATATAGGGAGTATGATTAAGAAGTTTGCAGAGTTCGAGAGGTCAGGAGTCTGAGAGTTCATGAGGTCAGGAGTGTGAGAGTTCGGGAGGTCAGGAGACACTTGATTTGAGCTAAGTGTTTCCGGTGAATGAGTCCATTTGAAAGTTTGACCCTAAAAACCCTGCTCCCCTCTTTGGCCACGACAGTGCCGGGAAGCCACTTGGGATCTTGTCCATAATTTAATACAAATACAGAATCATTGACTTCAATCTCGCGTGACACATTTGCGCTATCATGGTATGCACTTTGTTGAAGCCACCTGCTCTCTACCTGTTCATGTAGATCAGAGTGAACTAACGAGAGCCTTGTCTTAAGTGCTCTTTTCATGAGCAGTTCAGCAGGTGGGATCCGATGAGTTAGTGGGGTCTCTTGCGGTAGCTAAGCAGGACTCGGGATAGGCGAGTCTGCAGTGAGTCTTCAGTTACCCTCTTCAAGCCTTGCTTGATGGTTTGTACTGCTCTCTCTGCCTGACCATTGGATGCTGGTTTAAACGGAGCAGATGTGACATGTTTGATCCCGTTATGGGTCATGAATGCTTTGAACTCAGCACTGGTAAAACATGGCCCGTTATCCTTAGTATTGTCACTGGTGACAATGAACGTCTGAGCTATCGCTGTGGCCTTACTCAAGGTTGGGGTCTCTACAGTCAAAAGTTTGTGAAGTATGGTTTCGTGGCCAATGCCGAGCATGAAAAAGTCTCTGAGCATGTGCTCCAAATGTCCTTCAAATTTGCAATGTCCTGCAAGGCGTCTTAGTTCGGCAACATAACTTGCCACTGCCTGGCATTCAGACCTTTTTTAGGTGTAGAACCGGTATCTCACCATCAGAACGCTTTCCTTCGGGTTCAAATGCTCTCGGACCAGTTTGCACAAATCATCATATGATTTCTCAGTGGATTTCGCTGGAGTGAGCAGATTCTTCATGAGGCCTTATGTTGGTGCCCCACAGACGGTGAGGAGGATCGCCGTTCTTTAGGCAGCGTCTCTTCCCCATCTAGCTCATTGGCCAAGAAGTATTGGTTGAGTCGCTCCACCAAAGTTTCCCAATCATCTCCCTCTGAAAATTTCTCCAGGATGCCCACGGTTCTCTTCATCTTTGGGTTCGCTATCTGTATCTCGTCGCCAGTTGAGTCATTCCCCCGCTCAGCCTCCCCTCCTACTCTCCCGCTCAGCCTTCCCCTCCCCCGCTCAGCCTCTCCACCCCCTCCCCGTCACCCTCACCCGTTCAGCCTCCCCTCCTCCTCCCCGGCTCAGCCTACCCTCCCCAGCTCAGCCTTCCCTCCCCCTCTCCCGCTCAGCCTCCCCCTCCCCCACTCCCCCTCCCCCTCCACTGCTCAGCCTTCCCTCCCCCGCTCCCCTTCCCCTCTTCCCTCCCTCGCTCAGCCTCTCCGCTCCCCCTCCCCTCCTCCCTCCCCCACTCAGCCTTCCCTCCCCCGCTCAGTCTTCCCTCCCCCGCTCTCCACCCCCTCTTCCCTCCCACGCTCAGCCTCCCCCTCTCCCCCTCCTCCCTCCCCCACTCAGCTTCCCCTCCCCCACTACCCCAACCCCTCCCCCTCCTCCTTCACCCACACAGCCTCCCCTCCCCCGCTCCCCTCCCCCTCCTCCCTCCCTCGCTCAGCCTCCCCCGCTCCCCCTCCCCCTCCTCCCTCCCCCGCTCAGCAACTAAAATCGCAGGTCAGGGCCTGGTGACATAATGCTACCACGATCTGCATATTTAAAGGCGACCCACCAGCTTGGGATGAGTATGTGAGGGAAGGCCGAGGGGTCAGAGGGCTCTCTGCACCTTGCCCGGTGTCCATTAGGCCCGGGGGGGTGACGGGGCGATAAAATTAGGGCCAGTAAAACACGGCCCAGTTACCTCTACAGCACATTGACACACATAACTTCACAAACCCCAGTGTAGCTACAGCGAGATTAATAAGCAGCTGTTATCTGCATTAGCAGAAACATCCCGGGCTGCTGTAAGTTCCAGCTCTGAGAGAGATCTGGCTGTGTGGGGGCTGCAGCAGCACATTGTTTCTCAGACTAAGAGTGCCAGATTTATTGGGGCCCTGAACAATGAGCTTTCTGTCTCCTGTCCAAGGACACGGCCCACTTGTCTATTAGCCCACACCGAACTGTAACAGCTGTTGTTAGACATGGAGAATCACTCTTATAGAAGCCTCTCTTCATCCCTCACACCTCCATCTGCCTGTAGATGCTAAACTGGACGCGGATTGTAACGTACCTGTAGTGTCCTTACACACTACTATAAATTCACACGAGGCACATTCTGCAGACAAGGTCACTCTGTGACCTGAACCTTTATTCGCGGGACCAAGAAGTGATGACTCTGCGTGGGACCTCCCTTTATATACCTGGATGACCAGGTGAGGAGTGTCTCCCACAAGTTCACCCCATGTGGTCAAGGTGTGCATTTCTTCGGTGTATACAGTATGCAGTGTTGTTACATGAAGGTTACAGTTACATGAAGGTTACATACATGACATCACTTCCCCCAACGTCTTATCGGGTCAAAGATTAAGTCTTTCAGGCGATCAACGCTCTCTCGTGGAGCGCCGCAGTTGGGGCTCTGGTTGTTGAGCCTTGGCATGCGTCTCTGTCACCTGTGGTGATTTCGGCCTGTCCGGGCTGACCGCAGGGACTGTGCATGCTGCTGAATGTTCTTGTTGCTCGTTCACTGGCGGTGGTGTGGGCAGCATCTCATGATCTTCCTCAAGTTCCTCAGTGTCCATGCTGAAACTTTTTTTTACTTGATCCAGATGCTTGCGGCATATCTGTCCATTGTTAAGTCTGACCACTATGACCCTATTCCCCTCTTTGCCAATTACAGTACCCTCAAGCCACTTGGGCCACAAAGCGTGATTAAGAACAAATACAGGGTCATCGATTTCTTTACATCCCCCCTTTGAGTTACAGTCATGGCACGCATTTTGAGACTGGCGCTTGCCCTCAACAATGTCTCAACAAAGGTTACATATATGACAGTACCCGAGAGTCGTTTCTGCTGCACTCTAACCCTGGCTATTCTCAGCTAATTTATTGCCAGTCTAATGGTGGGAGAACGTCTCAATGCTCTCATTATTTATTAAAATAGACATATTGAAAGGTATTTTGGGGGGAGGGTGTGGGGGAGGGGGTGCGGGAGGGGGAGGGTGTGGGGGTGGAGGGGGAGCGGAGGGTGGTGGGGGGGGAGATGGGGAGGGGAGATGGGGAGAGGGAGGGGAACTGAGGGGGGGAGGGGGTGCGGAGGGGATGCTGATTGGGGAGGGGGTGCGGACGATGGAGGGAGTGTTGAGAAGGGAGGGAGGAGGGTGTGCAGAGAGGGGGAGGGGGGGCTGAGGGGGGGAGGGGGTGCGAACGAGGGAGGGAGTGTGGAGGGGGAGGGACGGGGTGCGGAGGGCTGAGGGAGAGGGGGTCATGACTGGGGAGGGGCGGCCCTGATTATTTTGGTGTTAGACAGGATTGTTCCTGCTCCTCCTGGTTCCACATTATTTTGAATTGTCCTTTCCAGGGTCTGTGCCGCCTGTGACACTGCCGGGATGGCCGTGTGACCAGTTCTATCCTACAATAGCAAGCGGGACAATGTGCACGCTCCCGGACCGTGATTTAAAAGGTTAATTACCGCAAGGTAAAATCTACGCCCTTGTTTCTATTTTCAGTTGTTTTTTTATTACCCGGCGTAATTTCATGCTGCAACAAAGCGCGAGTGAACCTTCAAACAAACAGCAAATGAAACCCAGTTGGAAAGAATTATTACCGCAAATAAAAACCTTCACAGTGGGCCGTTTTTCTGTCTTGGTGGAAAGCGTTGCACTTTGACTCAGACATTACGCCTGAGCACCAGATGCATCGAGCAATGACCGTAACATCTGGAATGGACTAACAGACAGGAAACAGTCCAGGCTCCTCACACACTCATGCACCCACACGTCTGTCAGCTGTGGCTCAGCGGGTCGCACTTTTAGCCGAGACACAAGGCTGTGGGCTCAAGTCTCACTCCAGAGATTTGAGAACCAGATTCTACCGTAACACTCCAGTGCAGTGCTGAGGGAGCGCTGCACTGTCGGAGGGGCAGTACTGAGGGAGCGCTGCACTGTCGGAGGGGCAGTACTGAGGGAGTGCCGCACTGTCGGAGGTGCAGTACTGAGGGAATGGTCCACTGTACAAGGGATAGCTCCATGGGACCTTTTACGTATATCTGTGAGAGCAGATACAGCCTTGGTTTAACGTCTCATCTAAAAGATGGCAGCACTCCTTCAGTACTGCCCCTCCGACAGTGCGGCACTCCCTTAGTACTGCCCCTCTGACAGTGCGGCACTCCCTCAGTACTGCCCCTCCGACAGTGCAGCACTCCCTCAGTACTGCCCCTCCGAAAGTGCAGCGCTCCCTCAGTACTGCACTGAAGTGTCAGCCTAGATTTTTATGCTCAAATCCCTAGAGTGGGACTCAAAGGTACAATGTTCTAACTCAGATGCGAGAGTGCAACCCACTGAGCCATGTGGACATGCTTATAGAGGTTGATTTTCACTGGCCTGGCCAGGCAGGACCTTGGTGGCAGCACTCTGACAATTGTGGCACTGAACTTACCATTTGGCGGCTCTAGCTTGCGGAGATATTGTTAATTGGGCCAAAGCCTGAAGGTAGTTCAAGACTCACAAATGGCACATCACCAACATTGTGCCTGTTCAGCACCCAACTCATGAGCTACCCCATGTGCCCCAACAATACAAAACATCCTTAAACTGGGATTGGGTAAAACGTGATCATTGACTATAGAAACATAGAAAATAGGTTCAGGAGCAAGCCATTCGGCCCTTCGAGCCTGCACCGCCATTCAATATGATTATGGCTGATCAAGCAACTTCAGTACCCCATTCCTGCTTTCTCTCCATACCCCCGATCCCTTTAACCGTAAGGGCTACATCTAACTCCCTTTTGAATATATCTAATGAACTTGTCACAACAACTTTCTGCGGCAGGGAATTCCACAGTTTAACAACTCTCTGGGTGAAGAAGTTTCTCCTCATCTCGGTCCTAAATGGTTTACCCCTTATCCTTAGACTGTGTCCCTGGTTCTGGACTTCCCCGACATCGGGAACATTCTTCCTGCATCTAATCTGTCCAATCCCGTCAGAATTTTAGATGTTTCTATGAGATTCTCTCTCATTCTTCTAGTATATACACAGTGTAAACCTTATTGATAGTACATCAGGTAACAAGTCTCCATCTTATGCAACTATACAGTGACTACACAGAGAGTATATCTATAGTCTGCATATGTAACATCACTCTCCCCCAAGTCCTTTGTGCCGATTACTTTTGCACTATGTGCTCTGACTTAGCTCTCCCCAGACTTAAGTACCAATAGCCCTTGCACCTTGGCTGTGCTTTGGCTTGGCTCTCTCCCTGTTAACCCCCAAGTCCTTTTGCCACAACGTTGGGTAGTGGTTACCAGTTTGGATGGATCGATGATGCAGTGGAGGTTCCAGTGGGTTCTGGGTGTGATCCATGTGTGTGTCCATGGCTACATACATCCATTTCCCCCCCTCACACCCCCCCAGCAAGATCATGCAGCAAGCCCGTTACATTACATACAGGATCAGACACAGTACAAGTACAAAGAAAGGAAGTTACAGTTTGTATCGTGACATCTTGGTTCAGTGACTTACATTCGTTACGTTTTGCAGTCGTGCACTAGGATTGGGTAGATTGCATTCATGGTTCAGTCATGGTAAGTACTGAGGTAGCAGTACAGGTATGTGAGGACGCAGGTTCCAGAGCAACCGGATGGGGTCCTAGTCGTCTGATAATGGCGCTGCGGCCCCTGCTAGCGGGGTGGGCTTGGTTCGCTCACCTAGCCAGGACTCAGGGCCTTTGCTGTGGCCTAGTGGTGGGCAGAGCCACAGATGTCTGTGGCCTCGCTGTCCTCCTTTGAGGGCTACAGAATCTTCTGCCTGCTCTCTAACGGTGTTGGGAACCTGGCTGTTCCAGGTCCCGTTTGGGGAACTCGTTGGCTCTGACCCTTCGCTCCCGGACATGGCCGAGGTAGCGACTGGGTCTGGGGGCTGCGCCGTCTCCACCTGGTGGTGGGCAATGGCGGTCTACTGCGCGTATTAGCACCGTTTTCGTTTCCAGGTCCGTGTCGAATAGTGCCATTGGGTGCCTGCAGCGTGGGATAGACCTGGGGCAGGGTATCAGGATCAGTGCCTTCACCCTCCTGAGGTCACTGGCCTATAACTTGTAGGGACACCTGGGGCAGGGCATCAGGATCAGCAGCTTTACCCTCCCGAATTCACTCGCTTGCTACTTTTGTGGACACTCTATTCCTGACATCTCGCAACAACATTTTGTACTTTACATTAGGAATAGTACCGACATCTCGCAACAACATTTTGTTCACAATCTTAATCAGCTTGTTACATTGATTGCCATGCATACAATGTCTCTTTAAGTTCAGTTGGTTGCAGGTCTCCTTTAAGAGAACCCTGCTGGCTATACCCCAATCAGATCCTTTGTTAGACCCCACATGTTGCTCCCTCAGCGTTGCACCTCGTGATATGTCCGCGGCCATCTTTTTTTTCAGCCATGCTGCACCTCGCTGCAGCAGGGACGCCATCTTGCCTCTGTCCTCGAGGTCAACTGCCTTGATCCTTCTCTCCCGCGATTCTACCACAAAAGCTGGAAGATTGCCTGTGAATTCGATCTTCCTCCCCAGGAGTCCTGCCACTGGAGCTGGGAAGGTACTTTTAGGTCGTTCCGGTTGGATCATTGCCACGCAGTCATGATGGACGGTCTGTGCCTCAGGTGCTGCGCTGGTCTGTTCTCTGATGCCTGGCCCAAGCGAAGGTGAGGTTTTTCTCTGCCTCTGAGCACGGGGGACATCGATTGCTGGAGTGAAGAGGTCTTCCATTTCCACTGGATCTTCCCCATTCACCTTCTTCCGAGTAGCGTTGGACCATCACCTGCAACAATCCACAGAGGTAACTTGTGCACCACGCCATTATGGATTACATTTACATCCGCAGTACCAAGGACTGGGATCAGCTCCTTGGTGTAGGTGAGCAACTTTTCCTGTACTGGAACCAGCTCGGGTCGTTTTTTTGTTCCATAGCGTCTCAAAGGCATCCTGGCTCATCACTGACTGGCTCGCTCCCATGTCTACTTTCATGAAGACTGGAACGCTGTTTGTCTCAACTTCCATCTTCATTGGAGGACAATCGGTGGTGCAGGTATACACTCTATACGCTTCTTCTTGGGCCTGAGCTGCCTCTCAGGCCAAATCATGCTGCTCCCCGCTGGATTCAAAGTCATCTACTGACTCCTCTGCTAGGCGGTGAGTCGTATTTCTTTTACACATACGCTGGAGTTGGCCCTTCGTGTTACAGGCTTTGCATATGTACTCAGCAAACCAACACTGGTGAGCCCTATAGTTTCCTCCACAACACCAGCATGGTGCTACTCGATTAGCACCCCTCAGCGGACTCTGAGTTCTGGAACCCTGATGTCTGTGCTCGCTGCCATGGGCAGAGCCACATTCTACAGTCTTGCCTATGAAAGGCACCATTCTGTGTACAGTACTTGCCGGGTTTGAGTCCATAGGATGAATAATTTGCTTGGTGCTGCAGGTCGAGGTCATGAACACCTGACTGATGCTGATGGCCTTCTGCAGGTTGACTGTGGTGTCGGCAGATAATAGCTTGTGAAGGAGGCCCTTGTGGCCAATTCCCATAATGAAGATGTCTCGCAATGTTTTGTTGAGGGGCATGCCGAAATCACACAGTGCCACAAGTCTCCTGAGGTCGGCAGCATGTTTTGCAATCTCCTGGCCCTCAGGTCTGCGGCGAGTGTAGAATCTGTGCCTGGCCATGAGGATGCACTATTTTGGTTTGAGTTGGTCGCGAATTAGTTCAGTCAGCTCATCGTATGTCTTATCCTTGATCTTCGTGGGGGCCAGCAAGTCCCTGACGAGGCGATAAACCTCGGGCCCACAACTGGTCAGCAGTATAGCCTTGCGCTTCTCCGCCAATGTGTCCGTTTCCCCTGCCAGGTCATTTTCTACAAAATATTGCTCGAGCCTTTCCGTGAAGGCATCCCAATCATCACCCTCTGCGAAGTCTTTTAGTGTGCCAAAGGTAGCCATAATCGTGTGAAAGTCCGTATTCTCATCACTATTTTTTATGCCTGTAATGTACTTATGAATGACTCCACGAAGCAATGTGTTGTACTCAAACTGTAGTGATCTTGGTCCTTTATTCGTAACTCCAGATTGAGGCACAAGCATGGTGAGCAGCCGTTTATACTGGGCCCTGCACACCATTGCAGGTGACCCTCAGGTCTCCCACCGCAGTGCCCTCTGGTGGACAGCCTCTGCCACAGGGGCAGGAAACTCCAGTCTCCACCAGTTGTATCCTCTAGTGGCGCCAGCATAGTATATATACAGTGTAAACCTTATTGATAGTACATCTTATGCAATTATACAGTGACTACACAGAGAGTATATCTATAGTCTGCATATATAACAGGAAAGGCATAGGTTAATCATGAATTTGTTAAAGACAAACCGAGTGTAACTAACGTGATTGAATTTTTTGATGAGATAACAGAGTAGGTTCATCGAGGTAATGCAGTAAATGCTGTATATGGACTTTGGTTCACCAAGGTGCTGTATATAGAAGCTATATATGGACTGTCGGAAGGCATTTGACAAAATACCAGACAGGAACCTTACGAAGAAGATGGAAGCCCATGGGATTAAGGGGAGAGTGGCAATATGGATATGGAACTGGCTCAGTGACAGGAAGCAGAGGGTGATGGTACCAACTGAGCCAGACGTACATGAGGAAGAAAGGAATAGAAGGATGTGCCATATAATCATAGAATTATATAGCTCCAAAGGGGGCCATTTGGCCCATCATGCCTGTGTTGGCTCTTTGGTTGAGCTCTCCAATTAATCCCATCCGCCTGCTCTTTCCCTATAGCCCTGTAAGTTTTTTTACCCTTGAAGTATTTATCCAATTCTCTTTTGAAAGTTACCATTGAATCTGCTTCCGCCACCCTTTCAGGCAGCGCGTTCCAGATCACAACAACTCGCTGCATTGTCTCTTTTGCCAATGACCTTAAACCTGTGTCCTCTGGTTATTGACCCTTCTGCCACTGGAAACAGTTTCTCCTTATTTACTCTATCAAAACTATTCAGGATTTTGAACACCTCGATCAAATCTCCTCTTAACCTTCTCTGCTCCAAGGAGAACAGCCCCAGCTTCTCCAGTCTATCCCCGTCACTTAAAGTCCCTCATCCCTGGAACCATTCTGATAAATCTCCTCTGCACCCTCTCCAAAACCTTGACATTCTTCTTAAAGCGCGGTGCCCAGAATTGAACACGATACTCCAGCTGAGGCTGACAGGTCCCTTGTAAAGGTTTAGCATTAATTCATTGCTTTTGTGCTCCATGCCTCTATTGATAAAGCCCAGGATCCCAAATGCTTTTCTAACAGCCTTCTTAATTTGTCCTGCCATATTCAAAGATTTGTGTTCCTGCACCCATTTTAAACTTAGACCATGTAGTTTGTATTGCCTTGCCACATTCTTCCTCCCTCCAGTCTGAAAAACAACCGTTCACCACTACTCTCTGCTTTCTGTCCCTTAGCGAGTTTAGCATCCATACTGTACCATATACAATGTACATTAATGATTTAGATGAAGGAATTGAATTTAATATATCCAAGTTTGCAGATGACACTAAACTGGATGGTGGTGTGAGCTGCGAGGAGGATGCTAAGAGGCTGCAGGGTGACTTGGACAGGTTAGGTGAATGGGCAAATGCATGGCAGATGCAGTATAATGTGGATAAGTGTGAGGTTATCCAATTTGGTGGCAAAAACACGAAGGCAGAATATTATCTGAATGGTGACAGATTAGTAAAAGGGGAGGTGCAACGAAACCTGGGTGTCATGGTTCATCAGTCAATGAAGGTAGGCATGCAGGTACAGCTGGCGGTGAAGAAGGCAAATGGTATATTGGCCTTCATAGCGAGAGGAATTGAGTATAGGAGCTGGGAGGTCTTACTGCAGTTGTACAGGGCCTTGGTGAGACCACACCTCAAATATTGTGTACAGTTTTGGTCTCCTAATCTGAGGAAGGACATTCTTGCTATTGAGTGAGTGCAGCGAAGGTTCACCAGACTGATTCCCGGGATTGCAGGACTGACATATGAAAAAAGACTGGATCGACTAGGCTTATATTCACTGGAATTTAGAAGAATGAGAGGGGATCTCATAGAAACATATAACATTCTGGCGGGATTGGACAGGTTAGATGCAGGAAGAATGTTCCCAATGTTGGGGAAGTCCAGAACCAGGGGTCACAGTCGAAGGATAAGGGGTAAGCCATTTAGGACCGAGATGAGGAGAAACTTCTTCACCCAGAGAGTTGTTAACCTGTGGAATTCCCTACCGCAGAAAGTTGTTGATGCCAGTTCGTTGGATATATTCAAGAGGGAGTTAGATGTGACCCTTACGGCTAAAGAATCAAGGGATATGGAGAGAAAGCAGGAATGGGGTACTGATGTTGCATGATCAGCCATGATCATATTGAATGGTGGTGCAGGCTCGAAGGGCTGAATGGCCTACTCCTGTACCTATTTTCTATGTTTCTATGTTTCTACTGGCACTGCCCCTTTAACCTTGCTAACAAGTCCAATGTGTGTTACTTTGTCTAACGCCTTTTGAATATCCATCATCATAGGCAGCCCCTCAGAATCGAGGAAGACTTGCTTCCACTCTTAGAATGTGTCCTTACGTGGCTGAACAGTCCAATACAAGAGCCACAGTCCCTGTCACAGATGGGACAGACAGTCGTTGAGGGAAAGGGTGGGTGGGACAGGTTTGCCGCACGCTCTTTCCGCTGCCTGCGCTTGTTTTCTGCACGCTCTCGGCAATGAGACTCAAGGTGCTCAGCGCCCTCCCGGATGCACTTCCTCCACTCAGCGCGGTCTTTGGCCAAGGACTCCCAGGTATTGGTGGGGATGCTGCACTTTATCAGGGAGGCTTTGAGGGTGTTGTAACGTATGTAGGCATCTTTAGTAATGACTCCACGAGGCAGGGTATGATACTTAAACTGTGTAGACCTGTAGTCCTTTATTTGCAGCTCCTGAGTGAGGACAACAAGCTGTGAGTTCCTTTTTATACTGGGTTACCTCCCTTAGGTCTCCAGCAGCAGCACCCTCTGGTGTACAGGCAAGGTGTGTACAGTATAAGGGTACATTCAGTGTTGCATAACAGTGTTACAGACATCACACAGTAAACAGGCATGCATACACAACAACACTTCACCCCCCCTAAGCATTTTTCATATCCTTCTTGTCATGACCAGGGGAGGTGATCAGTGGTGGGCTATGGGAGGTTGTGGTGAGGGTTGTGTGGTTGCCAGGTGTGACCCCTGTGCTTGAGGCTGGCCTCGTACGTTTCCCCTCCCTCACACACAGACCAAGTAGGTGTCACTGTTGTGAGGTGGTGGGCAGGGCCACAAGACTGGGTGGGCTCCTTGTCCACCAATTGGAATGAGGGTCAGGTCATCCCAGGGTTTGCCAGGGAAGCTGAAGGGTATTGACCTCATGCTCCTGGTGTTGGCCCTGGTGGCCAGGGATTGTAGGTCTGGTCTGGCGCAGGTTGCCATTGGTGGTGGCTGGGCTGCCCATTGACCACTGTCCCTGTGGTGGGTCTGCTTCCACTGCCTGTGTGTGTGTCCTGCAAGGGGCATCACATTCGTTCAAAAGGTCCAGGTTAAATGGTCAAGTAGCCTGCTGGACCTGGGGGTCTCCCACAGGGGGATTCCATTGGCATCAGTATGGTCCCTGTAGGACCCAATGTCCTTTGGCAGTGTCCTACCAGTATACATGACACCTTGGCTCTGATCACACATAGTCAAGCCTGCATTGTACATTCTAGCATTTGCATCACTTTTGGGTGTCCTAGTTTCAACAGACATGGTTACATTAGGTATTTCACATTCTCTATCATTATTGTTAAGCATAATAAACTTGTTCTTAACCTTACTGACGCCTGCATTCATCTCATTAGTCACATTAGTTAAACCAGCATCACAATTCATTGTTACATTGCATACATTTTCACACTTGCACCCTTTAATCGCATCTTTAGCTTTAAAGTCCGTGTACTCAAATAGTTGAAACTTCCCCTTTAAATTTATTTGGTTACCAGTCTCCTTTAAGGGAACCTTCAAATCCAATTGGCCGCTCGGTGTCACGTGATGCTCCACCATACTCACTTGTGGTATGGCCACGGCCATTTTGATTACAAGTTTTTCTCCTCGTGCTGCAGCCGCCATTTTCTGGCTTTCCTGCAGGTAGGCTGCGATGGTCTTTCCTTCCACAGGTTCGACCCTGGACATCGGGAATCCATTTCTTTCGATGCTGTTCACCTCTTGGAGTGCTGCCTCGGTCCGGAAAGTGGAGTTTGGATCCTCGGTCTTGGAGATTTCGCCGGGGAGCTGTGGAGTCGTCGCCGCGCCGTCGAGCTGGACAGTAGAACCTTTGGATGCAGCGATGGATCCATGTTCAAGGTCGATTGCCGGAGCCCGGAGGCCTGGGAGCAGCTTCGCTTGGACCGGATGCCGTTGTGGTCAATTGGCAGGATTCATCCAAAGTTCTTCAAAGTTCGCTTGGCTCATCACAGACTGGCTCGCCCCTGTGTCGCTCTCCATAGAAACTGGGATTCCGTCGACATCTACTTTCATCACCCATGGAGAACTTTCGGTGGAGTAGGTATGAGTTGCATACTCTTCTTCCAGGGGTTGAGCAACTTCACCTTCCTCTGTGTCGGAGTCCCGGTGATCAGCCAGCTCATCAGAGATGCGGTGAGTACAGCTTTTGCTGCACATCCTTTGAAGGTACCTTTTCTCTTTGCATGCATAGTCTTTGTAGTGGCACTGGTGGGCCCTGTGTTTTCCTCCACAGCGCCAGCACGGGGCTAGCCGGTTTGCCCCATGTGGTGGACTCAGCGTTGCGGGACTCGGAGCAGCGTTTCTGCCCTTAGAAATATCACTGCTCTTGTCGGTTTAGAGTCCCTTAGTGCTTCATTTCGGTGGTCGCCAAAGTCGCACGGTGCAGCCAGTCTCCTTAAGTGTTCCAATCTTTCTACAAAAGCATCACAACCTTCCCCATTGGTAAATTGCTGAAAGATGCTGAGATTCGAAATGCTGAGCATGTGGTTCGTAACCTCGTATCCCATCCTCGTCGCCAGTTGTAGCGTATGTAGGCACCTTTAATAATGACTCCACGAGGCAGGGTATGATACTTAAAACTGTGTAGACCTGTAGTCCTTTGTTTGTAGCTCCTGAGTGAGGACAACAAGCTGTGAGTTCCTTTTTATACTAGGTCTCCAGCAGCAGCACCCTCTGATGTACAGGTAAGGTGTGTTCAGTATAAGGGTGCATTCAGTGTGGCATAACAGTGTTACAGACATCACTCAGTAAACAGGCATGCATACACAACAGGTGTCCTTGTAACGTTTCCTCTGTGCACATTTGGCTCGTTTGCCATGAAGGAGTTCCGAGTCGAGCACTTGCTTAGGGAATCTCATGCCTGGCATGTGGACAATGTGGCCTGCCCAGCGGAGTTAATCAAGTGTGGTGTAATGTCTGTAAGCTTGTAGTGTTTGTAGCCCCACATTGTGGATATGGATGTATTGTGTACTGCAACTGCAGAGTTAATAATAAACAGAACCAGACAGATTCCGGAGGCATCCGAGAGAGAGCTGCCTGCCATGTTGGAAGCTGTGTGTGCTTGTGCTATGTGAATAAATCACATTTGGCGATGAGATGGGATTTTTCGGATGATTTAAAGCTTATATTTTGTTGGGGAAGGAATCAGCCAGCCGAAAGAGAGACTTTGGAAGTTTATGTCTTTGGAAAAAAGCTACAAAACCTTAGGTAAAATACAGCACACGGTGTGAACAGCTAGAGATTAAAATGGCAGGTGTAATCGGACATTTGGGGGAATATAGACATGACCAGGAACATTTTAAAGCGTATGTGGATCGGCTAGAAATGTATTTCACTGCAAATAACATAATCGAAGTTCCAGACAATGCAGTCCAGAACCAGGCTGTGTTGGAACGTAAGAAAGCGATCTTCTTATCGGAGGCAGGTCCGGCATTATATGAAACCCTTGTAAATCTGCTTGTGCCTGATGAACCAAAGGACACAACGCTTAAAGAGATTTTAACGAAGCTGGAGCAGCACTATAACCCCAAACCGTTAGAAATTGCTGAAAGCTATCGTTTTGGGATCGGAATCAAATGTCTGATGGAAGTATCAGTGATTACATCGTAGCATTAAAAAAGCTATCGATGCACTGTAATTTTGGAAACTTTCAAAACCGAGCATTACGGGATCGTTTTGTTTGTGGGGTGAAAAATGATGCAATCAGAAGGAAGTTATTGATGACGGATGACATAGAAACATAGAAACATAGAAAATAGGTGCAGGAGTAGGCCATTCAGCCCTTCTAGCCTGCACCGCCATTCAATGAGTTCATGGCTGAACATGAAACTTCAGTACCCCCTTCCTGCTTTCTCGCCATAACCCTTGATCCCCCGAGTAGTAAGGACTTCATCTAACTCCCTTTTGAATATATTTAGTGAATTGGCCTCAACTACTTTCTGTGGTAGAGAATTCCACAGGTTCACCACTCTCTGGGTGAAGAAGTTTCTCCTCATCTCGGTCCTAAATGGCTTACCCCTTATCCTCAGACTGTGACCCCTGGTTCTGGACTTCCCCAACATTGGGAACATTCTTTCTGCATCTAACCTGTCTAAACCCGTCAGAATTTTAAACGTTTCTATGAGATCCCCTCTCATTCTTCTGAACTCCAGTGAATACAAGCCCAGTTGATCCAATCTTTCTTGATAGGTCAGTCCCGCCATCCCGGGAATCAGTCTGGTGAACCTTCGCTGCACTCCCTCAATAGCAAGAATGTCCTTCCTCAAGTTAGGAGACCAAAACTGTACACAATACTCCAGGTGTGGCCTCACCAAGGCCCTGTACAACTGTAGCAACACCTCCCTGCCCCTGTATTCAAATCCCCTCGCTATGAAGGCCAACATGCCATTTGCTTTCTTAACCGCCTGCTGTACCTGCATGCTAACCTTCAATGACTGATGTACCATGACACCCAGGTCTCGTTGCACCTTCCCTTTTCCTAATCTGTCACCATTCAGATAATAGTCTGTCTCTCTGTTTTTACCACCAAAGTGGATAACCTCACATTTATCCACATTATACTTCATCTGCCATGCATTTGCCCACTCACCTAACCTATCCAAGTCACTCTGCAGCCTAATAGCATCCTCCTCGCAGCTCACACTGCCACCCAACTTAGTATCATCTGCAAATTTGGAGATACTGCATTTAATCCCCTCGTCTAAATCATTAATGTACAATGTAAACAGCTGGGGCCCCAGCACAGAACCTTGCGGCACTCCACTAGTCACTGCCTGCCATTCTGAAAAGTACCCGTTTACTCCTACTCTTTGCTTCCTGTCTGACAACCAGTTCTCAATCCACATCAGCACACTACCCCCAATCCCATGTGCTTTAACTTTGCACATTAATCTCTTGTGTGGGACCTTGTCGAAAGCCTTCTGAAAGTCCAAATATACCACATCAACTGGTTCTCCTTTGTCCACTTTACTGGAAACATCCTCAAAAAATTCCAGAAGATTTGTCAAGCATGATTTCCCTTTCACAAATCCATGCTGACTTGGACCTATCATGTCACCATTTTCCAGATGCACTGCTATGACATCCTTAATAATTGATTCCATCATTTTACCCACTACTGAGGTCAGGCTGACCGGTCTATAATTCCCTGTTTTCTCTCTCCCTCCTTTTTTAAAAAGTGGGGTTACATTGGCTACCCTCCACTCCATAGGAACTGATCTTGACTTTTGAGATTGCTTGTCAGACAGCGAGGTCAATGGGCATGGCCGAACAATATTCCCGAGAATTAAATAATAATTACGGTCGTCAGTCAACCGAGGTAAATCACCTGCAGGTTCAAAGTAAAAGACGGTGGGGCCCAAAAGTCTCAGGAACTGGAAATTCTAACAGAGCGTCGAAGTCGTGCTATAGGTACCTGGGACAACACATTGCTCAAAGTTGTCCATACGTGAAGGCAGAGTGTTTCTTCTGCAGAAAGACTGGGCATCTTGCGAAGGCATGCCAACTGAAGAGTAGACCAGTTTTTAAAGCTATGAGTCCCAGTCCAGCGTTTAAAGCTATGAGTAGAAATCCCAAAAGACTACATAGCATGGGAGAACAACAACAGGACGAGGAGAAATTAGAGTTACATGTCATCAGGAGCACGAGGTTAACGGACAGCGATTCGGAAAGCATCAAAATCCACATAGATGTTGCGGGTTTCAAGATACCAATGGAAATTGACACGGGTGCATCCATGCGTGTAGTACCGGAGTCGCTATACCTCAACAAATTGAGTGATTTCGAACTGGAGAAATCCAAGATAGAGCTGCGAGGCTACTCGGGAAAGAAAATTCCTGTGGTAGGTCGTATCACCCTACCGGTGAAATATAAAGATCAATTTCAGAACTTGCCTCCAATAGTAATGAAAGGAGACAAGTCTGCCATACTAGGAAGAAATTGGTTGAGCTCACTGAAGCTGGATTGAAGTAAGATTTTCTGTGTGGAAGCGAGATTTTCATCAACGGATGAGGTTATCAAGCAGTATCCGAAAGTGTTCTGCGAAACGGGCAGTCCGATCAAAGGCTTCAAGGCGAGTGTCAGGGTACAGAAGGACGCTAGATCAGTTTACTACAAGCCACGTTCCGCACCATATGCACTCAAGGAGAAAGTTGAGCAAGAACTCAAAAGACTAGAGACTGAGAACATTATTTGTAAGATAGATCGATGTAATTGGACTACACCCATTGTTGTTGTACCTAAGTCCGATGGTAAGGTAAGATTGTGTGGTGATTATAAAGTAACCGTAAACCAGGTTCAAAGGGTAATGTCCCCAATACATAGCCGAATATAGAAGATTAGTACACAACACTGACAGGTGGTCAGATCTTCTCAAAACTGGATCTTACGAATGCCTACTTACAGCTTGAACTAGATGAGGAATCCAAGTCATGTTTGACTATAAATACTCATCGCCTATATCAATTTAATAGGCTACCGTTTGGAGTGTCTTCCGCCCCTGCCATATTCTAAGGGGTGATGAACCAGATTTTGCAAGGTATTGAAGGGGTAGTATGTTATTTGGATGAAATACTAATTTCAGCACCAAATAGGCAAATTCATAACAACATATTGAATGAAGTCCTCAAATGGCTAGAGAAGCACAGAGTACGAGTGTCTGCTCGTAAGTGTGAGTTATTTAAAAACTCAGTGGAGTACTTAGGGTACAGAGTAGACAAAGATGGTTTACATCCAACCAAAGAAAAATTGGATGCAATTAGAAATGCACCCACTCCCAGGAATGTCACTGAACTTCATTCATTCTTGGGTCTTTTGAACTATTATGGGAAGTTCCTACAAAATTTGGCTACAGTATTACATCCACTGAATGAACTTTTGAAAAAACAGATCCATTGGAAGTGGTCAAAAGAATGCGATACAGCATTCAAGGAGTATAAAAGCAAATTGGTAGAGAGCACCATGTTAGTTCACTATGACATATCTAAGGAGATTAAGATAGCATGTGATGCCGCTCTGTATGGAGTTGGGGCAGTGATCTCTCCTGTAGTGGGGAGGAGAGACCAATTGTTTTTGCTTCACGCACTCTCAGTGCCAGTGAGAGTAATTATGCGCAAATTGAAAGGGAAGCTTTGTCATTAATTTTTGTGGTCAAGAAGTTTCACAAATACTTGTATGGTCGTAAGTTTACCATCGTTACGGACCATAAGCCTCTAACAGCAATCCTCCATCCAAAGTCCCCGGTTCCAACATTAGCTGCAGCCCAAATGGAGAGATGGGCTTTGATTTTGTCAGCATATACAGATGATATTGAATACAGACGATCGGCTGATCACAGTAATGCTGATACAATGTCTAGATTGCCTTCCCCATCACAAGTTACACCCAATAGGGAAGAAGTGTTTTATTTTTCATACATTGATGAACTGCCAGTCACAGCTGAAGAGATTGGTAGAGCAACCAAACGTGACCCAGTTATGTCAAAGGTGAATGAGTATATTGCAAATGGATGGCCAAACCAGGTAACAGACAAAGATACACATCCATTCTTCATTCATAGGAATGAATTATCAGTAGATAAAGATTATATCATGTGGGGTGCAAGAGTGGTTATACCAAAGAAATTCAGGTCCAAATTATTAGGAGACCTCCATGACCAGCACCTGGGAATGTGCTTGACCAAGAGTTTTGCACGCAGTTATTTATGGTGGCCAGGTCTTGATAAAGATATAGAGTACATCATGAGTCAGTGTACGACATGTCAATCGGCAAGCAAGCAACCACCACCAGTACCATTACAGCCATGGAAATGGCCTCACAGGGTATGGCAAAGGCTACATATTGATTTTGCTGAGTTAGATGGACAACAATTGTTCATTGTGATTGATAGCCATTCGAAGTGGGTTGAGGTGTTTCCAATGTGGAAAATAACAACAAGTAAAACATTGGACATTTTGTGAAAATTATTTTCTTCATTTGGCCTCCCTGAAGAGATTGTTTCAGATAATGGACCACAATTTCATTTTGAAGAATTTGCACTATTCACGAGCAAAAATGGGGTGAAACATACCAATGATCCACCATACGACCCTGCTTCGAATGGTGCAGCAGAGCGCACTGTACAAATTGTAAAACGTGCCCTCATAAAATAAATGTTAGATCCAAATCCAAGGAAACGACAGTTGTCATTGGATCACAAATTGGCAAATTTTTTGATTACATATCGAAATACTCCTCACACAACTACTGGTAGAACACCAGCAGAGTTGTTTCTCAAACGACAGCCACGAACCAGATTCTCGTTGTTAAAACCAAATTTGGCACAGTCCATAGAAGAGACACAATTAAGACAGAAAGAGAATCATGATAGAGGTAGAGTAAAAGAGAGAAGTGTAAAATTAAACCAGAAGTTGAGAGTGAAGAACCATCACCATAAATGGTCAAGGTGGTTACCAGGAAGAGTGGTGAAGATATGTGGTCCTCGCACATATTTGGTAAAGATGTTTGATAATGGACAGGTTAGGTTTGTTCATATTGATCATATTTTACCTACAGATATGGAAGGAGTTGAAGGTGGGAATGATTCAATTATTTCTGACTCATCAGATAGTTTTGATACACCAGGTTTGGAAGGTTCTGTTCGAGAGCAAAGGTATCCTCTTCAAAACAGAAAACAAGTGGTAAAGTTAAATTTGTTAATAAGGAAAAAAATAAGTTTATATCCTGTGTTATGTATAAAAATGAAAGTTATGTATGATGTTTGTTATAATAACTTCTTCATTAAGGAGGGAGAAGTGTAATGTTTGTAAGCTTGTAATGTTTGTAGCTCCACACTGTGGATGTGGACTTATTGTGTACTGCAACTGCAGAGTTAATAATAAAATGAACCAGGCAGATTCCGGAGGCTTCCGAGAGAGAGCTGCCTGCCATGTTGGAAGCTATGTGTGCTTCTGCTCTGTGAATATATCACATGTGGTCAATGCTTCAATGCTGGGGATGTTGGCCTGGTCGAGAACACTAATGTCGGTGCGACTGTCCTCCCAGGGAATTTGCAGGATCTTGCGGAGATATCGTTGGTGATATATCTCCCGCGACTTGAGGTGTCTACTGTACATGGTCCATATCTCTGAGCCATACAGGAGGGCGTGTATTACTACAGCCCTTCAGACCATGAGTATCCATATATACATCAACTACACTATACTCATCAATCCTCAAGGAATGTAATCAAATTAGTCAAACACAATTTAACAAATCTGTGCTGACTTTCATTTATTAGCCCATACTTTTCTAAATGCCAATTAATTTTGACCTGGATTATTGTCTCAAGGTTCATCAATATTAAGCGGACTGGCCTATAGTTGCCGGGTTTATCACTCTCCCCTTTTTAAACATGGTGTAACTTTTGTAATCATGCAGTTGTTCAGCACCGCTATATCCAAGGAGGATTAGAAGATTGTGGCCAAAGCCACCGCAATTTCCACCCTTACTTCCTCAGTAACCTTGGATACATCCCATCGGGACCAGGTGACTTTTCTACTTTGAGGACTGGCAACCTTTTAAGCACCTCCTCTTTATCAATTTTTATGCTATCCAATATCACTCCTAACTCTGCCTTTACTGCTGCATTGGCAGCGTCCTCTTCTCCAGTGGGTACAGGTGCAAAGCACTCGCTAGAATATCTTCTGTTTGGCCCCTAATCAGCCCCATCCTTCCTTTCACCACCCTTTTACAATTTATGTGTTTCTAAAAATCTTTTTGGATTCCCTTTTACGTTAGCTGCTAATCTATTCTTATACTCTTTCTCTTTGCCGCTCTTATTTCCTTGTTTTTAGATCTCCTCTGTAGTTTCTATATTCAGCTTGGTTCTGTACTGCATTATGAACCTTACAATTCTCAAAGCCTCCTTTTTCATTTTAATCTCTAGATCTTTAGTCATCCAGGGATCTCTAGCTTTGGATGCCTGTCCTTTCCCCCGTGTGAGAATGTGTCTACTTTGTACCTGAACCATCTCCTCTTTGAAGGTCTCCCATTGTTCAATTACTGTTTTGTCTCCCAATGTTTGATTCCAATGCACCAGGGCCAGATCCATTTTCAACTCCTCTAGTTAAGTATTTTTATGCTTGATTGTACCTTTCCCTTTTCCACAACTATTCTAACCCTGATATGATCACTGATCCCCAAATGCTCTCCCACTGAAACATGCTCCACTTGCCCTACTTCATTCTCCAGAACTGGATCAAACACTGCGTCATCCTCGGCCAATAGGATTCGGTGGGAGGAGGCTGGTATGGAGCAGAAACACCAGCATAGACCTGTTGGGCTGAACGGCCTCTTTCTGTTCTGTAAATCGTATGGAATCTCTGTAAAGCATGTCAAGCTAAAGGTCCTACAAAATGGAAAGAGCTGTAGAGATTACAGAGAGTTGAATAAATGCATTCATTAGCAAATTGTCCTAAAATAAAATCTCTGATAATTTTTGAAATTTTTGGGCATCTGACAATTAAAGTGCATGAAATTATGCTCTAAGGTGCTTAACACTGAAAGATAATCAGTAACAGATTGCACGAAACAGCCCTTCAGACACCGAATCGTTGCTACAACAGGCGGGAGAACTGCCTCAGCTGTTTGAGTTTCTCTTTAGATTTCAGACACAGCATTTAGGGTCAGGATCAGGGTCAGGGTCAAGGTCAGGGTCAGGGTTAGGGTCAGGGTCAGGGTCAGGATCAGGGTCAGGGGCAAGGTCAGCATCAGGGTTAGGGTCAGGGTCAGGGTCAGGGTCAAGGTCAGGGTCAGGGTCAAGGTCAGGGTCAGGGTTAGGGTATGGTGTCTGATCTTGTAACTTCTTGTAATCAAACTACATGTGCTTGATGTGAAAAGGCATTGTTACTTTGTGAAAACATTTTTCTTCATGGAGAAGATTTCCTCTGACTGCGCTGTAACACAATTATAACTTCTTTTATAAAGAATCTGATTTCCCAGCATGCCCAAGCACACAATGATTCTTCACTATGTTTGTTGAAGGTTGTGTTTTACAAAAGGTCCTTAAACTGAACCTCCTTCTCAAACTGTTTCTAAAAATGCTGCTATATCACCTCTTCCCATCATGAGGTGATTCCCTGAAGTGCATTGCTCCCTGGCATGGTCATGTTGAGTCAGAAGATTCATTGTTTTATAACTATAGCAATATGGTCACCACAATTTGACAGGAAAAATGAGAAGGGAAATGTATTACAGGAAGTAAGTGTGAGACTTGTAGATTTCCTGTGATGTGAAATATGAGGGTAAATGTATCCTTCATCACTTGTCAGATAAACCAGCAGTACCACATCATCCGCCATTTTACACTGCGCAGCAAAAGTTAAAACTAGTCCCTTGGTCTTTCGCTTACCTGCCTTTGTTACCTCTGTGTTGCTGCTTCTATCTGTCTTTTCTCTTTTCTTCATTATGTGTGTGTACAGTCCCATTCTCAACACCAGCTGAAAACAGAAACAGCCCAATAGATTGGGACCCCGAGTTAATATTTGCTTAAACAGTAGTTAACAAGCCTGGTTTACGTGGAAAATTAAATTGTTAACTGTCTCGGAATCATTTTGGAAAAGTTCGTCAACTGTTGGTGGGGAAAGAAAGTAAGAATTGTGTTTTTTAAACTACGAAGATTGAGAAGGGATTTGACTGAGGTGTTCAGAACAACAAAAAGCAGATAAACACAGATTATTTCCACAATAGATAAATGACGAAGATGCAAACGATGACAGACAGGTAAAGACCAGTGCTGTTTGTCAGGTGTGTGGCTGTGCACTGCTCCAGGGAACCCGCACACCCAACTTGCTGCCATTTCAATGTAAAAACCACATCGCGCAGCATATTAAAGGGTTCCTCTGGCCCTCTGGTCCATCGAGTCTGTTATACCCACTCTCCATCCAAAACCATGTCATCTCCTGGGAGAGGTGCAAATCTAGATTTTAAAACCCAGGCCAATTTGGGGGGAAAGATCTGGAAAATTTCTCTCCAACCCATCTCAGCGATGAAAACGAGTCCAGGAGATCACTCTGGCCCTGAACTCCCTGCAGTACCCACCTTCTGTTCGAGACGATCATGTATTCCACTATCATTGTAATCCATGTATAAGCTGACCTAAGTTGTACACCTTGAGAACATTGACCACAAGGGGGTGAACTTGTGGGAGACACTCCTAACCTGGACTTTCAGGTATAAAAGGGGAAGCTCCACCCACCTTCATCACTTGAAGTCTTGGTAATAAAGGTAACTGGTCACAGAGTAACCTTCTCTCAAGTATGGGCCTCTTGTGCATTTGTACTGTATGGTAAGGACGTATCATTGGTGATGAGAAACTGGGATTTAAACCACACAAGCATGGCCACTAGCAGCACAGAAGAGAGGTACTGTGTTGGTGATGATTGGGATGACTTTATTGAGAGACTACAGCAAAGTTTTGTCACTAAGGAATGGTTGGGACAGGATTCGGCCGACAAACGCAGGGCTCATCTCCTGACGGTTTGTGGATCCAGAACGTACTCCCTGATGAAGGACCTTCTAGCGCCAGAGAAACCGGCGGACAAGACGTTCGAAGAGCTCAGTAAGTTGATCGGTGAACACCTTAAACCGGCGAGCAGCATGCACATGGCGAGACACCGGTTTTACACGCAACGGTGGCGAGAAGGGCAAAGCGTTCCAGACTTCGTGGCAGATCTCCGGCGATTGCCGAGCCTATGTAAGTACCCAGATGCATGCAGGGCGGAGATGCTGTGAGACTTTTTTTATTGAGGGCATCGGGCACGCTGGAGTTTTCAGGAAACTGATTGAGACCAAAGACTTGGCCTTGGAAGCGGCGGCTCTGATAGCCCAGACATTTATCTCAGGGGAGGAAGAGACCAGAATGATGTATGACAAAAATCTTGCCTCAAATGCGGCAAACGACCAGGGAGTCAACATTGTTAACGCGGCACACAGTTCTCTAGGAAGACAATGGTAATCGGACATGCCCCAGCATGTAGTCGAACCCAAAGGGGGAATTCAACAGAGACAATGGCTAACTGAATGGCGATTCATGCCATCGCAATGGACAATGCGGCCAGTAATGGGGCCATCAACACCTGTTAATGGTGCGCTTAAGTACAGTTACATAGACAGTCAGAGACAATCGACTGGTAATGGACCTTTTGTTTCCAAGAATGGGGCCTCCAGCTCATGCTGGAGGTGTGGAGGCAAACACCCAGCCAGAGTTTGTAGGTATCAGCAATATACCTGCAGAAACTGCAACGTCAGCGGTCACTTCACGCGTATGTGCAGAAAGCCTGCAGCCAGGTTGATGTACGAGGAGGACGGGCCCTATGCAAGCCCTACAAGGCCAAATGAATACCGGGGGAAATCGCTGGAAGCTGAAGTTCAGCGAGTTCATGTGGAGCACATATAAAGTTCATATACCAAGACACCACCGATAATGATGAAAGTGATCCTCAATGGCATCCCAGTATTAATGGAGCTAGACACGGGGGGCAGCCAGTCCCTAATGAGTATCAAACAGTTCGAAAGGTTGTGGGTGTCTAAGGCCAGGAGGCCAAAATTATTGCCGATTGACGCACAGCTACGGACATACACAAAGGAGATCATTCCGGTGCTAGGCAGCGTCACGGTAGTCGTGACCCACAAAGATTCGGAGGAGAACAGGTTACTCTGGATTGTCCCGGGGGATGGTCCCGCACTACTGGGGAGGAGTTGGCTTGCTGTCATGAACTGGAAATGGGGTGATGTAATGCAATTTCTTCTGTGGAGTGAGTATCATGCTCACAGGACATGGACAAATTTGACTCATTATTTCAACCTGGCATCGGCACTTTCATGGGGCCAAGGCAGTGATTCACATAAACCCAGACGCCTGGCCAGTGCACCACAAGGCCAGAGCAGTGCCGTACGTGATGCAGGAAAAGATAGAATGCAAATTGGACCGCCTGCTGAGGGAAGGCATCATCTCGCCAGTCGAATTCAGTGACTGGGCGAGCCCGATCATGCCGATGCTCAAGGCGGATGGGTCGGTCAGGATATGTGGCGATTACAAGGCCACCATCAATCGGGTGTCACTCCAAGACCAGTACCCGCTACCGAGAGCGGAGGACCTCTTTGCGACACTATCCGGTGGCAAACTTTTTTCAAAATTGGACCTGACCTCAGCTTACATGACCCAGGAGCTGGCTAGTGAGTCGAAGAAGCTGACCACCATCACGACACACAAGGGATTGTTTGAGTATAAGAGATGTCCATTCGGGATTCGTTCGGCCACCGTGATATTTCAGCGAAATATGGAAAGCCTCCTCAAGTCGATTCCAAGGACAATGGTTTTTCAAGACGACATCCTCATCACGGGTCATGATACTGAAGAACACCTCCACAACCTGGAGGAGGTGCTACGCAGACTGGACCGGGTAGGACTGCAACTGAAAAAGGCGAAGTGCGTCTTCTTAGCTCCAGAGGTAGAATTCCTGGGGAGGAGGGTAGCAGCAGACAGGATCAGACCTACTGCGTCCAAAACGGAAGCAATCCAAAGAGCACCCAGACCCCGTAACACGACGGAGCTGCGCTCGTTCCTGGGGCTCCTGAACTATTTTGGTAACTTTCTTCCCAAATTGAGCACGTTGTTAGAGCCGCGACACGTGCTCCTACGCAAAGGTCATGATTGGGTCTGGGGGTCAGCCAGGAAAGGGCTTTTGATAGAGCACGCAATTTGTTATGCTCCAACAAACTGTTAACGTTACATGACTGTGTAAGAAACTTGTTTTAACCTGTGATGCGTCGTCCTATGGGGTCGGGTGTGTGTTGCAGCATGTGAATGCCAATGGTCAGTTACAGCCGGTAGCTTATGCCTCCAGGAGTCTGTCCCAGGCAGAAAGGGGCTACGGGATGGTAGAAAAGGAAGCACTAGCATGTCTATATGCAGTAAAAAAAATGCACCAGTACCTGTTTGGCAGGAAATTTGAGCTGGAGACATATCACAAACCCCTAACGTCCCTTTTGGCTGACAACAAGGCCATAAATGCAAACGCATCGGCCCGCATACAGAGGTGGGCACTTACGTTAGCCGCCTATGACTACACAATTCGGCACAGACCGGGCACCGAAAACTGCACGATGCACTCAGCAGGCTCCCACTAGCCACCACTGAGGGGGCAACTGAGCATGATGCTGAGATGGTCATGGCTGTTGAAGCTTTTGAAAGCGAAGGTTCAGCTGTGACAGCCCGGCAGATTAAAGACTGGACAAATAAAGACCCGCTACTGTCTTTAGTTAAGAAATGTGTCCTGAATGGGGACTGGGCAGCCACGTACAGGGCATGCCCTGAGGAATTTAAACTGTTTCATAGGCGCAAGGATGAACTCTCGATTCAGGCCGATTGCCTACTGTGGGGAAACCGAGTAGTCATGCCCCAGATGGGCAGAGAGGTGTTTATCAGAGAACTTCACAATGAGCACCCGAACATCGTCATGATGAAGGCAATTGCCAGGTCACACGTTTGGTGGCCAGGGATAGATGCAGATCTGGAACTTTGTGTTCGCAGGTGCAGCACGTGTGCTCAGCTGGGCAACGCACCCAGGGAAGCCCCCCTTAGCCCCTGGTCCTGGCCCACCAAGCCATGGTCACGCATCCATGTGGACTATGCAGGTTCTTTCATGGGAAAAATGTTTTTGGTTGTAGTAGACGCCTACTCCAAATGGATTGAGTGTGCCATTTTAAATTCAAGCACATCCTCTGCCACGGTAGAAAGTCTACGGGAAATGTTCGCCGCCCATGGTCTACCGGACGTCTTGGTCAGCGACAATGGCCCGTGCTTCACAAGCACTGAATTCCAGGACTTCATGGCAGGCAATGGAATCAACCATGTCAGAACGGCACCATTCAAGCCGGCCTCAAACAGCCAGGCGGAACGAGCAGTGCAGATAATCAAACAGGGGATGCTCAGAATCCAACGGGGTTCCCTACAAAGCCGCTTATCACGCCTCCTGTTGGCCAATAGATCCCGACCACACTCGCTCACAGGGGTTCCACCCGCAGAGCTGCTAATGAAAAGGATGCTCAAAACCAGTTTATCCCTTATATACCCTACTATGAAAGAAATTGATGAGAGACTACCATGACAGGAATGCGAGGGCGTGATGTATTGATGTCAATTACCCTGTTTTTGTCCTTAATTATGCTGCAGGATCCAAATGGCTTGCAGGCACTGTGATTGCCAAAGAGGGGAATAGGGTTTTGGTAGTTAAACTTACCAATGGACAAATCTGCCGCAAACATGTGGATCAAACAAAAAGGAGGTTCAGCAACCCCACAGAAGAAGCAGAGGAAGAACACGACGTAGAGTTTACTCCACCACAGGTGACCGAACACCGGAATCAAGTGGAGGAGAGCCCAGTCACTGTGGGCAGTCTGGATAGGCCTGAGGCACCACAAACAGCAGACACTCAGGCCAGCGCCCAACAACCGGAGCCCCAACTCAGGCGCTCTACAAGGGAGCGTAAACCACCAGAGAGACTTAACCTGTGATCCCAATAAGACTTTAGGGGGGAGGTGATGTCATGTATTCAACTATCATTGTAACCCATGTATAAGCTGACCTAAGTTGTACACCTTGAGAACATTGACCACAAGGGGGTGAACTTGTGGGAGACACTCCTAACCTGGATTTTCAGGTATAAAAGGGGAAGCTCCACCCACCTTCATCACTTGAGGTCTTGGTAATAAAGGTAACTGGTCACAGAGTGACCTTCTCTCAAGTATGGGCCTCATGTGCATTTATACTATATAGTAAGGACATAGCAGAGGTGATCTGTGCCCCAGCCAAATTGATAATCCCAACACCTCAAACTAAACGTGAGAGACACAAAGTGGGCATTAGCAGAAACGTTGTCACCCAGAGAGTTATCAGAATGTAGACTGCTTTGCTATAAGTGGTCTACACAGAGCAATCTTAAAGCGAGTGGACTTAAACAGAGTAGTTTATTTGGGAATTTGGAAAGAGTAGGGATTCGGAGGAGAGGGGGAGGAGTTACAGCTTTTTGTCCACTCTATTTGTCGTGCTTTGTGTTACAACAGAGGAAAAAATCGAAAGTGTGACATTGGCTCAAGGGACACAGCTGATTGGTGAGGAGCCGGTGAGTGTTTTCGTCTTCTAGTTTTAAGTTTATTTCATAGTCAAATAACTCGAGGCATGGCAGGGCAGCTGAGATCCGTGGAGTGCACATCCTGTGCCATGTGGGAAATCCTGGATGCTTCGCGCAGCCGGGACGACCACATGTGCAGGCGGTGTCTCCAATGCAGCAACTTGAGCTCCGCGTTTCGGAGCTTGAACGGCGGCTGGAGTCACTGCAACGCATCCACGAGACTGAGAATATCGTGGATAGTACATTTCTAGAGGCGGTCACCCCACAGCTTAAGAGTGTGCAGGCAGAGAGGGAGTGGGTGACCACCAGACAGAAGTGGAGGCCTAGGCAGTTAGTGCAGGAGTTCCCTAAGTGCATTTCACTCTCCAACCAGTACACTGTTCTGAGTCCCGGTGAGGGCGATGGTGCCTCTGGGGAGTGCAGCCAGAGCCAAGTCCAAGGCACCATGGGTGGCTCAGCTGCACAGGATGGGGATGGGGGCAGGGGGGGAGGCAGAAGAATGGAAGAGCAATAGTGGAAGGGGATTCAATAGTTAGGGGAGCAGACAGGCGTTTCTGCGGCCACAGATGTGACCCCAGGATGGTAAGGGGTTGTGGGGAGCGGGCAGGGAAGTGGACCTGAGTCTATGATCAGATCAGCCATGATCGTATTAAATGGTGGAGCAGGCTCGAGGGACCGTGTGGCCTACTCCTGCTCCTGTTTCTTATGTTCTTATGGTATGTTGCCTCCCTGGTGCCAGGGTCAAGGATGTCACCGAGCGGCTGCAGGGCATTCTGGGGGGAGAGGGTGAACAGCCAGAGGTCGTGGTCCATATCGGGATCAATGACATGGGTAGAAAGAGGGATGAGGTCCTGCAGGCAGAGTTTAGGGAGCTAGGAGAGAGATGAAAAAGCAGGACCTCAAAGGTAGTAATCTCCGGATTATTCCTGGTGCCACGAGCTAGTGAATACAGAAATAGAAATAGAGCAGATGAATGCATGGCTGGAGAGATGGTGCAGGAGGGAGGACTTTAGATTCCTGAGGCATTGGGACCACTTCTGGGGGAGGTGGGACCTTTACAAGCCGGACTGGTTGCACCTCAACAGCGCCGGGACCAATAACCTCATGGGGGTGGGGGGGGGGGTGTTGCTAGCTTGGCAGGGGTTTGGGAACCAGAGAATAGGTTCAGTGGGGAGAGAAGCAAAGCTGGAATTGGAAAGCAAAAAAGTAGAAAGTGAATTCGGAAGACAGAGGAAACTAGGCCCAGAAAATAGACCGCAAGGAAGTTCGGCAGTGCTAAATGGTACATACTTCAATGCAAGGAGTCCAGGGAATAAGGCAGATGAGCTGAGGGCACAGATAGACACTTGGGAGTACGATATTCTAGCTATTACAGAGACATGGCTGAAAGAAGGGCAGGAATGGCAGCTCAACATTCCTGGTTACAGGGTTTTCAGACGGGATAGAGAGGGGGGTAAAAAAGAAGCATGGAAACATAGAAAATAGGTGCAGGATTAGGCCATTCGGCCCTTCGAGCCTGCACCACTATTCAATATGATCATGGCTGATCATGCAACTTCAGTACCCCATTCCTGCTTTCTCTCCATACCCCTTGATCCCTTCAACTCCCTTTTGAATATATCGAACAAACTGGCCTCAACAACTCTCTGCGGTAGAGAATTCTACAGATTCACAATTCGCTGAGTGAAGAAGTTTCTCCTCATCTCGGTCCTAAATGGCTTATCCCTTATCCTTAGACTGTGTCCCCTGGTTCTGGACTTCCCCAACATCGGGAACATTCTTCCTGCATCTAACCTGTCCAATTCCGTTGGAATTTTATATGTTTCTATGAGATCCCCTCTCATTCTTCTAAATTCCAGTGAATATAAGCCTAGTCGATCCAGTCTTTCTTCATATATCAGTCCCGCCATCCCAGGAATCAGTCTGATGAACCTTCGCTGCACTCTCTAAAGAGCAAGAATGTCCTTCCTCAGATTAGGAGACTAAAACTGTATATAATATTCAAGGTGTGGCCTTACCAAGGCCCCTGTACAACTGCAGTAAGACCTCCCTGCTCCAATACTCAAATCCCCTAGCTATGAAGGCCAACATGCCATTTGCTTTCTTCACCGCCTGCTCCACCTGCATGCCAACTTTCAATGACTGATATACCATGACACCCAGGTTTCAATGCACTCTTCTTTTCCTAATCTGTCACCATTCAGATAATATTCTGCCTTCCTGTTTTTGCCCCCAAAGTGGATAACCTCACATTTATCTACATTATACTGCATCTGCCATGCATTTGCCCACTCATCTAACCTGTCCAAGTCACCCTGCAGCCTCTTAGCTCACAGCTCACAGCTCCTCACGGCTCACACTGCCACCCAGCTTAGTGTCATCTGCAAACTTGGAGATATTACATTCAATTCTTTCGTCTAAATCATTAATGTATATTGTAAATAGCTGGGGTCCCAGCACTGAACCTTGCGGTACCCCACTGGTCACTGCCTGCCATTCTGAAAAGGGCCCGTTTATTCCGACTCTTTGCTTCCTGTCTGCCAACTAGTTCTCTATCCACATCAATGCATTACCCCCAATACCATGTGCTTTAATTTTGCACACTAATCTCTTGTGTGGGATCTTGTCAAAAGCCTTTTGAAAGTCCAAATACACCACATCCACAGGGGGGTCACAGTATTGATTAAAGAAACAATTACAGCTATGAGGAGGGATGATATGTTAGAGGGATCATCAAATGAGGTCATATGGGTTGAAGTGAAGAACAAAAAAGGGGCGATCACATTACTGGGAGGGTGTATAGACCCCCAAACAGTCAGAGGGAGATAGAAGAATAAGTATTTGGGCAAATTGCTGCAAAGTACAAAAACTATAGAGCTGTAATAGTGGGGGATTTCAACTACCCTAATATTAACTGAGAAAAAAGCAGTGTGAATGGTACAGAGGGTGCGGAATTCCTAAAATGCATTCAGGAGAACTTCTTTAGCCAGTATGTAGCAAGCCCAACACAGGAGGGGGAGGTTCTGGACTTATTTTTTGGGTAATAAAGAGGGGCAGGTGGAAGGGGTATCAGTGGGAGAGCATTTTGGGGCTAGTGACCATAATTCAGTAAGATTTAGGGAAGTTATGGAAAAGGAGAAGGGTGGACCAGGAAAAAAAGTTCTCAATTGGGGTAAAGCCAATTTTGCTGAGCTGAGATGGGATTTGGCTAAAGTGAACTGGAAACAGCCAGTTGACGGTAGATCAGTGTCAGAGCAGTGGGAGGCATTCAAGGAGGAGATCCTGAGGGTTCAGAGCAAGTATGTTTCCTTAAAAAAAAAGGGGACGGGACTAACAAATCTAGAGCCCCCTGGATGTCGAGGGACATACAGGGTAGGATAAAGAAAAAAAGGGAGGCTTATGACAGATACCGAGGGCTCAATACTGCAGAATCATTAGAGGAGTATAGAAAGTGCAGGAGTGAAATTCAAAAGGATATCAGGAAAGCAAAGAGAGGACATGAAAGAATGTTGGCAAGTAAAATCAGGGAAAACCCAAAGATGTTTTATAAATACATTGAGAGCAAGAGGATAACTAGAGAAAGAGTGGGGCCTGTTAGAGACCACAAAGGAAATCTGTGTGTGGAGGCAGAAGACGTGGGTAGGATTCTTAATGAATACTTTGCATCTGTTTTCACAAAAGAGAGGGGCGATGCAGACTTTGCAATGAGGGGGGAGAAGTGTGAAATATTATACGAGATAAACATAGTGAGAGAGGAATTATTAAGGGGCTCAGCGCTTTGAAAGTGGATAAATCCCCAGGTCCGGATGAAATGTATCCCAGGCTGTTTAAGAGAAGCAAAAGAGGAAATAGCAGAGGCTCTGACCATCATTTTCCAATCCTCTCTGGTTTCAGGTGTGGTGTTCGCGGACTGGAGGACTGCTAATGTTGTAACTTTATTTAAAAAGGGAGAAAGGGATAGGCCGAGTAATTACAGGCCAGTCAGCCTGACCTCGGTGCTGGGAAAATTATTGGAAAAAATCCTGAGTTGACAGGATAAATCTTCATTTGGAAAGACATGAATTAATTAAGGACAATCAGCATGGATTTGTTAAGGGAAGGTCGCGTCTGACTAACTTGACTGAACTTTTTGAGGAGGTAACCAGGAGGGTCGATGAGGGCAGTGCGTATGATGTAATGTATATGGATTTTAGCAAAGCTTTTGATAAGGTCCCACATGGCAGACTGGTCACGAAAGTAAAAGCCCATGGGATCCAGGGCAAAGTGGCAAGCTGGATCCAAAATTGGCTCAGAGGCAGGAAGCAAAGGGTAATGTTTGATGGGTGTTTTTGTGACTGGAAGGCTGTATCCAGTGGGGTTCCGCAGGGCTCAGTGCTGGGTCCCTTGCTTTTTAGAAACATAGAAACATAGAAAATAGGTGCAGGAGTAGGCCATTCGGCCCTTCGAGCCTGCATCACCATTCAATTAGATCATGGCTTATCATTCACCTCAGTACCCCTTTCCTGCTTTCTCTCCATACCCCTTGATCCCTTTAGCCATAAGGGCCATATCTAACTCCCTCTTGTACATATCCAATGAACTGGCATCAACAACTCTCTGCGGTTGGGAATTCCACAGGTTAACAACTCTCTGAGTGAAGACGTTTCTCCTCATCTCAGTCCTAAATGGCTTACCCCTTATCCGAAGACTGTGTCCTCTGGTTCTGGACTTCCCCAACATCGGGAACATTCTTCCTGCATCTAACCTGTCCAGTCCCGTCAGAATTTTATATGTTTCTATGAGATCCCCTCTCATCCTTCTAAACTCCAGTGAATACGGGCCCAGTCGATCCAGTCTCTCCTCATATGTCAGTCCTGCCATCCTGGGAATCAGTCTGGTGAACCTTCGCTGCACTCCCTCAAGAGCAAGAACGTCCTTCCTCAGATTAGGAGATCAAAACTGAACACAATATTCCAGGTGAGGCCTCACCAAGGCCCTATACAACTGCAGTAAGACCTCCCTGCTCCTATACTCAAAACCCCTAGCTATGAAGGCCAACATACCATTTGCCTTCTTCACCGCCTGCTGTACCTGTATGCCAACTTTCAATGACTGATGTACCATGACACCCAGGTCTCGTTGCACCTCCCCTTTTCCTAATCTGCTGCAAAGAAGGACTTGCATTTAATGTCTCATCTGAAAGACGACAGCTCCGACAGTGCAGCACTCCCTGAGCACTGCACTGGAGTGTCAGCTTAGATTTGTGTGCTCAAGTCTCTGGGGTGGGACTTGAACCCACAAACCTCAGACTCAGAGGCGAGTGTGTGACCCACTGAGCCACAACTGACAGGCCATATCAATGACTTGGCATATATCAATGACTTGGACTTGAATGTAGGAGGTATGATTAAGAAGTTTGCAGATGATACTAGAATTGGCTGTGTGGTTGATAATGAAGAAGAAAGCTGCGGACTGCAGGAAAAACATAGAAACATAGAAACATAGAAAATAGGTGCAGGAGCAGGCCATTCAGCCCTTCTAGCCTGCACCGCCATTCAATGAGTTCATGGCTGAACATGAAACTTCAGTACCCCCTTCCTGCTTTCTCGCCATACCCCTTGATCCCCTGAGTAGTAAGGACTTCATCTAACTCCCTTTTGAATATATTTAGTGAATTGGCCTCAACTACTTTCTGTGGTAGAGAATTCCACAGGTTCACCACTCTCTGGGTGAAGAAGTTTCTCCTTATCTCGGTCCTAAATGGCTTACCCCTTATCCTTAGACTGTGACCCCTGGTTCTGGACTTCCCCAACATTGGGAACATTCTTCCTGCATCCAACCTGTCCAAACCCGTCAGAATTTTAAACGTTTCTATGAGGTCCCCTCTCACTCTTCTGAACTCCAGTGAATACAAGCCCAGTTGATCCAGTCTTTCTTGATAGGTCAGTCCCACCATCCCGGGAATCAGTCTGGTGAATCTTCGCTGCACTCCCTCAATAGCAAGAATGCCCTTCCTCAAGTTAGGAGACCAAAACTGTACACAATACTCCAGGTGTGGCCTCACCAAGGCCCTGTACAACTGTAGCAACACCTCCCTGCCCCTGTACTCAAATCCCCTCGCTATGAAGGCCAACATGCCATTTGCTTTCTTAACCGCCTGCTGTACCTGCATGCCAACCTTCAATGACTGATGTACCATGACACCCAGGTCTCGTTGCACCTTCCCTTTTCCTAATCTGTCACCATTCAGATAATAGTCTGTCTCTCTGTTTTTACCACCAAAGTGGATAACCTCACATTTATCCACATTATACTTCATCTGCCACGCATTTGCCCACTCACCTAACCTATCCAAGTCACTCTGTAGCCTCATAGCATCCTCCTCGCAGCTCACACTGCCACCCAACTTAGTGTCATCCGCAAATTTGGAGATACTACATTTAATCCCCTCGTCTAAATCATTAATGTACAATGTAAACAACTGGGGCCCCAGCACAGAACCCTGCGGTACCCCACTAGTCACTGCCTGCCATTCCGAAAAGTACCCATTTACTCCTACTCTTTGCTTCCTGTCTGACAACCAGTTCTCAATCCACGTCAGCACACTACCCCCAATCCCATGTGCTTTAACTTTGCACATTAATCTCCTGTGTGGGACCTTGTCGAAAGCCTTCTGAAAGTCCAAATATACCACATCAACTGGTACTCCTTTGTCCACTTTATTGGAAACATCCTCAAAAAATTCCAGAAGATTTGTCAAGCATGATCTCCCTTTCACAAATCCATGCTGACTTGGACCTATCATGTCACCATTTTCCAAATGCGCTGCTATGACATCCTTAATAATTGATTCCATCATTTTACCCACTACTGAGGTCAGGCTGACCGGTCTATAATTCCCGGCTTTCTCTCTCCCTCCTTTTTTAAAAAGTGGGGTTACATTGGCTACCCTCCACTCGATAGGAACTGATCCAGAGTCAATGGAATGTTGGAAAATGACTGTCAATGCATCCGCTATTTCCAAGGCCACCTCCTTAAGTACTCTGGGATGCAGTCCATCAGGCCCTGGGGATTTATCGGCCTTCAATCCCATCAATTTCCCCAACACAATTTCCCGACTAATAAAGATTTCCCTCAGTTCCTCCTCCTTACTAGACCCTCTGACCACTTTTATATCCGGAAGGTTGTTTGTGTCCTCCTTAGTGAATACTGAACCAAAGTACTTGTTCAATTGGTCTGCCATTTCTTTGTTCCCCGTTATGACTTCCCCTGATTCTGACTGCAGGGGACCTACGTTTGTCTTTACTAACCTTTTTCTCTTTACATACCTATAGAAACTTTTGCAATCCGCCTTAATGTTCCCTGCAAGCTTCTTCTCGTACTCCATTTTCCCTGCCCTAATCAAACCCTTTGTCCTCCTCTGCTGAGTTCTAAATTTCTCCCAGTCCCCAGGTTCGCTGCTATTTCTGGCCAATTTGTATGCCATTTCCTTGGCTTTAATACTATCCCTGATTTCCCTTGATAGCCACGGTTGAGCCACCTTCCCTTTTTTATTTTTACGCCAGACAGGAATGTACAATTGTTGTAATTCATCCATGCGGTCTCTAAATGTCTGCCATTGCCCATCCACAGTCAACCCCTTAAGTATCATTAGCCAATCTATCTTAGCCAATTCATGCCTCATACCTTCAAAGTTACCCTTCTTTAAGTTCTGGACCATGGTCTCTGAATTAACTGTTTCATTCTCCATCCTAATGCAGAATTCCACCATATTATGGTCACTCTTCCCCAATTAATCCTCTCTCATTACACAACACCCAGTCTAAGATGGCCTCCCCCCTAGTTGGTTCCTTGACATATTGGTCTAGAAAACCATCCCTTATGCACTCCAGGAAATCCTCCTCCACCGTATTGCTTCCAGTTTGGCTGGCCCAATCTATGTGCATATTAAAGTCACCCATTATAACTGCTGCACCTTTATTGCATGCACTCCTAATTTCCTGTTTGATGCCCTCCCCAACATCACTACTACTGTTTGGAGGTCTGTACACAACTCCCACTAACGATTTTTGCCCTTTAGTGTTCTGCAGCTCTACCCATATAGATTCCACATCATCCAAGCTAATGTCTTTCCTAACTATTGCATTAATCTCCTCTTTAACCAGCAATGCTACCCCACCTCCTTTTCCTTTTATTCTATCCTTCCTGAATGTTGAATACCCCTGGATGTTGAGTTCCCAGCCCTGATCATCCTGGAGCCACGTCTCCGTAATCCCAATCACATCATATTTGTTAACATCTATTTGCACAGTTAATTCATCCACCTTATTGCGGATACTCCTTGCATTAAGACACAAAGCCTTCAGGCTTGCTTTTTTTAACACCCTTTGTCCTTTTAGAATTTTGCTGTACAGTGGCCCTTTTTGTTCTTTGCCTTGGGTTTCTCTGCCCTCCACTTTTCCTCATCTCCTTTCTGTCTTTTGCTTTTGCCTAATTTTTGTCTCCCTCTGTCTCCCTGCATAGGTTCCCATCCCCCTGCAATATTAGTTTAACTCCTCCCCAACAGCACTAGCAAACACTCCCCCTAGGACATTGGTTCCGGTCCAGCCCAGGTGCAGGAAGATATCAATCAACTGGTCAGGTGGACAGAACAGTGGCAAATGGAATTCAATCCGGAGAAGTGTGAGGTAATGCACTTGGGGAACAGGGCAAGGGAATACACAATAAATGGTACGACACTGAGAAGTGTAGAGGAACAAAGGGACCTTGGAGTGTAGGTCCACAGATCCCTGAAGGTAGCAGGCCAGGTAGATAAGGTGGTTAAAAAGGCAGCGGACATAGATTTAAAGTAATTGGGGGGAGGTTTAGAGGGGATTTGAGGGGAAATGTCTTCACCCAGAGGGTGGTGGGGGTCTGGAACTCACTGCCTGAAAGGGTGGTAGAGGCAGAAACCCTCACTACATTGGAAAAGTGCTTGGATGTGCACGTGAAGTGCCTTAACCTGCAGGGCTACAGACCGAGAGCTGGAAAGTGGGATTAGGCTGGATAGGACTTGGTCGGCCAGCGCGGACACGATGGGCCGAAATAGCCTCCTTCCGTGCTGTAGATTTCTCTAATTCTATGAAGTGGTGATCAATGTTAACTTGACTGCAACATTCAAAGGTAATGTATAATGGCTTAAAAAATGTAACAGGGTGTGAGGAGAATGCAGGAAAGTGGATTGTTTGAAAACAGCCGCAGAGAAAGAAGCCTAATTTCCATGCAGATGTTTTGGCTGCAGGAGAGAAACAGAATCAATCTCTGTGAGTCATTCTTGTGTGTATATATTATGTTTCGCCTCTGCGTTTCTGTAGGCCCATTAGAGGACAATTCAGTGCAGTACTGAGGGAGCGCCGTACTGTCAGAGGGGCAGTACTGAGGGAGCGCCGCACTGTCAGAGGGGCAGTACTGAGGGAGCGCCGCACTGTCGGAGGGGCAGTACTGAGGGAGCGCCGCACTGTCGGAGGGGCAGTACTGAGGGAGCTCTGTCAGAGGTGCGGTACTGAGGGAGTGCTGCACAGTCGGAGGGGCAGAACTGAGGGAGCTCTCTCAGAGGGGCGGTACTGAGGGAGTGCTGCACTGTCAGAGGGGCAGTACTGAGGGAGTGCTGCACTGTCGGAGGGGCAGTACTGAGGGAGTGCTGCACTGTCATAAGGGCAGTACTGAGGGAGTGCTGCACTGTCGGAGGGGCAGTACTGAGGGAGTGCTGCACTGTCATAAGGGCAGTACTGAGGGAGTGCTGCACCGTCGGAGGGGCAGTACTGAGGGAGTGCTGCACTGTCGGAGGGGCAATGCTGAGGGAGTGCTGCACTGTCGGAGGGGTAGTACTGAGGGAGTGCTGCACTGTCAGAGGGGCAGTACTCAGAGGGGCGGTACTGAGGGAGCGCCGCACTGTCGGAGGGGCAGTACTGAGGGAGCGCCGCACTGTCGGCGGGGCAGCACTGAAGGAGCGCCGCACTGTCGGAGGGGCAGTACTGAGGGAGTGCCGCACTGTCGGAGGGGCAGTACTGAGGGAGCGCCGCACTGTCGGAGGGGCAGTACTGAGGGAGTGCTGCACTGTCAGAGGGGCAGTACTCAGAGGGGCGGTACTGAGGGAGCGCCGCACTGTCGGCGGGGCAGCACTGAAGGAGCGCCGCACTGTCGGAGGGGCAGTACTGAGGGAGTGCCGCACTGTCGGAGGGGCAGTACTGAGGGAGCGCCGCACTGTCGGAGGGGCAGTACTGAGGGAGCGCCGCACTGTCGGAGGGGCAGTACTGAGGGAGCGCCGCACTGTCGGAGGGGCGGTACTGAGGGAGTGCCGCACTGTCGGAGGGGCAGTACTGAGGGAGCATCGCACTGTCGGAGGGGCAGTACTGAAGGAGCGCCGCACTGTCGGCGGAGCAGTACTGAGGGAGCGCCGCACTGTCGGAGGGGCAGTACTGAGGGAGCATCGCACTGTCGGAGGGGCAGTACTGAAGGAGCGCCGCACTGTCGGCGGAGCAGTACTGAGGGAGCGCCGCACTGTCGGAGGGGCAGTACTGAGGAAGCACCGCACTGTCGGCGGGGCAGTACTGAGGGAGTGCCGTACTGTCGGAGGAGCAGTACTGAGGGAGTGCCGCACTTTCGGAGGGGCAGTACTGAGGGAGCGCCGCACTGTCGGAGGGGCAGTACTGAGGAAGCACCGCACTGTCGGCGGGGCAGTACTGAGGGAGTGCCGTACTGTCGGAGGAGCAGTACTGAGGGAGTGCCGCACTTTCGGAGGGGCAGTACTGAGGGAGCGCTTCCATCTTTCAAATGAGACGTTAAACCGAGGTTCCATCTACCCTCAGGTGGATGCAAAAGATCCCGTGACACTATTTGAAACAGAGCAGGGCAGTTCGCCGCAGTGCCCTCGCCAATATCTATTCCTCAACCAACATCTAAAACAGATGATCTGGTTACTGTTTGTGGGAGCTTGCTGTGCACAAATGAGTTACCACGTTTCCTACATTACTACAGTGACGACACTTCAAACGTATTTAATTGTCTGTAAAGTACTTTGGGACGCCGGAGGACATGAAAGCCACAATTGAAATGCAAATTCTTACTTTATTTCTGTTCCTCTCCTCATTTTGTTTCATTTCTGCTTCTTCAAGAAGGTGACAGGGTTGATTGGTGGAGTGTGCAGGGTTAGCTGGAGGGGAAATCAAGCGTGTCATTCAATGAAAGACCAGGTGTGAGAACAATCGGCAAGAAGAGGATTGGTGTTTTCTGCAATTGTCCAGGGCCTCAGGCCCGTGGGTCCACGGCAGGTAAACCCATTCTGCATGGAGGTAACTGCAGCAAAATAAATGAATACTCACACTGGGCGCTCGTCATTTGTATATTTACAGTCACAGGGTGATTATTCCTGTAACACAAAACTCACAAGAAATATTGGGTCAGAAAAACAGCAGGAAAAAGAAATAAGGAGAGTTTGTAGATAAACTAAAATACTGTGAAAACGATCGAGGTATGAAGTGAGCGGGTTAATAAACCCCGGGGGCCTGAAGCCGCAAACTCCCAGAGCATGAACTCCCGGAGCATGAATTCCCGGAGCATCAACTCCCGGAGAGACAACTCCCGGAGCATGAACTCCCAGAGCATGAACTCCCGGAGCATGAATTCCCGGAGCATCAACTCCCGGAGAGACAACTCCCGGAGCATGAACTCCCAGAGCATCAACTCCCGGAGTGACAACTCCAGGAGCGACAACTTCCAGACCATCAACTCCCGGAGCAACAACTCCTGAAGCAACAACGCCTAGAGCGACACAACAACAGTGCTGCAAACTCCCAGGGGGTATCTGTAAATGATGCAGAAATGGTGACGGATCAGAGACAGCTCGCCATACCTTCCAGAATGCCTCTCTTAACTTGGGTATCCCCAACCCCAAACCTAACATTCTATCTTTAACCCCGATCCCTAACCCTGACCTGGAACTGTAAAATCCCCAACCCCTAACTGTCACACCCTAAGCATAGTCCTAACGTCCATCACTAATCCCTAAAGTTCATATGTTTAATTGTTTAAGTTTTCCCATCCCTCCATGGCTTTGCCCCTCAATATCTCTGTAATCTCCTCCAATCCTACAACCATTTGAGATATCTGCACTCCTACAATTCTGGCCTCTTGAGCATTCCTGAGTTTAATCGCTCTGCCATTGGTGGCCGTGCCTTCAGCCACCTGGGCCCTAAGCTCTGGAACTCCCTCCCTAAATCTCTCTGCCTCTCTACCTCTCTTTCCTCCTTCAAGATGCTCGTTAAAACCTACCTCTTTGATGAATCTGCCCTAATATCTCCTTATGTCGCTCTGTGTTAAATGTTGTTTGATAATGCACCTGTGAAGCGCCGTAGGATGTTTAACTACATTAAACGTGCTTTATAAATGCATGCTGTTTTGTGTTACAACAGGGGGTCTGTGGAATTTTTAGAACACAGGAGTACTTCAGAAGCAAAAAGTTTGAGAACCCCTGTCATAGTAATCACATCTATCTGATGCTGTAGAGGGTGAACTCCAACATCGTCCGGTTGAGGAAGAGAAACTATCTGTCTGCCGTCTTCAGACTGTGCTGAGCTTGGGAGCAAGAAGAGTTTTTCACAACTGTTAAACAGGGTTACAATAGTCCATGACTAAAACTGGTACAACAATAAACATGGAAAAATTACAACTCAATTTGAGATTAATTGAGGGTTCACATTTCCACCCATTGACAATATATACAATATACAGCACAGAAAGGTGCCTTTGGGGCCAACTAGTCTGTATAATATTGTACAGTGCCAGTCGTGGCTTAGTGGGGAGCAGTCTCGCCTCTGAGTCAGAAGGCTGTGGGTTCAAGTCCCACTCCAGGGACGTAAGCACATAAATCTAGGCTGACACTCCCAGTGCAGCGCTGCACTGTCGGAGGTGCCGTCTTTCGGATGAGACATTAAACCGAGGCCCTGTCTGCTCTCGGGTGGATGCAAAAGAATCCAAAAGATGCCAAAACTATTTCGAAGAAGAGCAGGGAAGTTATCCTTGGTGTCCTGGCCAATATTTATCCCTCAATCAACATAACAAAAAACAGTTTATCTGGTCATTATCACATTGCTGTTTGTGGGAGCTTGCTGTGCGCAAATTGGTTGCTGCATTTTCCACATTACAACAGTGACTACACTCCAAAAGTATTTAATTGTCTGTAAAACGCTTTGGGACATCCGGTGGTCGTGAAAGGCGCTATATAAATGCAAGTCTTTCTTTCCTTTTATAACAGCAGAGATATGTGGACAACATAACAGTCACTTTTTCTTGGCAGAGTTATTGATATTTATTTTAAACTGGCTAACGTGCTGCTAAAATACCAAAGAGGAATTTCACACAAACACAAACATTGGAATGCCAGTATCCCATGGTATCATTTCAAGACCAAGTCTCTCTGCACTGAGTATATATCATGTACTGTCCACCCCTTCAACAGTGATTTCTTTATCTACGTTCAGTGATTTGGTTGCTTCTATTTCAGTTAAGGAATTAACCATTGTTTAGAAACAGGTGTCAATAGCAAAGGAAATAATGTCATATCCAGGTGGCTAATGATAAACAGAATAGTGCCAAAGATAATTTCTCCAGAATCTCTGGATAGGCTTTGTAACAAAAGGATAAATGCTCAGCTATTATGATCTATGCTGGTGCCATTTGAAGAGGTATCATAAGAACATAGAAACATAGAAATCTACAACGCAGAAGGAGGCCATTTCGGCCCATCGTGTCCGCGCCGGCCAACAAAGAGCCACATGGCCCTCGGTCAGCAGCCCTGAAGGTTACATATAAACCTATGAACAATGAACAATGGCGGAAAGGTAACATAAGAAACAGGAGCAGGAGTCGGCCATTTGGCCCCTCGAGCCTGCTCCACCATTCAATAAGATCATGGCTGATCTGATCATGGCCTCAGCTCCACTTACCTGCCCACTCCCCATAACCCTCCACTCCCTTATTGCTCAAAAATCTGTCTATCTCCACCTTAAATATATTCAGTGACCCAGCCTACACAGCTCTCTGGGACAGAGAATTCCACAGATTTACAACCCTCTGAGAGAAGAAATTCCTCCTCTTCTCAGTTTTAAATGGGTGGCCCCTTATTCTGAGACTATGCCTCCTAGTTTTAGTTTCCCCTATGAGTGGAAATATTCTCTCTGTATCCACCTTGTCGAGCCCCCTCATTATCTTATATGTTTTCAGAAGCTCACCTCTCATTCTTCTGAACTCCAATGTGTATAGGCCCAACCTACCTTCATAAGTTAACCCCCTCATCTCCGGAATCAACCTAGTGAACCTTCTCTGAACAGCCTCCAATGCAAGTATATCCTTCCTTAAATATGGAGACCAAAACTGTACGCAGTACTCCAGGTGTGACCTCACCAATACCCTGTACAATTGTATCAGGACTTCTCTGCTTTTATAGTCTATCCCTCTTGCAATAAAGGCCAACATTCCATTTGCCTTCCTGATTACTGTGTGTTTCATGCACAAGAACCCCCAAGTCCCTCTGTACTGCAGCACTTTGCAATTTTTCTCCATTTAAATTATAATTTGCTTTTCTATTTTTTCTGCCAAAGTGGATAACCTCACATTTTCGCACATTATACTCCATCTGCCACATTTTTGCCCACTCACTTAGCCTGTCTATAGCCCTTTGCAAGATTTTTTGGGTCCTCCCCACAATTTGCTTTCCCACCCAGCTTTGTAAACTTGGCTACATTCCACTCGGTCCCTTCATCCAAGTCATTAATATAGATTGTAATGTATCTAATTCAATTGCTCAGTAAATAAATCACAAGATGCAAATTTCTCAATGAGATTGTGGTCCATTTATATGTAACATCGGTCGCATCACCACCGAGGAGTGTTGGCCAATTTACCGGTTCCAAGTCATCTGCCATTTTGGAGAAGTTTGCCCTTCTGAAATCCGGTTCGAGTTGCAGGTTCTCAGTCCCTTTAGTGCTACAAGCCAATTGGAACTGTATAATATGATCACTGTTGCCCAGATGTTCCTCCACATGGAGACCTGATACGAGGTCAGGCTCACTACTGAACAGTAGATCCAATGTATGATTTTCCCCAGTTACTTCATTAACATGTTGAGTCAGGAAACAGTCTGGTATATTTTCAATAAATTTTTCAGCTGCACTTCCCACCACAACAGCAGGTAAACCATCGTACCACTGAGTGCTAGGAAAATTAAAATCACCCACCAGACAAGGGGGCATTTTATATTAAAAGCATCAGTGATATGTTTCCATAATTACTCATCACATTGAAGTGTCTGGCCCGGGGGCCTATAACAATTACCGATAATGAATCCCTGCCTGTGAGCGCGGTCCGCTTGTACCTGATGAGGCAGTCTCAAGTCTCTCTCCAGCGGTTAGATTCTCACTGATAGAGATACAACCCCACCTCCCCTCTGACCCACCCTACCCTTGTAGCCCTTTCGGTGAATTCTGTGCCATCATTGGCATCTAGCCATGTCTCAGAAATACACAATATGTCTAAATTCTCCAATGCAGCATAGGATTGCAAGTTTAACAATTTGTTCTAACATTCCTTTCATTTATATAAAAAGCAATTTAAAGGTTTCCCATCTAATTTCTTAAAGTTATTCATTCTTGGTTGCTTCCTATCCGGTTCATCTTCATGCTTAGCATCGATGTAGTTATTACGTGCAGTAAGGCACTGTCCCCATGAATCAAGGGATACAGGGATAGGGAAGGAATGTTGAGTTGAGTAGAGGTTCAGCCACTCTCTGAAGTTTAGAAGAATGCGAGATGATTTCATTGAAACATATAAAATTGTTACAGGGCTTGACAGGGTAGATGCAGGGAGGATGTTTCCCCCGGGCTGGGGAGTCTAGAACCAGGGGTCACAGTCTCACAATAAGGGGTCGGCCATTTAGGACTGAGATGAGATGGAATTTCTTCACTCAGAGGGTCGTGAATCTTTGGAGTGCTCTGCCCCAGAGGGCTGTGGCGGCTCAGTCATTGAGTATATTCAAGACAGAGATCGATAGATTTTTGGACACTAGGTGAATGGAGGGATATGGACATTTGGGGGAAAGGGGAGTTGAGATCGAAGATCAGCCATGGTCTCATTGAATGGGAGCAGGATCGAGGGGCCGAATGGCCGACTCCTGCTCCTAATTCTTATGTTGTTATATATCTGTACCCTTTATTTATCGCTACTGTTCTCCATTCTGAACTCATTGCCTCAGTATTGCTACTTTGTGAGTTGCTAGTAATCTTCGTAAGATTTTTTTGATGCTCTTAATGACGCGGCACAGTTTCCCACAACGTAGCGACTTGTTTGTGGAGGAGCTTGGACTGTTTGATCCACAGCAGGTGGCCATGTCTCCTGGGCGTGACCCGATGTGTGTACTCAATCCGAGAGCCCTATATAACGGCAGAGACTGGGGCTGGGGAGCCGAGCGGAGGGCGGTGTTCAGAGGTGAGTGTTTCAGGCTCCTCTCTGCAAATGTAACATTTCTGTCTTTAGCCAGGACTAAAACTGGAACAGGGTTCCGGAAGCGGGGTTGGAGACTTGTGAGGTGAATGTCTGGAACTGTGCCTTGAGATAAAGTAGCTGGGAGTGCCGGATTCAGTCTGAGCGACTGCCGCTTTAACGGGACCAGAGCGCCTTGTGTCTTAAGATATAGGAGCTCCTGGAATACCTTCCGAGCGGGACTTGTCCCAGGTGTGGAATCACAGACCGAGTGCCGATTATTCTCAGGTGAATGATGTCCAGACCGCTTTTAAAAAAAAAGTTAAGCATTGAAAAAGTTGGAGTGGCCGCGGTTGTAGTTCAGCTCTGGGCTGACTGAGATCTTGTTTATTTGGGAGGCTCCGCTGGTCAGGCAGCGTCTATGGAGAGAGAAACAGTTACCTTTGAAGAAGCCGACCTCTAACCAGCTTTACTGATCACTACAGAAAATCTACCATTAAAATCAAATTGCCAAATCATTAATTAAAAACAGCAAATGCTGCAAATACTCGGCAGGACGGGCAGCATTTGTGGAGAAACACTTAACGTTTCACGTCCATGACCCTTTGTCCGAACTGGAAGAGGTTAGAGATGTAACTGGTTTTAAGCAGGGGCAGGGAAAGCGGGAGAGCAGGAGTGTTTCAATGACCAAAGGGAGATGGTAATAAAGGTACAGCAGTTATCATGGGCGACTTTAATCTACAAATAGATTGGGCTAACCAAACTGGTAGCAATTTGGTGATGGAGGATTTCCTGGACTGTATTAGGGATGGTTTTCTGGATCAATATGTTGAGGAACCAACTAGAGAGCTGGCCATCCTAGACTGGGTGTTGTGTAATGAGAGAGGATTAATTAGCAATCTTGTGTGAGGCCCCTTGGGAAGAGTGACCATAATATGGTAGCATTCTTCATTTAAGAAGGAGAGTGACAGTTAATTCAGAGACTAGGGTCCTGAACTTAAAAATAACTTTGATGGTATGAGATGTGAATTGGCTAGAATAGACTGGTGAATGATACTTAAAGGGTTGATGGTGGCTAGGCAATGGCAGACATTTAAAGATCACATGGATGAACTTCAACAATTGTACATCCCTGTCTGGCATAAAAATGAAACTGGGAAGGTGGCTCAACTGTGCCTAACAAGGGAAATTAGGGATCAGGTTAAATCCAAGGAAGAGGCATATAAATTGGCCAGAAAAAGCAGCAAATCTGAGGACTGGGAGAAATTTAGAATTCAGCAGAGGAGGACTAAGGGTTTAATTAGGAGGGGGGAAATAGAGTATGAGAGGAAGCTTGCAGGGAACATAAAAACTGACTGCAAAAGCTTCTATAGATATGTGAAGAGAAAAAGATTAGTGAAGACAAATGTAGGTCCCTTGCAGTCTGAATCATGTGAATTTATAATGGGGAACAAAGAAATGGCAGACCAATTGAACAAATACTTTGGTTCTGTCTTCACTAAGGGTGACAAATAACCTGGAAATACTAAGAGACCGAGGGTCTAGCGAGAAGGAGGAACTGAAGGAATTCCTTATTAGTCAGAAAATTGTGTTGGGGAAATTGATGGGATTGAAGGCCGATAGTCTGCATCTCAGAGCACTTAAGGAAGTGGCCCTAGAAATTGTGGATGCATTGGTGGTCATTTTCCAACATTCTATAGACTCTGGATCAGTTCCTATGGATTGGAGGGTAGCTAATGTAACCCCACTTTAAAAAAAAAAGAGGGAGAGAGAAAACTGGGAATTATAGACTGGTTTGCCTGACATCGGTAGTGGGGAAAATGTTGGAATCAATTATTAAGGATGTAATAGCAGTGCATTTGGAAAGCAGTGACTGGATCGGTCTAAGTCAGCATGGATTTATGAAAGGGAAATCATGCTTGACAAATCTTCTAGAATTTTTTGAGGATGTAACTAGTAGAGTGGACAAGGGAGAACCAGTGGATGTGGTGTATTTGGACATTGACAAGGACCCAGACAAGAGATTAGTGTGCAAAATTAAAGCACATGGTATTGAGGGTAATGTATTGATGTGGATAGAGAATTTGTTGGCAGACAGGAAGCAAAGAGTAGGAATAAATGGGTCCTTTTCAGAGTGGCAGGCAGTGACTAGTGGGGTGCTGCAGGGTTCAGTGCTGGGACCCCAGCTATTTACAATATACATTAATGATTTAGACAAAGGAATTGAATGTAATATCTCCAAGTTTGCAGATGCCACTAAGCTGGGTGGCAGTGTGAGCTGTGAGGAGGATGCTAAGAGGCTACAGGGTGACTTGGACAGGTTAGGTGAGTGGGCAAATGCATGGCAGATATAGTATAATGTAGATAAAAGTAAGGTTATCCACTTTGATGGCAAAAACAGGAAGACAGAATATTATCTGAATGGTGACAGATTAGTAAAAGGAGAGGTGCAACGAGACCTGGGTGTCATGGTACATCAGTCATTGAAAGTTGGCATGCAGGTACAGCAGGTGGTGAAGGCGGCAAATGGCATATTGGCTTTCATAGTGAGAGGAATTGAGTATAGGACAGGGTAGTCTTTCTGCAGTTGTACAGGGCCTTGGTGAGGCCACACCTTGAATATTGTGTACAGTTTTGGTCTCCTAATCTGAGGAAGGACATTCTTGCTATTGAAGGAGTGCAGCGAAGGTTCACCAGACTGATTTCTGGGATGGCAGGACTGACAGATGAAGAAAGACTGGATCAACTAGGCTAATATTCACTGGAATTTAGAAGAATGAGAGGGGATCTCATAGAAACATATAAAATTCTGATGGGATTGGACAGGTTAGATGCAGGAAGAATGTTCCCGATGTTGGGGAAGTCTAGAACCAGGGTTCACAGTCTAAAGATGAGGGGTAAGCCATTTAGGACCAAGATGAGGAGAAACTTCTTCACTCGGAGAATTGTGAACCTGTGGAATTCTCTACCGCAGAGAGTTGTTGAGGCCAGTTCATTAGATATATTCAAAGGGAGGTAGATGTGGCCCTTATGGCTAAAGGGATCAAGGGGTATGGAGAGAAAGCAGGAATGGGGTACTAAAGTTGCATGATCAGCCCTGATCATATTGAATGGTGGTGCAGGCTCGAAGGGCCTACTCCTGCACCTATTTTCTATGTAATGGGACAAGAAACAGAAGATGGGTTGCGATGAGGTGTAAATGGGAGTTATCAACAGCTGCCGTCTGGGGGAACAAATAAGAGCAGCGGTTATGGTCTGAAATTGTTGAACTGGATGTTGAGTCCAGAAGGCTGTGAAGTGCCTAAACGAAAGATGAGCTGCTGTTCCTCGAGCTTCCACCAAGCTTCATTGGAACAGTGTCGGAGTGGGACAGAGAATTAAAATGAAAGGCAACCTCAGGGCCATGCGGACTGAACGGAGGTATTCTGCAAAGCGGTCACCCAATTGGCGTTTTGTCTCCCCAATGTAGAGACTGCATCGCGAGCAGCGAATACTGAATAAAAGAAGTACAAGTAAATCGCTGTTTCACCTGGAAGGAGTGTTTGGGGCTCTGGACAGTGGGAAGGGCAGATGTTACACCTTGACATGCAAGTGAGGAGATGTGCTTTTTAAAATCTTATATTCGAAGTGGGTTTGTCACCCAGAAAGACACGGGTTAATTCACGATGGTAAGAAGGGATTTTGAAAAAGCCAGTGGTGTGTGACAAGTCTAATCAATGTTGGGACTATTGCTGTTTGAATATGTTTGTTCTGGAATTGGGTACAATATCATAATCTGCAGATGACACAAAAATAAGGAGCGAGGTTATGTGAAGAAGACTAAGTGACTTTAGGAGGATATAGATAGATTAGGAGGTTGGGCAGACGGATGAAATTTAATGCAGATAAATGTGCAAAGCTTACTTTTGTGAGGAAGAATAAGTGAAGGAAATATACACTAAATGGTAACTTTGGTTTCAATAACCAGGTCATAACCACAGCTCCTCCAGACCCACCTTTTTGTTTCTTTACTTGTCCCATTATCACTCCCTTTTGCCTTGTATCATCCCTTTTGTACTTTAATCTCTCCGGTCTTCCACACTATCTCAGACCTTCCCTTTTGTCCTCTCCTCCCCTCCCCCTTTCCCGGCCCCTGCACTTGCTTAAAACCCGTTGCAGCTCTAACTTCTTCCAGTTCTGCTAAAAGGTCATGGATCTGACACATTGAGGGTAATTTTAAACCCCAAAATAGATGGGTTTGGGTCAGGTGGGAAGTTTAAAAAATTAAAAACCTAAAACAGGAACCAACCTGCATCGGACCCGCCCACTTCCGATTTTATTGGAGAATGGATAAGGGGCTCCCAGGAAGCAAGTTGGTCATTTTAACCTGTCCAGGAGGTTGTATGCCTCCATTTTAACAGTGTTTCTATTTTTAACACATGCTGCGGGGAACCCGGCAGGTAACAGGAGCCGAGAAATGCTGACTCCATGAGGTAAGTGCCCCTCCCCCCGATCTACCTTCCCCCCCCCCCCTCCCCTCCATCCCAATCTACCTGCCCCCCCTTCCGCCCCCCCTCCCCCCAATCTACCTCACCCCCCCTCCCCCCGATCTACCTGCCCCCCTCCCCCCGATCTGCCTGCTCCCCTTCCCCTTCCCCACCTCCAGAATCAACCTCGTGAACCTTCCCTGAACTGCCTCCAAAGCAAGTATATCCTTTCTTAAATATGGAAACCAAAACTGCACGCAGTATTCCAGGTGTGGCCTCACCAATATCCTGTACAACTGTAGTAAGACTTCCCTGCTTTTATACTCCATCCCCTTTGCAATATTGGCCTTCCTGATCACTTGCTGTACCTGCATACTATCCTTTTGTGTTTCATGCACAAGTACCCCCAGGTCCTGCTGTACTGCGGTACTTTGCAATCTTTCTCCATTTAAATAATAACTTGCTTTTTGATTTTTTTTTTCTGCCAAAGTGCATAATCTCACACTTTCTAATATTATACTCCATCTGCCAAATTTTTGCCCACTCACTTAGCCTGTCTATGTCCTTTTGCAGATTGTGTGTGTCCTCCTCACACATTGCTTTTCCTCCCATCTTTCTATCGTCAGCAAACTTGGCTACATTACACTCAGTCCTTTCTTCCAGATGGTAGATAAACAGTGGCAGACATTTACGGAAATATTTCATAATTCTCAACAAAGATATATTCCAATGAGAATGAAAGGGGCCAAAATTGCCCTTCTTTCTGAGGCGGCCACGGGTCAGTAAGGATCATCGCTCGGTCTGCGCAGAGGGGCCGCCATTTTGAAAATGACCTTCCTTTATTTTTGGAGCGGTGTACGGGACTGCCCAGCCATCTTCCCGCCCCATCAGGCACACAACGATCCCTTACCAACCGGTGATGACCCCCTTTCCGCCCCGCGTGGGAAATTGCCCATGGGAGCGGATGGGGTGCCGCTCGGTGCCCTCCGACAGCTTTCCCTGGCGGGAAGCTTCTTGTGGCTGGGCGGCGTGTCCACCCTTAAAGGGAAGGCGCACTGCCATTTTATTTTAATTGTCAACCAACTGCCAGGTCGGCCTGACAGTAGTGGCCACGGGTTCGACCGGGCCGCCAACCAGCAGCCTGGCACCCCCTCTTGGGTACTGGGCCACTGGCCCGGGCGAAACCCTCCCTGGTGGCCGTGTTAGCCACGAAAGTGGCTGCAGAGTTCGCAGCGACCCTCCCCTTTAACTGAAGGGTAAGGGCGTTGTGATGCATCGGTGCGACGTGGCATGTTCGCCACGCTGATGATCCCACATCTGCCCCATTCCAAAAAAAAAAACACCGAGCTGAATTTCCCGGCTTGTCCGCCTCATGCATTAGGGTAGAGGGCGATTTCGGCCCCAACGACTGAGAAGGATGAACCATCTGTGGCTAACTAAGGAAGTTAAGGATGGTATCAAATTGAAATAAAAGGCATACAAAGTTGTGACGATTAGTGGCAGGCTAGAAGATTAGGAACATTTTAGAAACCAACAAAGGATGTCTTAAAAAAATTTTTATATAGGGAGAAAATAGATTGAGAGTAAACTAGCAAGCAATATAAAAACAGACAGTAAGGGCTTCTACAAGAAAGAGAGTAGTTAAAGTAAATGTGGGTCCCTTAGAGAATGAGAATGAATCAGAGAAATTTACAGCACAGAAGGAGGCCATTTCAGCCCATCGTGTCCGCACTGGCCGACACAGAGCTATCCAGCCTAATCCCACTTTCCAGCTCTGGGTTCGTAGCCCTGCAGGTTACGGCACTTTAAGTGCACATCCAAGTACTTTTTAAATGTGAGGGTTTCTGCCTCTACCACCCTTTCAGGCAGTGAGTTCCAGACCCCCACCACCCTCTGGGTGAAGAAATTTCCCCTCACATCCCCTCTAAACCGCCTATCAATTACTTTGTCTATGCCCCCTGGTTGTTGACCCTCTGCTAAGGGAAATAGGTGCTTCCTATCCAATCTATCTAGGCCCCTCATAATTTTATACACCTCAATAAGGTCTCCCCTCGGCCTCCTTTGTTCCAAAGAAAACCAACCCAGCCTAACCAATCTTTCCTCCTAGCTAAAATTCCCCAGTCCAGGCAACATCCTCATAAATCTCCTCTGTACCCCGTCTAGTGCAATCACATCTTTCTTGTAATGTGGTGACCAGAACTGCATGCAGTACTCCAGCTGTGGCCTAACTAGTGTTTTATACAGTTCAAACATAACCCCCTTGCTCTTGTATTCCATGCCTCGGCTAATAAAGGTAAGCATTCCGTATGCCTTCTTGACCACCTTATCTACCTGGCCTGCTACCTTCAGGGATCTGTGGACCTGCACTCCAGGGTTCCTTTGTTCCTCTACACTTCTCAGTGTCCTACCATTTAATGTGTATTCCATTGCCTTGTTAACCCTCCCCAAATGCATTACCTCACACGTATCTGGATTAAATTCCATTTGCCACTGTTCTGCCCACCTGACCAGTTCATTGATATCTTCTTTATCAACCACACAGCCCATCATCTGCAAACTTCTTGATCTTGCCCCCAACATTCAAGTCTAAATCATTGATATATACCGCAAAAAGCAAGGGACCCAGTACTGAGCCCTGTGGAACCCCACTGGAAACAGCCTTCCAGTCATAAAAACACCCATTGACCATTACCCTCTGCTTCCTGCCTCTGAGCCAATTTTGGATCCAGCTTGCCACTTTGCCCTGGATCCCATGGGCTTTTATTTTCGTGAGCAGTCTGCCATGTGGAACCTTATCAAAAGCTTTGCTAAAATCCATATACACAACATCATATGCACTGCCCTCATCAATCCTCCTTGTTACCTCCTCTCACAATTCAATCAAGTTGGTCAGACATGACCTTCTCTTAACAAATCCATGCTGATTGTCCTTGATTAATCCGTGTCTTTCTAAATGAAGATTTATCCTGTCCCTCAGAATTTTTTCCAATAATTTTCCCACCACTGAGGTTAGGCTGACTGGCCTGTAATTACTTGATCTATCCCTATCTCCCTTTTTAAACAAATGTATCATCTTAGCATTCCTCCAGTCCTCTGGCACCACACCTGTAGCCAGAGAGGATTGGAAAATGATGGTCAGAGCCTCTGCTATTTCCTCTCTTGCTTCTCTACAGCTTGGGGTACATTTCATCTGGGCCTGGAGATTTATCCAATTTCAAAGCAGCTAAACCCCTTAATAATTCCTCTCTCTCTGTTTATTTCATCTAATATTTCACACTCCTCCTTCCTGACTGCAATGTCTGCATCATTCCTCTCTTTTTTTTGTGAAAACAGACACAAAGTATTCATTCAGAACCATACCCACGACTTCTGCCTTCACATACAGATTACCTTTATGGTCTCTAGTAGGCCAAACTCATTCTTTAGTTATCCTCTTGCTCTGAATGTATTTATAAAATATCTTTGTGTATTCCATTGCAGAATTAATAATGGGGAAACAAAGAAATGGCAGAGACTTTGAACAAATATTTTGTATCTGTCTTCACAGTGGAAGTCACAAAGCATCCCAATATTAGTAGAATATGATGGGCAAAAGGGAGGGAGGAAATTAAAACACTCACTATCGCTAGAGAAAAAATACTTGGCAAACTAATGGGACTAAAGGCGGAAAAGTCGCTGGGACTCGATGGCCTGCATCCCAGGGTCTGAAAAGAATTGGCTGCCGAGATAGTGGATGCATTGGTTCCCTGGATTCTGGAAAGGACCAAGCCAATTGGAAAACCGCAAATGTAATGCCCCTATTCAAGAAAGGAGGGAGACAGAAAGCCGGAAACTAGGCAAGTTAGCCTAACATATCTCATTGGGAAAATGCTGGAATCCATTATTAAGGAAATAGTAGCAGGGCATTTAGAAAATCATAACATAATCAAGCAGTGTCAACGTGGTTTTCATGAAAGAGAAATTGTGTTTGACAAATTTATTAGAGTTCTTTGAGGATGTAACGAGCAGGGTGGATAAAGGGGAACCAGTGGATGTGGTGTATTTGGATTTCCAAAAGGCATTCAATAAGGCGCCACATAAAAGGTTACTACACAAAATAAGAGCTCATGATGTTGGGGGTAATATATTAGAATGGATAGAGGATTGGTTAACTAACAGAGTCAGGATAACTGGGCCATTTTCCGGTTGGCAAACTGCAACAAGTGGGGTGCCACAGGGATCAGTGCTGGGGCCTCAACTATTTACACTCTATATTAATGACTTGGATGAAGGGACCGAGTGTATTGTAGCCAAATTTGCTGACGATACAAAGATAAGTGGGAAAGCAAATTGTGAGGAGGACACAAAGGGTCCAAAATTGCCCTCCGTTGGAAACGAGGCACACCTACTCTGTTCCTGTTGATTTTACCAGCGCGGTGGCCGCTTCAGCGAAATTCCACTCCTTGGCTTTTTCTTTTTGGCGGACCGGAACTCGGTCATAATGGCAGACGTGCAGTGGTAAACGGATGTTCGCAGCCTGGAGGGGCAGGCGGCGTGTCCACTGCTGTCAGCCATCATGGTCCCGCTTCACCACGGCTCTCGAGGAGAGAGCCAGGTGGCCGGGGGGCGGGTGTGGCTGCTGGTTAGCAGCCCGGCTGAACCCGGGGCATAAATGTCGGCCCGACATGGCAGTCGGCCGTCAAAAAAAAACATGGCGGCAGTGCGTCCTCCCTGTTAATGGGAGCCGCAACGCCATTTTACAAGGACTACAACCTCACTGCACTGGCAGAAAAAAAGCAGCTTTTTGGCACTGTGCGGCGGGAGCGAGATTTTTTTTTAGTGGAATTTTGCCATCGGGGGGAACATTGACGGTGCGCACTTTGATGACGCACGGATCGGCAGCAGCAGCAGCGGGGGGGGGGGGGGGGGGTGGTGGTGGTGCAGGGGGGAATTGGGTCACCATCGCACCATCGGGATACCGCAGGTTTCAAAATGGCGGCCATTACACGAAAAGTCGCCGCCCATTGCACTCCGCAGCATGGCCGCCGGTTTCTGGTGGTAACTGGCCTTGAGGGAGGGGGAAATTTCGGCCCCAAGTATCTGCAAAGGGATTATAGACGGGTTAAGTGAGTGTGCAAACATTTGGCAGATGGAGTATAATGTGGGAAAATGTGAGGTTACACACTGTGGTAGGAAGTATAGAAAACCAAAATGTAATTTAAATTGAGAGATTACAGAATGCTGCGGTACAGAGGGACCTGGGGGTCCTCGTACGTGAAACACAAAGTTAGTATACAGGTACAGAACGTAATCAGGAAGGCAAATGGAATGTTGGCCTTTATTGCAAGGGGGATGGAATATACAAGCAGAGAAGTCCTGCTACAACTGTTGGTGAGACCACACCTGGAGTACTGCGTACAGTTTTGGTCTCCTTATTTAAAGAGAGATATACTTGCATTGGAGGCAATTCAGAGAAGGTTCACTAGGTTGAATCTTGGGATGAAGGAATTTTCCTTTTGAGGGAAAACTTGAGCAGGTTGGGCCTGTACTCATTGACGTTTAGAAGAATGAGAGATGATATTGAAATGTATAAGATTCTGAGAGGACTTGACAGGGTAGATGCAGAGAGGATGTTTCCCCTCGTGGGGGAGTCTAGAACTAGGGGCATAGTTTCAGGATAAGGGGTTGGCCATTTAGGATGGAGATGAGGAGGAATTTCTTCGCTCCAAGGATTGTGAAAATCTGTGGAATTCTCTGCCCCAGAGAGCTGTGGAGGCTGGGACATTAAATATATTCAAGGCTGAGATAGTCAGATTTTTGAATGATAAGGGTTATTGGGAGTGGGCAGGGAAGTGGAGCTGAGTCCATGATCAGATCAGCCATGATCTTATTGAATGGTGGAGCAGGCTCGAGCTGTCTCCTGCTCCTATTTCTTATGATATGCCTCCTCCCCACTGCTCCCTACATCAAGTCACATGCAGCCCCGTCAATATTTATCTGTGTGTGTGTGTCTCTCTCTCTCACACTCTCTCTCTCACACTCTCTCTCTCTCACTCTCTCTCACACTCTCTCTCTCACACTCTCTCTCTCACACT